>NC_090930.1:534505862-534808893 GCF_040938575.1 Ambystoma mexicanum
TTTTTAACCAATGATGTGATAGGGAGTCGATCTGGCCTGCCACAAGCTGAACGTGTGTGCCACAGCTGTAGGGTGGAAATTGAAACCCTGAAACATTTATTTGTCAATTGTAAAACTCTGTCGTGGCTCCGTGAGGAGAGTTTTAATTGTTGTTTCAGTCCTCGCCTGTTTTTATCCTAGCATCGCATATGGTATAATCTGTTGAATGAGCCAAAGGATAGATTGCTAATCAATGCCCTGGATTTCTTCAAGCTGCTTTTATCTCTGTATGACGTTTCGTTGATCTAGCTGTTTTTCTTTTTATTATAAGTTGAATTGTTCTGAATGTGTGTAAAGTTTTATGTTAACTAAATCACACAATAAATAAATAAAAATAGTCAATTTTACAGAAATTCTTTTTTCTTGTCCACCTCCAGAGAATATTTATTCGTGTTCAACTTGCACGTGTTTCACCACCTAAAATTCGGCGGATCATCAGGAGGATTTGTAATACGTTTAATAATAGTTTTAACCTTAAGAAATATTGACAGTGGTAGAGTTCAGAACTTCTGTACTCGTACTGTTCTTTTTGGTATGTTTTTTTCAAAATCTAACTAATAGCGTATTATAAAATCTCCCATAATGGAGAAATAAGTCTGGATTCAATTGTACAAGGTGCCATCTTGCACCGTTAAGCAAGTTAACAATACCATTTTGTGAATCATTTATTTTTTGTCGATTGGCACATTCTAGTTCACAACTGTAATTAAAAAAATGGTTTATTATTCTACTCTTAGACAGACACAAGAGTTCTGGTTGATAGGAAAGCGACATAACACATTTAAATCAAATTATTATCGCCCAGATATAAAGCTTTTGGCTGTGGACAATTGTGTTTGATAAACCTAAATGATATTGGTCACAACTAATCAATTGCTTTGGATATACCACTCCGCCTTGGTCCTCACACCATCACCTTTAGTATGTTTGGGTTCCATGGTTTCAACATAGGATTCACTGTGGAGTGCTCTCTTCCATATCCCAGCTCCCAGCATAAGCACTTTACTACAGTGCTCTTTAGTGTGCACTCTGCAATCCCTCTTTCACCCACAATGCCTTCTAGTCCCCTCTCTATTAGTGCTCTCTCCAACCCTCCACTCTCTTGTCAGCTCAAGCCTTCACTAGGTCATACCGGCAGAGGATGGAGTAGATGGCTTCTTAGAACCCGTACGTGAGCCACACAACTTGTTGCGCCAATGACAATTACTTGATGCACAAAGAAGAAAGGGCAACATGAGCAGTCAGCTTGAATCAGTGCAAGTGGTTGTTTCATTCTTCACCACTCCAATATGTCCACCAACAAAGTTTATTGTCGGGCACTATAACTGAGTGTGTCTTTGAGACATTTCTGGTATCTCCTCCCAAATGATACCAGGCAAACGTAATACTGGAGTTATAGTTTTTGCTGATCGGTCAGAGACTGTGCATTGCAATGCTCAGGTACTCCATTGCTTATTTAGCTGCTGTATATGTCTTCTGTTAGATTGCCTCTGTGCTTCTGTCTCTGTGTCTCCCGGCAGTAGATTTCAACGAATTCGATTCCATCTAATTTTTTATAGCGAATTTCACTGAAAATGTCTGTAGGGGGTGGGTTAGGGTATTAATAAAGATGGGGGGTGGACAGGGTCCGGGGGTCTCTCCCCACGTACATTTATGGTGGAATGCCAATAAAATAAAAAGAAATTCAATCCAATCGTTTTTGCCACAAAAAAAGTGATGGAATCACATAGATCAGTGTCTCCTGTTCCATTCCTCAGGGTTAGGAGCGCTCTACAAATGCCTAAATAAATAAATAAATACATTCCTTGTCTGCTCTTGAGATGTGAATTTTCTCTCTCTCTCTCTCTTTCTCTCTCTCTCACTCTCACTCTCACTCTCTCACTCACTTCCTGTCTCTCAGACACTTTCTGTCTCTCTGCTCCCTCTCTTTCTCTCTCTTTGCTGGTGATGCCTTTCTGCCTTCAATTCTAGCTTCTACCTTCCTTCTTTGCGCGCCTCTTGTTGTGTCAGACCTCTTCAGATGGTCTACTGTTATCCTGACTGCTTGGCTGTAATGTGGTTTCTGTTCTGGGTTCTCTCTGCCTTGTTTGTATCTGTGCTGCTATCTGACCTTTCTTCCTTTTTTTTAGCTCAAGTGTTTTCATCTTTCTAAGCCCTTCACCAGGCAGCTGTATATTCTATTTATTTGTTTTAATGCAACAAACCATAATTTTTGCAATAGGGGCGCTATCTAAGCTGCCTTATGACAAAGAAAAAAAAGACACCTGCTAGTTATTTTCAGATATTTTGGTCACTGTTATCTTGGTTTCAAAGAACTCATATGCATTAAATATGCATGTTTTAAAACTTTTTTCTAGAAGTTAAAAGATCAACGAGCATATGCACCTAGGGAAAACATTCAACAAGTTGGAGAGTTGAACTAAGAATCTGCTGCCTTCACGTGTATTAAACCGCTAAGATGGAACAACAAGTAGATGTATTGTAGATACACATAATCTGTATTGATGATATTTCTTCAATTTTGTATTGCCAAAATGTAGGCCTGTCGGAATGTACTGTTTAACAAAACAGGAACAAGGCTTGAAAGTGGATATTGTTTCCTACTTATAAACGATGAATCTACTGCATGAATGGAAAGATATATTCCCTGCCGCCAGTTTTTGTTATCATCCTGGCAGCCATATTCTATATATATTGAATGTTTGTTATGACCACAATGCACAATATTTACAGAAACACAATGGACTCTTACCTGTGCGTAGTTGTATCTGGAAATGGGGAAAACAGGGAGCCTTCCACACTCCACACCGGTCCCTGGAAAGTGGGAAACAGAACCCGGTGGGCAGTCTGGGTAACCCTCCTGGGGAATAAAGCCCAATTGTAGATCCGGGTGCTGCACTTTAGGGAGGTTTCCTCTGCAGTCAAAGTGTTTTTGCAGCTGAGTTGATTCGAAGGATGGAGCTATGGAAGTGCTGAAAATAGGTTGCCAAATTCAATAGTGAAGTTCCCACTAAGTACTAGAACTATTGTGATCAGCTACGAAGTCTGGGAAAGAGATGATAACAAAGGCTGCATTCACAGTGACTGAAAAAATAGGCAGACTAACAAAGACGGATTCCCACAGACAGAAATGCACTGAGACACTAGTGTGAAGGAGACGCAGTTTTTATGGGCAATATAGATGGGAAGAGGCAGCCTCGGCGTTGTTCGAACATTGGAGAGAGCGTGGGTCAGGAAGAACCACAAACCGCTAGCAACACTGTGGAGGGTAAGCGCGTGCTTGCAAGGGTAGCATGAGAACCTTATAGCAGGGAAACTAGAAATGTAAAGCTGCACAGGTGCTCAGCTCCGTGATGCAAGCTCAGTGGTTCCCAGGACGAAAATGCAGCAAATGTCGGGTTGCACTTGTAGAGCAAGCAACATTGATGAACGTGTTGCGCCAATGAATACTCAAGTCCCGGCAATAGTGGTGAACGAGTTGTGTATATAACCATCAAAAGGAGGACGTCACGCGCTGAGAGGCACACAATAGGGAGGCAAGAGAAAAGGAGGAGAAAGCAGGAAGCTAGAAGGGTCATTAGAAATAGGATATAAAAGAGAATAATCCAGGAGAGCTAGGAAAGAGAAAATACTTACAGGAGCGTTGTAGTCAAGGGCGAAACAATACACCAAACCGACTGAGGAGTTGCTACTTATACAGCCAGCAGGACAGGACACTTCTGGCCAGTGTGTCAGTTTGCTGGAGGCCATTTTGAAATGAACTAGTCTGCTGCAGATAGTTCTCTACTGAGGGATAATCCGGTGCCATCTTGGATGAAGGACTGATATATTTGATCCCCAATCTCCTACATTTGCACCAAAGAGACCATCTAGGGTAGTGACAAGGTGTCCCATCAAATGCTTAGGAAGTGCTAAAAATGTCCTTACTGATGTCAACACAACTAGAAATAAAGTTTTGGATTCTGCCCTTTTTTCCCTACTTACGCAGCTCTCCAGCCTCTTTTCCTTTGCAGTTGGTGAGCAGGTACAAGTGGATCTTCATCACGTGACCTAAGCCATACCCACCTGACAATCACTGCTAATATTTTGGCACCCTCTTGGTGGCTGCCTTTTTTCCAGCTTAAGCAGCCCTCTACCATCTTTTGCTTTACAGTTGGTGATCAGGTGCAAGTAGATCTTGGTCATGTGACCTAGGCTCCACCTTGTTAATCACTGATAACCTTTTGATGCCTTCTTGGTTTACCGCCATTTTAGTTTACTTAAGCAGCCCTCCAACCTCTTTTTCTTTTCAGTGGGTGATCAGGAGCAAGTGGTTCTTGGTCACGTGACCTAGGCCCCACCCACCTGCTTAGCACTGTACCTTCCTTTCCTTGCTTAACTCTTAGATCAAGGATGTGTCTCACCCGGTCATCCAAATCGAAAGGCAAATGAAAAAAAGGGCAATTCCTGTTTGGACCTCTTGGGACCGAAAGGACCCAGGACCAAAGCCCCTGCGCTCTAACATCAGGTTGTTTCCTCAAATACATATATTACCCCTCTCTCCCAACAGCCCATCTCTACCATCACCACTCTTCAACAACCACAATGCTCAACAGCAACATCATGGACACTGCATTGCAGCAACCTCATCTGCATAACCAAAGATCCCTTCAGCACGCCATCATCCGCCAGTACACAAAAATTGATGCCTGCCAATGTCCGCTCAATAATCAACCATGTTGCAGGCATTGCCGAGATCATCAGCACACATGACTTGGATGCCATTTTCATTACTGAGGCATGGATGACATCCACTTCCACCCATACCCTAGATGCCCTCATCCCAACAGCTGCAGAATTCTATGAAGAGACAATCAAAACAAGATCGGCGGAGGCCTCATCATCATTCACAAGGCATCATGGCCATGCACCCAACTGGATGACGCCACCATTGGATTTTTTGCAAACCTTTCCTGCAACTTCCGGCTCTCCTCAACCGACACAGTCACTTTTCATCTCATCTACAGACCGCCCAAGCTCAACACCTCCTTCATCGAAGACTTCACAGACTTGATCACCACCATGTCTCTCACTCATGCACAAAACATCTTTCTCATTGACTTCAACATCCCTGGCAACCAAGTCAAAGAAGGCAGATTACCACTGCCTACGCGACAATCTGAACCACACATAGCACACGAAAGACCAAACTCTCAGGAAAGGTAATCACCTCCACTTTATCACCACCCCGCACACCCTTCATCACAGCTCTCCAATCCCGCTCGACTGGTCAGACAATCTGGAACTCCCCTTTGAAATTAGTCACACCACACCAGTCAATCAAACCCAGTAGATTTATTTCTCAGTGCCTCCACTAGCCCTTTCATCCTTCATAGGCTATGTACACACAGGAGGATAGGGCCTGTCCCATTCACACACAGGACATGGGCTTGGCTCCCTATGAACACACACGTTAAGTGCTCTCTTCCTCTATGCACACACTGGTCATAGCCATTGGTCCCCATCCACACAGGTTAGGTGCTCTTTCCACACACAGGAAATGGGAAAGGCCCACTATTTACACAAAGTATAAAGGGCCCCAGAACAAATACAGGAGCATTCCCTCTGCCCTCAGATAACCTCCCAGGTATACATAGATGGTCCCTGCCTTGATTCATTCATTAGAAGCGAGAAGGCTCCTGCTGCCTTCATGCACGGGCATGTGGGAAGAAGCACACTGCCCCCCTTTGGAACTAGGAGATAAGCCCTATTAGTGCACATATCTCCACTTACGTGACTTTTGGGCAGCAGCTAGAATCGAAAAGATGGGGTTTAACACCACACACGCTCACAGACCCATTCTCCTTGTCAATTTCACAAAAGAAAGCTGCAATAACCACAAAGCTCCCCTTGAGGGTCTCTGTCCACATGCAGGACAGGAGAGGCAGCACATGGTGAATAAGTGCACAAACTCACATGGTCCTAATTAACCTTATTCTGAACAAAACATTTACATTGAATAACAGTCTGATGATTACACATGTGTGTGACTCACCCCAACCGTGCAGGGGTGGACTGATTATACCAACTAGCCGCAGATGTTTTCTGGCACTTGAAATACCTGCCACACACACTCCTTCCTGGAATGAGATACACCAAACAGTGATGTAACTGTGCAGTGTACCGAATCCTCGATGACACTAGGAACACCTACTCCAGCACCCATTTTGATGTTTGTGTTACCTTCTGGCCAATTTCTGTAGCTGTGCCTGAGATCTAATCCTATCTGTAGCCAGGCCTAAACATACAGCGCCCAGTAGCAAGCAATCCAAGCCACACCAGAGTTGGGAAGCAATCGTGTCTGCATGCTCGCATCCAAGACCTGCAATCTGACTGATCGCAACAAACTCATTAAATAGCAATGGGCTCTTGTCCCTAAAAGCCACTTTTGACGATTGCGTGTGAGGTTCCCAGGCCCCCTAACATTCCACTGGAAATGTTTTGTTCCTTTCTCTTCATGATCTTAATTCTTGTTTACATCTAGAAAACATATGAGATCATCACTGTTTGGAGCACAAGTACAAATGCTCTTAAACACAAACCATCGAGTTACTAATTAGCTGTTTCCTGTTCTTAATGAAGTGTGCATGCCTGAGCTTGCATTAAAATGCAGCCACTTCTCTCCTCTGTTTATTGTTCCATATGCTTTTGTTTTATCTTAGAGTTTCCTTTGACAGTTACTACTAAATCACTGATAGTACAGCAGAAATGCATTTTCAAATTAAAACGTGGCAAACGTTGCGATTGCTCCAAGGATCGCTGTCATTTCGCTGGTCAATGCTAGCCCGTTCTTTGTGAGCATTCAGTATTGGCATATGAAAAACCGTGCAGGGCTAGATGTCAACATGAGCCGCAATTCCGGTCCATATTATCATGTGGCTATCATCCTCAGAACCTACTCCAGTGTGTTCACACCATCTGATGCTTAATAGTTGCCAACACAGTCTCCACTCTGAGAGCCAGATAGACACAAGTTATATTTAGAATGAAAATGCACATTTCCACTTATGAGCTAATTTGTATTTTCGCATTTCTAAAAATAAATTGCGCGCACTAAGTCCGGATAAGTACTGTTTGCTGGATCTGTGGGACACGCTGAAGGAAATCACCACGAGACTCTCATTGAGCCCGCTGCTGTGCCGTGAAAACGCAAGGTAAATCGTCCAGGAGGACGTCTTTGCATGCGGCGCCTGGCTTGCCTGACTTCCTGATCCACAATGTGATTGAGTACCCAGTCTCCCGTGTGTGTGTATTTAATTGGACTCGTGTCTTATGAGCATATTTGGACTCTATTTGGACTCGTGTTTGGATAAGCCTGTTATTGTCCTTACATACACCAAGCCTTACTAAGAGTGTATCCTTATTCTTTTGTTTAGGGCACTTCCTGGAGGGAGACTCCGCCCTTGTTAAGCACGTGACGTGCAAGTTACTCCTCCCCTCCTCCTCTACAAATACTCTCTCCCTGGCGCACTCACGCCGCGCACTAAGTACGGATAAGTACTGTTTCCTGTTCGCTGTTCGTTGTGACTGGGGCGCGGATTGGGCTGGCAGCTCTTGACTTAGCCATACTGCAAACGAGGAGGAGATAGAAAGGTGCTTAAAAAAATGATATATAATTAAAAAATAAATAAATAAATAAATTTAAAAAAAAACTGTGCTCTACGTGAAAGGGTAAGAGGCTATTGCCTGTACTATTATTTCCACCCATAGTGTAATCTCTAGGCTACGCACCGTGCACGAGTGTGAGTTTAATTGTGTTTTATTTGCGGTAGCATGGAGAAGGGTCCCTACACACTGAAATCTGGTATGCCACCCATGAATAGTGCACTATTTAAAGAAGGAATTAATCCAAAGATAAAAAATATGGTGGGTATGCCGCACACTTCAACAGTCCCAATCTTAAAGAAAAAAGGAGCTACTTGTGCAGGGGAAAAAAAGTGGGAAACAAAAACAGGAACCGCTTAATGTCAAGGGTACCTGATATTCGCTTATATTACAATTTGAATACAAGCACAGGGACCGAAACTCCCCAAGAACAACAACAAACCAAAAATTGTCATCTGAATCAAGAAAAGCTCACTGAGCTGAATAAGCGCCTTGACATGGAAGTAGCTACCATTAAAGTAAGCACACCTGTAATATTAAATGTTGGAGTGGGAAATGCAATCTCAGACACTACCATGGAACATGAGAGTAAACGGTGTGAAAATGATAGTGTTTGCACCTCAAACACTTGAAAAAATTGTTGAAAGTCCGCCCAAGCCCTGTACGATCGAAGCCCAGCAGAAACTAAGAGAGGCTTATCATAACTTGCAAATCACAGGTCAAGTAGATGAGGAAGCTACACAGTTTATGGATTGTAGCTCTGCCTCAATGAGTACAGAGGAAGTTGAGTTTGTACACTCCAACACAGGAGACTTAATGCAAGTAGACATTCTCTCGCCCATTCCAATACAACATCAACATAACACAAGTAGGCATAGAATTGAAGAGGATGACATAATGAATGTATCACAAAATTACAAAGCAATGACATCTTTAGAAATGCTAGAATGCTCTGAGGAAGAAGCGTTTGTGAAATCACTCTCTTTTGCCCCTCCAACCCCCAGGCAAGCTATAAGGGGAAATAAAAACCTTACTGTTGGAAAGCACGGCCAGTGATCCCTCTTGAAAGTCCTGTAGAAGAGGCTGAGGCCCTGATTGAGAAAAATTCGGTCCTGTTAGCAATGCACTCTGCTTTGCTATCGTTGGCCAAACTATATGAAGCAATGGACCAAAAATTGAACTACCAAACTATATTATTGAATAAGCTGACAGATCAAAGTAACAGCTGCCAGGAAATGGGAGAACGAAGAGAGTGCATTCAACAATACGAAATATTTAGACATTGTGAATCAAAAGAGTCGGCAACTCAGACCACAATCCCCCCAACTAATATGGACGACAGATTTAAGACTCCTTTGCACCCAAAACAATTCAATTTTAGTGGGACGTCAAACACTATTAATCTTGAAGAACCCTCAAAGCATCTGCTACAGAACATTGCAAAAGGTAGCGATGGTGAGCCATCCACGACTAAGTTAATCGTGGAAGCAACTAGTGAGACCAGTAGTAGTGAAAAAGAACAACAGAAAACAGTTGCAAAACAGAACAAGCAAAACAAGGAGATTCAATCCCTAACAAATAAAATGAAAAGTACCATGTCTGTAGCAAAAGGTGTTAAAGGGAAAGTAAAGAATAGACGAATGTTGACGATAACAAGTGCTATAAAAGAAACCAGAGAAAAGTCAAAAATCACTGATGAAAGCAGTGAGCACATGAGAACTATGCCCTTAAGCAGTATAAACAAAATTACACCAAGCCTATTTTACAAACTGTTAAATGACTTAGTTGCAGCAGAAACAGCAATGAGAAGAAGCGAAAGTGCCCAACCTCAGGCACTCCCCAACAGTGAAAAGATAGATTCAAGGTGGGGGGGGGGGTTAAATGAGGTGCAAATGAGAGAAGAAATACATAAAACTGTAGAAAACTACATGGCCAGCAAGTTAAAGGAAACTACGGAAACTGGATATAGCAAGATGGAGCCAAAATCCATGGCAGGAGGTCGCCTAGTGAGAGGTCCCATAAACAACGCAATGTCTTCAAATAATGAGACAATGGACAATGCTAGTATGAGGAAAACAGCACAATGGCAAAAGAACAAGAATATGAGCAAAGAAGTCTCATTTAAATCGAGGGCTGTGGCTCAGAAGAACAGTCACTGCTTCATACTGGAATGCGGGGACCATCCATTCCAGCAATTTGACCTGAATCGATCAAGCGTCATAAACATCGGCAGGAAGATATCTCAATTAAGGAACATTTCAACGTCAGACATCGACAGAGTTGAGTTCATGGATGATCAGGATCTAACACGATCCAGAATATCTATACACTCAACCATTCTTGCAGATATATTATGGCAGGCTAGAGATGCTTTCTTTCAAATGGGCTTTAACTTGTATCAAGAAGACTGCCAATCGAATAAAGAAGTAGGAGGCTCCACAAAGTGGATTCCCCGCATTTATGGCGCCAACTTTGCTGCATCAGATGAGGGAAGAGGTAATCACTTAGATCGTTCATAACAACCCATAGCAAAAGAGAAACGCCAACTGATATGTTGGAACACTCGGGGGTTCAAGCACTTTACGAATACTGCGAATACTGAACTTGACAAGTTTGACATAGTGGTCTTGCAGGAGACAGGGTTGGCCGAAGCCCCAATTTGGGATGGTTATGAAATATACTTAGAACCAGCAATATGCCTACCGCGTGGTAGACCAATGGCAGGGCTTCTAGTTGCAGTAAAGAAATCAAAAGGCTTTACAATAGCTATTATGATTCCACCACCCCTTTTATCCAAACTGTCAAATTGAAGAGTGATTCACACCTACTTATACTCATAAACATCTATTGGGGAAGGTCCCATCTAACTGCGGATTGTTTTTTTGAACTTTTGTCAAGAAGTATTTGCCAAAATTGCTAAAGAAAGAAATGTTGATCATGTAATGATCATGGGCGATTTTAACATGCATCTGCTGAATAAGAGGAAAAGAAAAAGAACGGTAGAAGAAAGAAGATGGCTAGCAATAATGGAAGGCATGCAGTTATTGATGCTAAATGGGACTGTGGAAGGGGATACGCAGGCTGCTAACACATGGCATAATGGCCCATCTGAAGCCATATTAGATTACATATTCGTGAACAGTGCACTGTTGAATCTAATCCAGTCCATGACTGTAAAGTCAAAAAGGGAAAGTGATCACAGCCAACTCTGCTTGGTGTGGGAAACAGAAAAAAAACCCAATAAAAGCACTTGTGAGACATATAATGGAAATATAACTACTAACAACAGGAGGAATAAAATCAAGTGGTCTAATGCTTCCCTGCGGGATTTTGACAAACATTTGTCTACTCGTCCAGGCTTGGATTATGTATCAATAATGCAGAAATATGCATATGTGAAAAACACCTCACAAGGACAAGGGTACAAACATGCTCACGTCTTTGACATTGATGTCAAAACCAAAAAAGCTAACATGAGAAAACAAATACGACTACTAAAATATCTATCATTAGAAGAGAAACTTCCACAGATAAGGCACATACGGACAGTATATAAAAACTGGTTAAGAAGTAGAAAGGCCCAATGTTACCAGAGAGACAGTGAGGACATGCTTAAAAAAATAGCCACCAAATCCTCAGCGGAAATCTGGAAAGTCCTGAATAATGTCACCTATAAACAGCAGTCTTCTGTTCAAATTAACTCCATATCGGCTAAAGCCTGGCGCGATTACTTCCTGAAAATATACCAGACACCAATGATGATCCAGCAAATACCTCTTAAAGGTACGAATTGGGATCACACGATACAATTCGATCAAAATGACATTTTATTCTATATCTCAAAACTAAGCTCCTCAAGGGCCCCTGGCCCGGATGGGCTTGATAATAAAACCATCAAAGAAGAGATAGAAGTGTGGTCACTAATACTGACGAAAATATTTGCAGAAGTGATGCGCACCGGGTTGATTCCAACATCATGGAAAAAATCTATCTTAATCCCGTTGTTTAAGAAGGGAGACATACTTGATACGGGATCCTATAGACGGATAGCCCTCCTGGACTGTCCAGGGAAAATATTTGCTCGTCTTGTCTTGCATGAATTTAACAACTGGCTAGACAGAGAGAACCTGAGGGACCCTTGGCAGACAGGTTTCATTAAAGGTCTAGGAACAGGTATTAACCTATTTACTATTAATGCCATCATTGCGAAGCAAGCGAGTAATAATCTACCATTGTATATTGCATTCATCGATTTCAAAACTGCGTTTGATTCTATATTGAGGGAGCTGCTAGTGGCGAAGCTAATGAGAAACAATTGCCCATGGAACATCTTGAAGTGGATCATTGAGCTTCATCAGGGTACCTCACTTCAAATAAGATTAAACAGCGATGGTCTGCTGACTGACCCCATTGACACGTCGAGAGGACTTAAGCAAGGGTGTATACTTGCTTCGGCAATTTTTAATTTTTTCATTTCTAACATGGGTAAAGAGTTTCTTAACATCATAACTGATTCCCCAAAACTAGGCAAACACGAAATCAAATGGCTTTTGTATGCCGATGATCTCCTCCTCCTATCAAAGACACCGATGGGGTTACGCAATATGCTCAATGTACTGGAGAACTATGCCAAATGCAATGGTATGATCATAAATATTAAAAAAGCGAAAGTGATCCAATTTGGAAATTCACAGCAAAGAAATAAATATCATAGGTGGGTTTTAGATAATCAGCAGCTCGAATCAGTGGGTGAATATATTTACCTGGGAGTGAACATTAACAATAGCCCTCAGGACACTCCATATGAAATCACTGCAATAATAAAATGGAATAATTGAATCTCCCAAGCAAAAATTATCAATGCAAATATTGTAAATTCACCATCGCTCCCCTAATGACATACTATAAGCAAAAGGCTCTGCCAATACAATTATATGGGTCAGAGACAAGATTATACAAAACACGCAACTATTGGGATAAGAAAGAAGGAGAATACTGGAAAAATCTTTTGAAACTCTCGAAATCTACACCCATAGCCCTCATAAGGCATGAATTAGGGCTTATATCGATGCAAGCCACCTATAAATGGAGAGTATGCATGCTATACAGAAAATGTGTCCTGGAAGATCATAGGAATAGGCTGGTAAAACACTTAGCAAATAATGTAAAAACATCGAATGACAGTTTTGCTAAACATTGGAAAGCCCAAGCGCAGAGATTTTTGCAAGAAGCAGACGTAGGGGATGAGCTTTTGTTGTTAAATCCTGACAAAGCTAAGCAAAAGATCCGGGAAATGGATTGGATAAGCACCAGAGAACAATGTCAAGTCTACAAATGCTTTTGCCTTAAAATCCCTTGGCTCCCCTGAAGAGTATCTCTTAAAATCACCAAATGTCTTGCATCGAGCAGGACTTCTGCGCTTGAGGTTAAACCAATGGAAAACCAGGGAAATTACATCTAGATGGTTTCCTGATGCTGTAGAATGTAGTCTATGTCGCTTCTGTAATAAGCATGAGGAATCACTAGAACACTTGCTCACTGAGTGTACAAAGTTGGATGGCTTAAGAGTTAAATATTTTAAAAACCTTTTTCAACACGGAGCACACATGGAGGCTAAAGATCTATGGAAGTTTATATTTCATGTACACTCAAATTCAATAGGATATGCAACGGTAAACTTTCTAAATGAATTAAAACTAGAAAATGATGAAGAACCAAAAAACAAAGCTAAAAAATAATAAATAACACAATCAAAACAAACAATAATGATATGCTATGCTGAGAACTGTACATAGTACATTGCTCTGTATGCTAAATAACTGCCATTTGATTTCATCTTGTACACGCCACTTTCTCCCTTTGTCTTTATACTTTTATATTTTCTTATTGTTTATCTTTTCCTTGTGTTTTATCATGAACTCAAATAATTTATGCTTAGAATAGTTTAGAAATAATTTATGAGAATTGTGATCAATTAAATGAATATAATACTTATGTAATGTCATGACACATTTTATATGTTTTAATAAAGTAAATGGATTTTATATTGAAAGGTTGAATTTTTCAGCCAAATCAAATAAAAAAAAACATTTAAAAAAAAGATTGCAAAGTGTGACTGGTATTCGACTGACAAATGGATGCCAAAAGAATAAGGGTAAATGCAGAGAAATAATTGGTCCTCCCTCCCCCTGCAAATCAGGAAAGAAGAGAAGACCATGCTCTGCAAGGAAGGCTACACTGACAAATGAGGACCATAGACCGATAAGACTATCCTCCCCACGCCCCACCCCCACTATGTTCCACTCCTCTATTGCTTGGTGCTCTGTTGCTTTCTAGTTAGGTTTGCGCTATACTATTCACACACACATTCACACAAATACACACACATATGCATAGGTTGTGGACTAAAGAGAAAACCATTGGCTAAAGTGTTATTTGGTGGATGAAAGCTCCCATGCCAACACTCACCCGTCACTGTGAATTTGTATAATTAGCACCCCATTCCATCGGTTTTATATCATATGTGTTATTAAAGATGAGGACCGACTTTATGAAAATCAGTCTTGGACCCAAAGCCATAGGGATCAGCACAGTCTAGTCATGTCCCCGCTGAACAGGAACTTAAGCAACCCTCATTATGCTTGCACCTTAGTGGGCCTCATCAGTGAGCGGACTTTACAGTGAGTGCATCTTCAGTCTCCTTTTACATCGGGCCAGGACAGGAGCTTAATGACACTTCACCACTCCCCTGTCTTTCATCATATGTACAGAGATTTATATAATGCCAGTGCTTGAGGGTGTGATTGTGGATCAGTCACTGTTGGCCGGTGAATTTCTCCAATGGAGGGACGTAAATATTTCAACTGTATAGGAATAAACAATGGCAGCCAACGAAACAAAACCATTTCGGGGGGATCCCAAAGGCCTTTCTGGCATGCTCTACATTTCTGCCACTTTTCTCCCAAGCCACAGAGGATATGTGTCTTTCTCAGTGAGCATCGCCCTTGGGGCCTCTGGGCCACTGTGGTGCCACGCAGGGCTTTCCAAGATGTTTAAATCTCCCTTCTGAATCTTTGGGGTTGTAGTTCCCTGGGGATTCGTGCTGACATGTGGGACCCCATTGAAAGGGGTTCTGCGGTTTGTGACCCTCCTGCCCTATCGAGGGGCTTGGATTGTGGGTGAACTCAGTATGCATGCAGGCATTGGGGCCCTTCTATTTTGAGCTCATGTATAACTGGGACATTGGGTTATGGGAGCAAGGTCCATATACTGCATTGCAGACTAGCTCTCCAAAGACACTGTCTCCCTTACTATAATTATAATTGGTTATTTATATCACGTTTAACACCCAGAAGGTTCTAAGCGCGGACCCGGGGATGAACCTGTGTTTCTCCACGTCGTCTTGCTTCCCTCCCTGAGTGAGGCGGGGGAAGGAATACAGAGGGTGATTCTGCATCTCCCACCCAGTACTGCCTCCAGGTAGCTGACGGCTGTTGCCACAAGGCCCTGGTTGGCCAGCTTTCCTGCCCTGCATATTCCCCTCAATGCCATGGCAGAGGGCCAGGCATCTGACGGCTTTGATAGTGCGAGATGACATTGCACGCTCCGACAAGGATATCGTTCCCTGCAGGATTGTTTTTTCTACATTGTAAAATATATTATTGCAGTTTTAGTATTACTGTCGAATACTCTTGTGTTAGTTTGCAATCCAAGTGTATCTTAAAATAAATGTCAAATTAAATTAACAATGAACCAATCGTTGGACTGTAATTGTCTTTCTTTGGAGTTGGCACATACTTGTTTAGTTAATACTGTTACTTTTCAATTTCAGTAGAGTTATCTTGTCTACATACTGGTGGCAGGACAAAGCACTTTGTTTTAAATACAAACGCATGGTTTCAAGTCCTGGTATTTCTAAATTGCTGCAGCTCAGTAAGCTCGGTACTCGAGCATGTCAGTGTTATTGGTGTCTAACACTGGAAGTGAAGACCTGGCCTGACTAGAGCACCAGAAGCGCAGAAAAGAAGAACACAAAGCATACAGGCTATGTTGGGTTACAGGCCCCTTCCCCATCCGCATCTGAGCCGCCCCTCCGCACATGCTGTTGGGACGAGAAATCAAGCCAAGGAACACCCCCTTCACATCCCATAGGGTCTATGTGATTACATCGAATAGAATTGATTGAATACTATTTCATCGATTATTCTTTCTATAATTCGATTCGGCCACAAATATATATAGGGGGAGACCCTCTGCCCCCCCAACCCCACTGCCGCCCCTATATTTATTATCAGGGTTACCCCCCCCACATATACTGGCTGCCAAATTTGTTAAACAAAATTAAACTAAATCGAATTCAACCATTTCTACCCCGTTGTAAACTTCCTAGCCCTGCCATAAAATACACACCAACCCCACCTAGTCCAGTATCCCTCTTGACGGCCACCCTTTACAGCCAACTCCTGTTCCATCCCCATGCCCCCTTTTTAACACTGTTACATGTTCCCTACAAACTGTAATTGTTAACTCTTCTCTGCTACCCTACAGTGTATGCCAGTAATCAATGCCATGTTGTCAGGGCTGTTCCTCCCCGTAACCATCCGCTGTACGCCTGTGGCCCCTACTGACGTGCAGTGTCTGCCGCTTCCGGAAGCTACCCTGGCACTCAATAAATACCCAGAATAAAAGAGAGAAGAAAGCTATGTTTTGTTTACTGTATTGGCAAGCATGTTGCTTTGCTGTCGCTACATTGGTTCTTTGGTATAGGAAGGAAGAAGCAAGGGGTTAATGGGAATGATGAGTGAGTCAGATAATCTCATGGATCAGAGAAGGGGTTGGCAATTCATTGTCAGTGAAACCGGAAATTACTGTGGAGCTCAGAAGGCAATCTTGACACCATGTATCATGGCAGCCTCAGTCAGGCTGGGGCTAGCCAATAGAGCAATGCCGAAACAAGAACATAAAATGCTAGTGCGGGCCAGTGTTTGTTGGTCAAAGTGGGCCACTTTGATCAATTACTTCACCAAACGGCTAGTAGTTTTGAGCAGTTACTCAATGAATATTCTTTAAAATGCACAATTTGCATCATATCTGATCAACCCTCCCGACCCGCTTTGGGTACTACTCAGTCTGTCACAAAAGGAATGAATTGCCATTTGCAACTTTGGGCCACATTTTCATTGGTGCCAGAGACAGTGGGCCTCATTATGACCTTGCCGGTCCGGAAACAACGGTGGCGGTAAACCTGCCACCACCATTGTCTCTGGACCGGCAGACTACGAGTTCAGCGGGCTGGTGGCCTTGCTCCCGCCAGGACTGACCTGGCGGGAGTAACGCCACCCGCCTGCTGACGGAAAGGGAAAAACCGGCACTGTTAATTAGGGTGCCAGTGTTTCCACAGTCCCCATTCCCATGGAGTCCTGTGGGACTCCATGGGAATGGGGAGTAACGGAATTCCGGCTCCGGAATTACTGGATCACCGGGGCTGTAATGTCCCGTTAATTCTGCCAAGTCCGGAGCCGGTAATTCATTCCGGTACTGGCGGCAACCTGCCGGTTTTTCCGGGCTTGGAATGAGGCCAAATGTTATTCCCCAGTCCGACCATGGTCTCAGTGGGAAACAAGGTGATCCCTTTCCTCTGGTGCTACTCGACGGCAGACACCTGTGTTTTGCTTATAATTGAGCTGTTTGGTTTTCTGGAGTTTTCCCAGACGGGGGTGGATTGGCTCTGCACTTAAATTTGGATTCCTGCACAGTTTGTGCTGCGCGCGGGCTAAAAGCGTCCCACACGCCGCAGAGGTGACTTTGACCCGATTTGCATTTCCAACTTTCAAAAGTGCCAATAAAATGCTGCGGTTCGGATCTCATGTGCACAGATTCGTGTTCCGCAAACACACAATGGGAGAAACCATCTGCCGAACGAGGCCATCCATCTTGTAACCTTCCTAAATAAGTGATACGCAGAATAAGTCAATCTCCATTGATCCAAAATCTGATGAGCAGAGCTTTGTTTTCCAAGCTCATCCATCTGTGGACGAGAGATGACTTTAGTGAGGGGTTTGGGGTGCGGGAGGGAGGGGGTCTGTACGCATGAACAATAATGCATGAGAGGTTTTTAGTAAGGATCCGATGTGAATGTTTGGCAGCGGCCGTATTGGAAGGTGTCTTCCAGTGCTGTAGTGTATGATTATTAGTTTATTTTTCGTTTCTAAGCCAGATGAACAGTAACACCTCATCTGGCTGAGGCCCTGGCATTGCTGGGCTGCTTTTCTTCCCTCGGTGCGTCCTATTCGGGAACAGCAAGCCTTGAAACCAATCAGAGGCTTTGAACATGTGCGCAGCCTTCACGTGTGCCTCTGATGCCTCTGAAGCGGCGCTTTCTACCTGGTGGCCAAAGGAAGAGTGTGGACCCTCCTATTGTGTAGTGATTCCGTGGTGTCAAATGCTGGCGGCGAGACATGATCCAAGCAGCATGGAATCACGTCTCGCGAGAATGTTGAGGGCTCTCCGTGATCACCTCCACATTGTGCATCAGCTCGGCTTCAGTTGTTGGACACTGGTGAACTGGGGCTGTTTGCAGGTCAGTGTTGGCCTTCTAAATCAGGGCCGCAGCAAATGCCTATAAAAGTGCCAATGGCATAAAGGATTGCGCCTACTTACAGCACTTAGATGTCCTCCTTAAGACGCAAAGTGAACTAATGGCACCTGAGTGATAAATGAAAGTGTGGCAATAACCCACAATCAGTAGTTTCATTCAATCACGTGGTGCTGGAATTCAGCATTCATCGACACCTACTAAAAGCGTCCATTAAATGGTGTGTTGTTAGTCGCTCATCGTTCATGCATACTGTTGAGTCCCAGGGGTGGACTGGGAACCAAAGGAGGCCCTGGAAATAATTTTCAAATTGGCCCCATATTGCAAAGTTTCAGCATGTTCCAAGCCCTTTCCTATCAGAAAATGTAGAAATACCAGACAAGAGGTGCAGGGTGCAGAGGCCTACCGCGAAATCTCCAGGGATCCCTATAGGCCAGTCCACCCCTGTTGAGTCCAGTTGCATGTAGCAGGGTCTCGGGAGGATAGCTCAGCGGCAACATGCTTGCCTTGGAAGCAAGATAGGTTCGATCCCTGGGTCTGTGCTCCGAAACCTCTGGGTATTAAGCGCACTATAAATAACATATCATATCATACCAGCAAGCCATCTGTCATTATAGATTCTTTATGATAGGATAGGTTATTTATGATTCACATTTTTGCAATACCCAGGGGTTTCTAAGCGCAGACCCGGGGGTCAAACCTGTGTTGCTCTGTGTCGTCTTGCTTCCAATGCGAGCACGTTGCCGCTGAGCTACCCCCCCCCCCCCCCCGAGACATTTATGGAATGTAAGCTCGGTGGCACCATGCACCAAGATTCTCTTGCACCATATCAATGATGGTAAGTGCGGGTGCCACAGCGGTGGATATTTTGTCCTTCACCACAGAACGGTGGGAAGGGGCCATCAGTACATAGAGGTCACTTTAGGGATGCTAGCAAATTAGATATGTGTGGGAAATGCTCCTTTGAAAACGAGGTCTCTTAGGGTCAGCCATGTAGCCCCCTAACTTAGAAGGCATTCAGGAGAATTGGCCTTCAGGTTTTTGGCAACCCAACCGCAGTGCATTGCTAAACCGCTGGAAAACAGAAGTATTTATTGCTGCACTGGTGGGAGTACAATTGCAATACATAATAGTGTGTAGCCTATCTTTGTTCTTAATGTTCAGTAAAGCAATATTCGTCGCCTTGTTAGCTCTGGTGGTATTTGTCTCCATGGTACTTGAATGGACATCCGTTTAGCTCCCTCGATGACCGGTTCGCTGCCTCGCAAGTCCGTGTTTCATGAAGGATGCCTTCTGTAGTTATCATAATCAATTCCTGATAAAAAATATGATACACTCAGTGCAGCACCCCACAAGGCATCAGGAGATCTTGACTACAAAATGGCAATTTAAAAAAACGATACATTGCGTGATTGTGTTCATGTGACATTGTCGAGCGTGCCTATGAAGCATAACATCTGAACTCCCTCTGCATCAGTGAGGCCCTCAGTGCAGCACAGCATGGACAGTGCCAAGAGAACAGCAGATCTGAACTCCCTCTGCACCGAGAGTCCCTCTGTGCAGCACAGCATGGACCTAGAGAACACCAGATCTGAACTCCCTCTGCACCGAGAGTCCCTCTGTGCAGCACAGCATGGGCCTAGAGAACAACAGATCTGAACTCCCTCTGCATCAGTAAGGCCCTCAGTGCAGCACAGCATGAACAGTGGCAAGAGAACAGCAGATCTGATCCCTCTGCATCAGTGAAGCCCTCAGTGCAGCACAGCATGGACAGTGCCAAGAGAACAGCAGATCTGAGCTCCCTCTGCACCAAGAGTCCCTCTGTGCAGCACAGCATGGACAGTGTCAAGAGAACAGCATATCTGAACTCCCTCTGCATCAGTGAAGCCCTCAGTGCAGCACAGCATGGACAGTGCCAAGAGAACAGCAGATCTGAACTCCCTCTGCACCAAGAGTCCCTCTGTGCAGCACAGCATGGGCAGTGCCAAGAGAACAGCCCTCTGCACCAAGAGTCCCTCTGTGCAGCACAGCATGGACAGTGTCAAGAGAACAGCATATCTGAACTCCCTCTGCATCAGTGAAGCCCTTAGTGCAGCACAGCATGGACAGTGCCAAGAGAACAGCATATCTGAACTCCCTCTGCATCAGTGAAGCCCTCAGTGCAGCACAGCATGGACAGTGCCAAGAGAACAGCATATCTGAACTCCCTCTGCATCAGTGAAGCCCTTAGCGCAGCACAGCATGGACAGTGCCCAGACAACAAGAGACCTGCACTCCCCCTTCACCAGGGAGACTGTCCGTGCAGCGCAACATGGCCAGTTTGTAAGTAGCAGCAGATCTGAACTCCCTTTGCATCAATGAAGCACTCATTGCAGCACAACACAGCAGTGTCATGATAGAAGTACATTTGAACTCCTTCTGAATCAGTTAGGCCCTCAGTGCAGCACAGCACGAACAGTGCCAAGAGAACAGCAGATATGAACTTCCTTTGCACCAAGAGTCCCTCTGTGCAGCACAGCATAGACAGTTCCTAGAGAACAGCGAAACTGCACTCCCCCACCACCAGTGAGTCTGTCTGTGCAACACAGCATGGACAGTGCCTAGAGCACAGCAGAACTGAACTCTCTCAGCATCAGTGCGCCCCTCCATGCAACACAGCATGGACAGTGCCTACAAGACAGCAGATATGAACTCCCTCTGCATCAGTGCGTCCCTCCATGTAACACAGCATGGACAGTGCCTACAAGACAGCAGATATGACCTCCCTCTGCATTAGCACGTCCCTCCATGTATCACAGCATGGACAGTGCCTAGCGTACAGCAGATATGAACTCTCCCTGCATCAGCACGTCCCACCATGTAACACAGCATGGACAGTGCCTAGAGGGCAGCAGATCTGAACTCCCTCTGCATCAGCGCGTCCCTCCATGTAACACAGCATGGACAGTGCCTAGAGGGCAGCAGATCTGAACTCCCTCTGCATCAGCGCGTCCCTCCATGTAACACAGCATGGACAGTGCCTAGAGGGCAGCAGATCTGAACTCCCTCTGCATCAGCGCGTCCCTCCATGTAACACAGCATGGACAGTGCCTAGAGGGCAGCAGATCGGAACTCCCTCTGCATCAGCGCGTGGACAGTGCCTAGAGGGCAGCAGATCTGAACTCCCTCTGCATCAGCGCGTCCCTCCATGTAACACAGCATGGACAGTGCCTAGAGGGCAGCAGATCTGAACTCCCTCTGCATCAGCGCGTCCCTCCATGTAACACAGCATGGACAGTGCCTAGAGGGCAGCAGATCTGAACTCCCTCTGCATCAGCGCGTCCCTCCATGTAACACAGCATGGACAGTGCCTAGAGGGCAGCAGATCTGAACTCCCTCTGCATCAGCGCGTCCCTCCATGTAACACAGCATGGACAGTGCCTAGAGGGCAGCAGATCTGAACTTCCTCTGCATCAGTGAGGCCCTCAGATTTCTTTGGGCCTCCCTTAGGGTGCAGATGCCTCCTTATGAGAGAGAGCTGCTATATTTCTGTTGCATGGAACTAGAAATGTTAGATTGCCAGTTTTCTTTTTATATTATTCGGAATTGTAAATGCTGGCCTTGCATTTTTTACCAGTATATGTACTTCCAAATGTCTTGTGTCACATGAATAGTTCTTGATTAAATGATGAGATGAAAACGACAATGCACAGATAACAAAAACATCAAGAGTCTTACTATAGTTCCCTGTTTTTGGGACCGCGGCATATGGGCTATCTCGATTCACGAATTGCTGGGGTTAATCCAAGTAAAAAAGAGACAGATGAGACGGGTTGATTTAATTTATTCTTGCAATTATTGGGATGAAGACAAGGGTAATGTGGTGGGGAGAGAGTGATGCATTGCAACACTCCTGTGTGTGATCTAATTTAAAGAGGCAGTATAACATGTAGAGAATCGATTTTAGAGCTAGGAAACCTGATAATATGACTGAACAAAGAGAACGCGAGACACTCCCGTCAGATCAGGTTGGATTCTGGCTCAGCAAAGGGACTGCGTAAAGCATCCCATTTGAACCATGCACGATAGTGTGGTTGCCATTGCTAAAGAGACGGAGAGAGACACGAACATGATTTACCATAATTCTTTTACTTTTAAATTCTCATACTTTAAAACAGTTTTGTGCTATCTGAGAGAGCCTAGTTTAAGGAATAATATAGTTTACAAACCACACATTAATCAAAGTATTCCTTTCTCCACCGTTACATTCATTAATATGTTAATTCAATTATTCACCTATTCATGTATTCACACATCAATCCATTCACCCACTCTTCCTTTCATTCAGCCGACGTGTATTATTTTATGGGTTACGTTTTTAAGGGGTGAACGTTAGTCATTGGCCGCACCAGGTGGTTACGACCCATGCCCAAAGTTAGTAGGCAGGATAATAGCTGGGCCATTAACGGGGACTGTTAAAATGGTAACATTGTCTGCAGCAAATATGAGACTGGTGGTGTCTGTTTTAAAAACAACAAAAAAACATGTCTGCCATGAAAAATGAACACGGGGCTTTCAGCAGAGCCCTTCTTCTATTTCCATGGCCTTGGTGGGAGGTTCTGGCGCAAAGGAACGATGTTGGATGATGATGTGCCTGTGGCAATGGCGTTCGAATCAGGAAAGGAGAATCTGTGCAAGGGGGTTTCGGGTCACATGGGCGGCGGGGTGTGAGTCCAAAAAGAGTGCAGGGGATTCCGGGGCAGACTGTCAAATGGAGCCTCAGGGAATGAGGCACCACCCAGGAGCTTTGAATGCAGGCTTGTATTAACAAGTAAAGTGTGCATTCCTGAGAAGCTGGTTGGCTGGCTGCTGGTGTGAATGCCCCGGATGCTAATGTACCATCACCAATACCTTCTAAGAGCTCCCTTTACATATGAAACACTTTTGGAAATCTAGTTACGATGCATTCCAAAGAAATGTACATGTGTAGAACTCTACCAAATTTCCTGCAAATCAGTAACACGATGACCAGCATTAGGACCAAGGCCAGGACTTGGCTAAGACGTTGCCACCTAAGACCAGGTGCCATTTTACTGCCCCCCTCAGTCGTACAGGGGGCAGATTTCATGTGTCAGTTCAGCTCAACTAACCTGGAACTGAGGATACAGTTATAAACTAAATTGTCTCCCTGAGAGGAAATCACTCCACAAAAGAACAAGTATCCTCTTGAATAATATGAGTGTCGAGGAAGGAAGGGGGTGGGGTGGGGGTAGCTGTCTCGCTCAGATTTGCAAATAGAGAAGAGACTTTTGCACTCATTTCCAATTTATGGATTATTTCTAATACCTGTTTGACCCGACAGGACCATAAATGGTCACGTTTTCAAGTACATATCCAGACCGAAGCACGCGCCTTCACTTGGAACTGAATTTCTGACGTGTACTCGGTGAGTCACACGCTGACACGCAGGACGTAAACATGTGCACGCAGCGCTCATAAGCCCTTCCACCGCCGAGAAAGGCTGCAAAATAACTATTGTGAAACAAATGGGAGTGGAATAAAGTGTCTTAACACCACCAGGTAGAGGTTTCGTTGACCTCTCACGTGACTCGGTTTAAAGTGGCGAGTGGCGGAACGGCAGCATATGGACTGCCCATTGCACACCTACAGCCTGTCCTCTCTTTTGTATTCCAGTGAGCACCTCTGCTCTGTGAAATGACAGCGTATTTATTCATGGCTCTGCCCTTTCCAGCCACTGGTAATTAAAATAGATATTGTTTGTGCCACATTGTCAAGCAGGGCATGGGCCACTGCCCTACGATGCAAACGGTGGCAGCATTTCAGTCGGCAAATGATCAAATGCCCACCATTTGCATATGCTCAGCTCCTCACATCGCTACCGTGGGTAATATGCATTTTGTAGTTACTGGCGGGTGGGGGGGGGGGGGATTTGATTATCACAATTCAATAGTGTATCCTTGGTTTTGACTTTCTTTCCAGGTATGAATTTTTCCCTCGTTGAGACAGAGTATAAGACAAATCAGATGAACATATACAAGAAAAACATCAGTTCCCCGCGGCTGCGTCATGGTTGCCATGTGCTGTATACGCAGATGAGTGATTTCAGAAGTCAGCATCCACTTTCAATGGGCCTCATTAGGACCCAGGCGGTAAGGGGTTTACGGCGGCGTAAACACCGCCGACCCTTACCGCCTGATTCCGAGGTCCCTTAGCACCATGGAGGATTTAACACCTGCTTTTAGCAGGTGTTAAAATCCATGGCGCTAAGGGACCATGTTGTTAATTACGCCACCGTAATTTACGGTGGCGTAATTAACGCCTTCCCCACTCCCATTATGCCCTATGGGGCAAAAATGGGAATGGGGAAGGGTAAATGGGTTAATGGGGACTTACCGCCCCGCCAACCTCGGAATGGGGCGGTAAGTCCGCCAACCACCATGGCGTAAACATAGTTTACGCCATGGTGGTAAAGGTACGACCCAGGCGGTAACTTACCGCCTGGGTCGTAATGAGGCCCAATATATTTGAAATCTCACTTTTGCCATGGGTATCAGGAGAACATAGTTGCTAAAATCTTCTGGCTTCTCTTACCATGCAGGAGCTCTCAATTCAGAGATAAGTGAGGTGCATTTAAAGGGCCTCATTCGAGCATGCCGGTATCCTGCCGGTAGAGCCACCAGGATACTGGCATTTGGTACTTACCTTTACCGGAACTCGGTCCGGCGGCATGAGTGCCGACAGGTCGGTGTAAATCCCCATTCATGGAGTCCCATAGGACTCCATGAGGGAATATTCCATCATTACTGCCACCAGCATTTGGTATCCATGGATATAGAGTCTTTTTTACCAGCCTGTCTGACTCGGAATGAGGCCTAATGCTCAGATAGTCGGTATATACTTGATAGTTGCTCCGCATTGCGTGTCCCACTGAGGCAGCTTCTACTGCTCTATGGTAAGGCAACCCAAGTGGTTGCAGCAGGGGGCACTGTGGAGTAGCACACTGGCCCCACAAGCAACTGATCCCGCTGAATTACTGGGGTCAGGTAGCAGACCAAAATGCCAGGTGGTGGAATTCCTTGCATGTGCCCCAGTGCATGTGCGCCAGTCCGCTCCCAACACACGGCCCTTCATGACTCTAGTAAAGTAGTGCTCAAAAAGATTGTGCATGCACAGTAAAATGCATACTTTGAAAGAATATTAGCTGCACGTTTTTTATATACCCAAACCAATATCAGACAACTGAAACATTGTTCGATGAGCCATATCAAGCGTGACTTAATCAGGGACGCTTGTCATTGAAGACTTACCGTAAGGAAATCTACCATGACTTTTGAATGCGACTTAAAATAGTTCCCTCCTCACGTATGACTGCAAAATCACATATTTTTAATGGAAGCTTCAAAAATGTATGGAAAACTCCATTTGACCACTGAAGAGAGTGTTGCTTTCGGTGCATTGAAGACAGAGTGACATATGAGCATGCTAGTACCGAGCATTGACGGCGGCCTTCTCCCATCAGCCTCCAAATAGCAGAACGTCACAGCACTGCCGTGAACACTGTCCCTGAGATCACCAGCACCGTGAATGTCCT
Organism: Ambystoma mexicanum; assembly: GCF_040938575.1. NCBI lineage: Eukaryota > Metazoa > Chordata > Amphibia > Caudata > Ambystomatidae > Ambystoma > Ambystoma mexicanum. The sequence continues at coordinate 534,531,731 of NC_090930.1, forward strand.
CTGCTACCCCCTGCAGTCCTGTAATCAGGGTGCGAATGCGAGAGGGCGCTTGGGGTTCCTCCTGTAAGGACTGTTCCTACTCTCACAGCGCCACGGGGATCTGTTCTCCAGGCTGCCTGCCCGCCCTGCGTGTGTAACTTGTGGTAGGGTGCCTCTGAAAGTGCCAGCCTGCGAGCGCGCCAGACCACCAGGGGTAATATTACTGCTTCATGAATTAAGGAGGACTGACAGAACCAAGCTTTTTATAGTGATTTGGAGACAGTGCCCCCCCCCATTCACAAGCAGTTGCAATGGATCACATCTGCAAATGCCTTGAGCACCGTAGATTGGTCTCTGACACCATGTGCCTCATTATGACCCTGGCGCTAAGTGTTTAACGGCTCCGTAAAAGGCTGCGGCGCCGTTAAACACTTAGTGCCTTACTACAAGGTCCCTTTGCGGGACCCGACCTTAACGGCTGGTGTACACCAGCCGTTAAAGTAGGGACCCGCAAAGGGACCTTGGTGCTAAGTACGGTACCGCAATTTATGGTACCGTAGTGAGCGCCTTCCCCATTCCCATAGAGCCCTCTGTGGCGAAAATGGGAATGGGGAAGGGCCATGGTTCAATGGGGAATTACCGCCCCGCCAACCTTGGAATGGGGTGGTAATTGCCCATTGAACCATGGCGGACCCGTTACAACACCGGCACCAACCATGGTGCTAATAGCGCCATGGTTTAGTGCCGGTGTTGTAATGAGGGCCCCTGTGTCTTATTCAGAAGGCCTCAAACAAGTGGCTGTCTGAGGGCATCTTTGGGGAGCTCTTGTTCAGATATGTGTTGCAAGGATTTGCTCCAGGGCATCACAGAGATGCTGCAGGCAGTGGTGCATGTGCTCTAGTGCTGGGCTTTGTGAAAAAGGCATCTAACACCTGGAGCAAATGTGAGGTGCTCGGGGCATCTTATGATGTGCCCCTGTGCAAACCCTCACGAGGAGGGCCCCAAGTGTGCTCAATAAATGTGTAGCACACACTGAAACATTCAAAATCCCTCTAGGCCTTGATTCTGCAAAATGGATCAGCAAGCATGGCCGAGCAATGTGAAAGTATTTTAAATTTCTGTATGATGAATTAATTTTTAATGAATGAATATCAATGTAAATATATGTAACTTTTTTGTAAAGGTTTTTATTAACCACACACAAATAATAATAAAAAAAAGTAACAAAGTATTTATATTTAAACCATTCAAGTTACTAACATTTCTGTTTTGGGGTTATTTGATAGGTAATGTGGATTGCTTTTCAATGTAAGACTTAACCAAAAGGTCAGATACAATAGTAAAATCAATGAGTTACAACGTTTTTCTCTCCTTCTAAATGCCACGATTCTCTGGAATCTCCAGCAAGCATTATCAAAATGGCGTCTGGTTGAGTTGTCTTGACTTGTTGAGAAGTATTAACAATAACTGAGAAGCCTGAAGGTTAATATTGTCTTTGTGTTTCTCCCCTGACCCAGAAAACAGACCGTACATGAAGCCGGCCATTATGTACTGAAGAGAAGCCTGGTTGCATAGAGACGTATGACCGTCACATCTTGGAAGACTCTGTTCTTAGAGAGAGGCGCGCCCCCTTCAGCCCTTCTGGCCTCGGATGCCTTCATTCCCACCTGGAAAAGGGGTTGCACAGCATGAGACTTGAAGAAAAAACTCAAACAATTTCAAACTATTGCTGGCTCGACAACTGCCGGATCACTGTTCAGTTCTTTGAGATTTGTGACGCGCTCTCCATACCGGACCGGGACTGCCACCATTCACCGTTTTTATGTTTCTAGAACCCCAGGAAATTTTAAGCACATTTGGAGACATTCAATGAAACAATCTGTCTTTTGCGTTTGCCTTTTCACCGGAGATAACTGTATACGCGTGGCCTGACCAATGGCCATGCAAGGCCCCACCGGCCTTTTTTCAATAAGACGGAAACGTTGAAGTCCAGTCGTCACTGAAACTGTTGGGGATGGAACAGTTTCATCTGTGTTTATAAATTAAGCTTTATTTACTGAAGCTGATACTCAATATATATTGCGTTTTAAAAAGAACTGTGTGTACATTTTTTTAAAACCATGGTGTAAAAACGTGTCCTTTCATTGGATGACCAATACAAGAGGGTGAGCTAGATCCTAACAGCTGAGATAGTACGGGCGTTACTATTGATGCTTTTCAATGCTCAAAGTACAGCTTGACTTTTGGTCTTTTAAAGGAAAGCAATGCATATGCAGTAGAGTATTAGATAATGGAAACTTCCAGTATGGTTTCTCTGTTGTACCATATTAAGTTAAAGTACACTTTCTTTGTTAAAATGTTCTTGGTAAAATACAGTATTAAAAACCTTTTGTTTGACTTTGGAAAGACTTTCATGTTTCTTTGGACCTGTCCTGTCTGTTACTATGTTACACACATCACTTGGAAGCTTTATGAAAAGAGAGAGATTGTGGTCTTTGCTGGTCGCCATTTTGAAAATACAGCTCCCCTGAAAGTCTTCTAGGAAGGTAAGTTGGGCATCTACAAATCACAAGTGTCATTGTTCTGCCCTTCCCTTTTTAGGGGGAGTTGACATAACTATATATTTTTTAGTATCCCATAGTTGCGGCATCCTCTGGTTAGTACTTCTCCCACCATGAGCACTGTGAAGTTCAACTGTCCCTGCCTCCGCAACAGCTCGCTTCATGGATTGGCCTGTGGTGGCCTTGCACCGGGAAATGACCCCGTTCAGAAAGTCATCATTCTATGGGCACCTACATATCTCCTCCTCTCTTGTCTTCTAAAGAAAATTCAGATCTGCCTCGCCACCGCCATCTGCAATGGTCTGACTGGCCACTTGTCTGGGTGCAGCACTGGTCTATCGGCAACCTGGTGCTGTTCCAGCTGAACCAGGCACCATCACAGGTGGGGCCGGAAATGCAGAGATGGAAAGAGCCGAGCATTGATTTTGCTTTTATGCCTAACCACGCGCATTACTTACTGTACACCAGTGGATTCCTCTAATGGATGAACATGCATGCTTTCAAAAACTATAGCTCTTTAATTGATGAACACCACCGACAACATTATTCTTATTTTGAATGAGTATATAGTTTATGCAGAAATAATTCTAAAAACACAGTACATGTATTATTAGAACCACCCAGACAGTAGCTTATAACTAAGAGGTTTATTTATAGAGCGCACTTCCACCCCCCTGGGGGCATCTTGGCACTGATAACATATGCTTTTTGTTGCGTGTTTGGCATCTCAGTGGTACCATCCCTATCAACCCTGGAAAGGTGAAGAGAACCTGCGATCTTGAGGACAATCCCAGATACCTGTAGTGGGTGCATGAGTCCACTCAGCCAAAGACCCGCCCTTAGCTATAGCTGGTGCCTGGGAGGAACAGTGACCATTCATTAACTTTCTTAAAATGCAATGGGGCAGATTCTATAAGAATCCCATGTTTCTTAACTGGAGAACCAGACCTCATTAGCAACCTTGATATTGTGTGTAACATGTCTATGATCGCACATTCAAAGACCATCAATTACATTTCACTGCTAGGGATTCAAATGTTGAACACAGAATCACCACAATGACACAACATGTATTTCTCACCTTGAGGTATAATCCAAGCATGGCTTTAAACTAGAGCCACACATTTTGTTTGCCAATACATATAGATAGCCAATAATGTTAGGCATTCGAAAAGGAGGCAATGCCTGAAACACAAAGTCTGTGGTGCACAACACAACGATATTTAATTCACCTGAAAATGTCCCATTTAATTATATTGTCAGATTTTTTTGATCATGCAATATTTTCCACTTCAATTCATTTGAACACTCGGAACGTATAATTTGGATATGTTTATTTTTTGGCAATTTTGTGTAATACGCACAACTGTCAACCCGTTATCCTTCACTGCCACCCCCTTTGCCCCACAGTGCATTTGGGCACAACAAACATACCTTTACATAATGACTAGTAAATGGGTGTTTAGTGTTGGGCTGCACTTCCAGTAAAGGGTATTTAAGGCTGAGGCTTCTGTTTGTACTGCTGTCTCTCCTGTTCCTCTTAACACAGGCACAGTCAGGCAACAAACATGCATTCGTGGTTCTTATATAAGAATTCATGATCAGTGCCTAAATGCAGGTGGGGTGCAGGCTAAATTACTTTTGCGAAGACTACATCACCTAGAATTCCACAGTGAGTGTGACCAAAGAATACTTATTTCCCAGATATCTTCTCAGCAATAAATGCATATAACAGCACAGACTCTGGCCCCTTGTCCAGGACAGGGTGCTGCCCATCTGAATAATGTGGCTGTACATTGTGCATCTGTCTGGGCAAAGACAATCCTAATGCATGCTTACCGTAAATGTCTGATGCATACCCACAGTGGCCCAACACCATTGAGGTGACCAGACTTCAGCCCCCCCCCCCCCGCACTCCCCCTAGAAAGTTGGGCTATGTTGACTCGACCTGGCTGACCTACAGAGCCCTGGCTGGACAGAACAGAACACAGATGATAAATGGCACCTGGGCTTCGCTGTTAACAAAGACCCTGCAATTACCAATGTAAAGCATTTAATTATGAGCACCTGCATTCATATGCACACATTTGCAGGCAATTTAAATCGTGATGTGGGGTTAGTCCGTGCATGCCAGAGGAGTGATTGGAAGGGTATGGGGGACAGGAGACAGTTCATACTCACAGCAGTTCTTAAGTGGGTGCTTCTAGACTTAAAGGAGAGAGTTAACTGCTTGTAACATTGAAGTTGCAATAGTCTAATTAGAATGTATAAAGAAGTTAGATTCCCCCCACAAATAAGTTTTCCCCCCCCCCAGTCTCTGAAGTTGGTGCTTCTCCCAACATTTGAAGGGTTAGCCCGCCGACCCCCGAAATGTAGGTTTCGTTGCACCCCTGCATACCCATAACATCAAATATGAAAGACGTAGCATAGGTGACGTCAAGGTGGCATTAGGGTGCATTTCTCAAATGCAACTTAAATAATGAAGCTCCCTATGTCCCACTTGTGTGTGAAAAGGAGGTGATTTCAGATAAAACCTTTATAGACGTAACTGTTTTCATAAAATATTTCCTGTCCTCCAAGTCTAGGTATCAGGTTGTACTGTAATGGAAAGTCAGACACAGCCAGAGACTATATTTTCAAATATAGACCTTGGCCGCTCTATGCATGCACGATTTGCCCTCCGCAAATCTGGGTGAGCAACATATCAACCAATAAAATGTGTATTCCAAGGGGAATAGACTGTGGGTGTTTTCCAGGGTATAAAGTGTTAATAACGAAAAATACATAACGACAAACATTTTCGGTGAAACACAAATAATGAAATAAATGTCGACATTTTCAATAAAAACATATGTGGGGGTGGGTTAAGGGATAAAAAAGGGTGGTTGGGGCTGGGTGGGTTAGTAAAGCAGGAGAAACAAGTGTTTGGGAGGCTCCCCCAAATTACACAAAAAATCAACATGTTTTCGTTATTCAAGTGTAAAAATGTTTGTCGTTATTTATTGTGTCGTTTTAAACACGTGGATCCCCTACGCCACTAGGCACAGGCTGCACACACTCCATTGCCCATTCCCTTAGTAGACGCCTGCTCACCTTTTAAATGAGGCTGTGGTTGGTGGCACAGCTAGCAGACTTTTTACAAACTTACCAAGCCTCCCGTGCCTCACGTGCTTCGACGTTCTGTGACATCACACAGCCATCTCCTCAAGTGTCGAACTCCGAGTTAATTCCACCCTTCGATTAGCTGGAATGGATGTGGCCAGCAATCGATGGGTACTCGATTAGCTGGAATGTCAATACTGGCTCCACTCTGCCTCTACACCAGGTGGCAAAAACCCAGACAAACTTCTAATGAGACCCAATATCTGAACAGCACCGAGTCTGTTCAGATATCTAGTAAGCATAGTTATATGCCCACTGTGGCTAATCAGATGAAAGCATTAACATCCTGCAAGGGTGATTGTCAACAGGTGTAAGAGAAAGGTGGGCCCACTTGAGCAGTAAGAAGCCCCAACATCCCTCCCCACCGCAGCCAAGCAGCCAATTAGATGAGCCTACGTTCAATCATTGGTTACATGGTGAGCTGGAACTTCAGACTCCTCTTGACCACAGTCCAGCCATTAAGGACAATATCACCAACAGTAGCCTACTGGTTAATAGCGTCTCTTCTCAGGCAACTGTTGATTGCATAAAAGATGGATATTGGAACACATTCAACAGAGACTTCCCACTGGTGCAGTTGGAGCCTGTAGGCTCTGAACTGCATTCTTCAAAAGATAAAAACAAGAATTACTACCTTCCCTATCACAATATCCCTTTAATGAACATATGTGCCTGGAAATTAGGAAGATATTACCTATAATACTTCAGAGGAAAATATTACACCTATTACAGTGTTGGATTTAGTTTAACCTGTATACCCTACCCAGCAACATATTCAAAAATCCCTCTAGTTGAACCTGTTTTCACAGACCGTTTATGTAAGGGAATGTGCAGAGACCTCCCAATTTCATTCACTGATAGGTTCAGGCTATTTATCTATTATGTCTATTATGGTTAAGGTGAAAACTATCATCCATAAGAAATTTGAACATTCTATGGCTAATTACTTTTGAGCTGGAAGACGAATTAACATGACATTTGTAATCTGGGACCTGGTCCCCCAGGAACTGGAACATTTTGTGCAATTCTATGTTGCGGTTCAAAAAATGTAGGGTAAAAAGAGGGTGTGTTTCTCACTTTTGCATTCATTTTCACACGCGGAAAATGCCCAATTTTTGCTCAAGCAGTCAGCCCAAACCGCTGGATGGATTTGCGCCAAATAAGACACAACTCAGACACAAAGCACTCGAAGGAAATCCTTTGTTGGTTTGCCGATAATCTGTCCAATAGTTTTTTAAAATTTGTTGTAGATTGGTCTGCCCCTGTATCCAAAAAGCTAGGTATTTCCCATGATGCATCACTGGAGACAATGTTTTTCATTTCTCAAAATCCACCATTACGCGATTCTAGAATCAAGTTCCTGAATCGATTTTGGAAAGTGTCCTAAAATGATCAAGAGGTGTAAGTAGGGCCGTTTTGAGGTCAGGGAGCACGTGGGTAGGGTAATAAATCATAATTTTTGAAGGTTTGGTGTTTGGAGAGTGTGCCGTTTTATTTTAGTGTTTTTCCAAGTTCGAAAATCGGCACGAACAGCAGAAAAAAAAGAGTACTTATTTGGGGAAGAATCAGATTAGGAAACACTATTTTTAGTATGAAAAAAGTAGTATTAGGGAGCTATTAGCGTTTAAGGTGTGTTAAATGTGTTAAAAAAGCTTATAATTCCATACTTGCTTCAAAATAAAGTGTGCAACGAAGACAGAGGGAAGCGATGCATGTTCGCTATATCCTTTGTTTTGATTGGACAAGCTTTTCACGTGACTTAACAGTGAAGTTTTCGATTCACTCCTGACGTCAGCAGGGAAGATAACTACATTATAGTGCCTCCCTCTTCATTGTCACAGTGCCTACTTAGTAATCCTACCTGAACCCCTACATTCATCTTCCGCATGGTAGAATCGAATAGTAATCATACCTATATACCCCCACACTCTTCTTCCTTCTCCCAGTATGGAATAGTAATCTCACCTATATAACCATACATCCCTGTTCCTCATTCCAGTACACAATGGTAATCTTACCTTTTCCCCCCACATCCCTTGTCCCAGTCCCCCACTAACATCACTTTGCTCTTCCTCATCACAGTCTGCCACTATCACCATGTCACTCTTCCTCATCACAGTCCCCCACTACTACCACACCACTCTTCTTCATCACCGTACCCCACTACCACAAACTTACTCTTCCTCGTCACACCCTACAATACCACCACATCAGTCTTCCTCATCACAGTATCCCACTACTACCACATCACTCTTCCTGGCACAGTCCCTCACTACCACCACATTACTCTTCCACATCACAGTACCCCACTAGCACCAGGTCACTCTTCCACATCACAGTACCCCACTAATATCAACTTACTCTTCCTCATCAGAGTACCCCACCACCACCACCTAACATTTCATTGTCTTAGTGCCTCGCTACCACCATGCCAGTCTTCCTCATCACAGTACCCCACTACCACAACCTTTCCCTTCCTTGTCACTGTCTCCCACTACCACATCACTCTTCTTTATCACAGTATCCCACTACCACCAAATAACTCTTCCCCCTCACAGTTGCCCAATATCACCAAGTTACTCTTCTGCATCACAGTACCCCACTACCACCACCTTACTCTTCCTTGTCACTGTCTCCCACTACCACCACATCCCTCTTCCTCCTCACAGTCTCCAATACCACAAAGTCACTCTTCCTTGTCACATTACCCCACCACCTCACTCTTACTTGCTATAGCCCCCCACTACCCTCACCTCACTCTTCCGCATGACAGTTCCCAACTACCCCACTTCAGTCTTCCTCATCTAAGTACCCCATTAGTAATCCCCTCTTATCTATTGGACACAAATAAGATAAAATACTTGATAAACCCAATGTTGCATAGCTGAAAAAAAGATATTGATAACAAATGATATGACATCAGTTAAGTCATCAGAAAAAAGGCAGGATTACAGGTGGTGGGAGGTGTTGTATAACAAAACTCTTGAGAAAACTTTAGTTGAAGCACCATTAAGGTGAAACAATTCGATGCAATGCAACCCTTGAAATGAAGTGAAAACAAATTTTGTTGAGGTGACTTTAAGGGGCCGATTTAATGTCACAAAGGCCTTGGAATTTGGCAGGTGTTGGAAGCTACATCGTCTTAACCCTGAGGCCCCCATTGCGCAGCCCCTAAATACACTGATGACATACCAAAATGCACATTCTTGAAGTCGCATGCCCTATCATTCCATGCATGGGGACATTTTTGTTTGTGGACTGAAGAATATTGATAGGCACGCCTGGTTGTCAAAAACCAGCATGAACTGTTTCCCTATGAAAAATATGAACATATTTGGACCCCCTTTCAGCGGTCATTCTCTCTTTCTCGGATTAGGAGTATTCCAGTTCTCTGGCAGTGAGCGTACAACTAGCATAAGCTACCACTGTTTTTAATTGCAGTGTTTTCATCTTGTGTTACTTTAGTACTGCTCCCAATTCAGTGGGGCTTGCATAAATTGTCACTTTGGTACACAGTGAAGGATCAAAGCAGGCCAGGTGATATGTATTTGCTAGAGTCTCGCTGATGGTGTCCAAAGCACTTTGGCATTGTTGAGAGCATTAGAACAGACTTCCCTGTTTGACAAGATTACGCAACGGTTCACTAGGTGGTGCACAGTCTGGAATAAATCTTGAGCAGCATCCTGCTATTCAGAGCAAAGACCGTACATTCATGGTTTGTGTTTGAGGAGAGAGTTGTTGAATCATTTCAACTTTTGCTGGTTCAAGGATCATTCTATCTTTTGGGAAAATGTATCTGTAGAATGTAATATGCCGTTTGTTAATTTCACATTTATCTGCTTTGACAGTAACACATAGTGCTAGTAGTGCTTGGCAGATGTTGTTGAGGGTTCGGTCATGTTCCTCTTGTGTTCGTGCAAAAATGAGGATATCGTTGCTGTAGTTGAACCCTGTGGAATGGGAAGTAACAGTTTTTTGTTGTCTGTTGAAATGTTTCTGCCACTGAGGTGATATTGAAATTCTCTTTTGTATTGTAATGGATTCTTGTTCGTCAGAAATGTCTATGTGTTAAGGCTCTGGATGTTATACTAGTAGCTGATATGCTTGATTGAGGACATGTTTCATACATTGTTCAGCTTCATTCAGTCAAATGATCTTGTCTTCAATTGTGGGGTCAGGAAGGTGTTCCCGTTCAATTGCTGTGCTTGGGATGAACATGTTGACACAGAGTCGAATCTGACCATCTTCTTTGGGGACAATCATGACTGGTGTTTTCCAAGCAATGGGTTCCATGGCAACCTCAATAGTGTCCTCTATCAGAAGTCATTCCAATTATTCTAATACTTATTTATTGCAGATTGAAACCTACCCTTCAGCAGTTTTGAGGTATTGGTCTCATGTTGTCAGTGATATGAAGTTGTGTGGGTGGGCCATTGAATTTTCTGAGGCCCATTATTAGTAGTGGGAGATGAGTATGCAGGAATGTATTGGACATACGCTGGAGAGAACTTGTACTCTTTATCATATTGCACATTGCTTCTACAAGCTCTAAACATCTTGCTATTGTGTATAGAATTAGACACTGACTCATGGCTGATGTCCTCAATGCAGGAAACAGAGCAATGACCAACTTATTGGTATTGTGATGTGTGGAACAGAACTGTCTGAAGCATAGAAGGAGTTGTGCAGTTGCCCATTGAAATATTTTTGCCATGGTGGTGGTGGGAGTCAGGTGGAGTGTGTCCTGTAGGCCACAGAATTGTTGTTCATGCATAATATTGAGGGTAGCCCCTGTGTCAATTATGAAGTCTGTGGCAATGCCTCAGATAAGGAGGCTGCCTTTTGGGGGGGTGTCTGCAACAACCTCATCGGGTATACATATTCATCTGTGAGTTTCTATACCTTTTGTAGGGCCTCGGAGCAAAATTTGGCCAATGGTTCATTTATTGACAGGTATCTGACTGTTTGGCATAATGAGGTGGGGCGTTTCAAGTTTTACAGTGGTAAAGGTTTGTCTTCGCTACAGACATTTTGAAAATGATTTCGGCGGCCACATTTGATGCATTGTTGGCCTAATGCTGGGCATGGACCTTTGTGTAAAAAGGAGAATCCACAACTGTTGCACAGGCTTTGCAACTGTTGATTGGTAAGTGTACTTGGTATAAGACTTTGTGGTTGTTCCTTGGTTGGCATTCGTGGATTAAGGGTTACAAGTAAGCAGAGTGGACAAGGTTTAGTATTCAATGCTGCAACTTGTTCATGCTTCTTGCCATCACCCATTTCTGCTGCTTGCATATCGACTCATTCCTATAAGAATTTCTTTTCATGGTAGCTGTAGCTTAAGGAGATTTTTCCTGAATGTAGGTGATGTAAATCCTTAAATGATGCAGAGTATATTAGCTTCTTCATCAGAGAATGTGTCAAAATGGCAATGGTAGACATTCTGGAGGCAAAGGACAAAGTCCTCAACTGTTTCTTTTGTTACATTGGTTTAAAGATTATCATTTGTATTCATGCTTGATATGTGCTCCAAAACGAGTTTGTTGATTAGTGCAGCAACGAGGCTAGTATACAAAATGGTTTATTGACCAGGACGGATTTTTATTATGGATTTTACTTTTAACCCCACCAAATTAGTGAATATTTTTGTTATTATCGTCATGGTCACCCATTTTGTGGATCAAATGCTCAAAGTCTTTACCTCCGTGCATCTGAGCCCCCTGGCAGACTGGTGCAAGCTCAAAAGGATTAGGGTTGCAGAGAAATTATGCTCTTTGAGAGTGTGGAACTGGCAGTAGTCCAGCATCATAAGTTTGAATAGTGTGTACTTATGTGGAAAGAATATGCATTTAATTGTAAAGCAAATTGCATAGTAGCCCTTGATTCTTTTGAATGTGTTTTTTCGTAAGGAACATAACTGAAAATGGAGCTGGTGAAAACCGTAGCAGTCCTTGGAAGATTAGAAATTTGCTATGAGCTTCTGGGCTATGCGTAGAAAAACGGATGATGTAACCTCTGCATCTGGAAGATCACTTGTGGGTGGAGGGCAGGGAGCTGCTTGGTGCTCCGATGGGAGGAATGAGAGCTGTGGAAGGGGCTTGGTTCTTGCTGCGCATCCTCTGGGCACACCTGAGGAATGGCACTTGAGAAAGATAGCTGGCTGGTGTGGAAGGGTGCGTATTGTGGAAAAGCAGGGGAGTAGTTTAGCACTCTATGTACAGGTGCATAGTTGGTGCATGCATCCCTCATCGGGCTAACAGCATCTCTGTGATTGTTAGATCAGCTCAAACACCGGTCAAACGGCTTCTGACTGGGATATCCAAAGTAGAAGCGAGATACAACTCTCGAGAATCTCATGGCAAAAATCACCTAATTTGACGGCAGTTATTTTGTTCACTATTGGCTGCAGGCTATTTATCTAGTGCAATATAATTTAAGCTTGGAATGCCCGTTAATGTAGTGCATCTTCTTTATTCCACTTCTTTGTCGATTTGCTTCCTACCTATTTCCACGTTTTCTCCTTTCTTAGCAGCCTCTCCTTATTATGCAGTCCTCGCTGGGACACAACATTCACATCCCACTATTGTGATACAGGGAATGAAACTATTCAAATTCAAAGCCTGATTTTAGATAGAGTGGTAAACCACTAGCACAGTTTCACTCCAAACTCACTTCAGGGCTTGAATGCACTCCACTGCACTGCTGATACCCTCCCACAATCCTATTTGGAGCTATCAGAACATCCCAGACATGCCTCATAGTCACTTTCATCCCAGAGAACATTAAATAGAACATCTGTGATCAGGTGAAAGGCTTATTCACTCTAACTACCTTAGTATATAGGAGCATCTCCACTGCAAGCAGTTGAATATAGCTAATTGAGATATAAACCTGGATAGGAAAAGAACATATAACATGCTCTATATAATAAAAACATGTGTCCCATTTGATAGCATGATGCCAAATTAAAATCATACTTGCCATAAGATGAAGTAAAAAAGCATTCAAAATATACCAGTTATGAATTAACCTTTAAAAGCGCCAACCCATCAAAACTTAAAGGGTAGTTTGAATCGGAACAAAACAAGGGTGGGATAACCCACTGGTCTGTGTTTTCAATTAAATGTTAATATTCTTCTAACAATAACTAGAAACAAATCACAAAATTAATGCAAGAAAAAGAGGCAGATATTTTATGAATCTTCAAAGCTGTTGCACCAAAATGTGTGAAGCATTCTGAATTGGGTTTTATTTTGTATATTTGTGAAGTACTCTTTAGTTTGAAGGACTTGCTCCCCTAGGTTATTGCTAACTCTGTAAGTCACCTGCTTTATATATTATAATGTGGCGGTCAGTTGAGTGTCAAGTTCCATAGGAAACCCAAAAATGTAATAGCTAATAATGTTTGACTCTCATAAAAAAGTGAAAAAGCTATTAAGAAAGCAAAATGTGCAAAATGTAGACCCCCTTCAATGTCAAATATTTTAAAAACTACTGGAGGCAATAACCCGAGACCCCTTCTGGAAATCGAGTCAACGTTTTGCGCATAAGTTGTTTCGTATGTGGTCCAATTCTATCCAGCATTTTTGGTTGTGCGCTGGTGCAAAAGTTTGACTTTTTCTTCTATGTGATATGAATAAGGACTAAGCTGAAACAACGTTTTTTGTAACTTATTTAATAACTTATATTTTTACAGATCTTTCCCAAATGTTCCAGTCTCAGGGGCAGAGGGAGGGCACAAGTCCAGATGACAAACGTTTTGTTTGCAAAATTTCAGCCAAATCTCTCGTGCGAGTCAAAGGTTATTAGCAAGTAATTGTTTGATTTTCATATGTATCTCGATACTCCACTTAATTATAGTGCGGCGACCGCCACCCCATAACATGTTCATTTTGTTTTGTCCCTGGTCTATGTCCTACTTTGTTCACAGCCTCATAAGCTGGCTCACCTTTTGTTCTCGTCTTTGTGTTATTGTGCAGGCACCTTAAGTTACACGGCGACACAGCTGAGATCTTGGAATTCTCTGCAGGGTCATTTACATCTGAGATGTTTAAATAAAATCTGGAAGCATGGGCTAGAAAGGGATACACAGACGACATGGCAGGAGGAAAATCTTATTATTAAAGTGGCTTCACTTAATGCACGCTCAGCAGTGGGACATGCTGTTGAAGTAGGAACACTCATCCAAGAGTTAGACCTGGAGCTGCTATGTTTGACTGAAACATGGTTTACTGAAGGGTCTCAAACTATATTTCACAAACTGGTACCAGAGAAGTACACTATTCAGTTTGTCAATAGAGAGGACAGGAGAGGAGAGGGCATTGCTATAATATACAAGTCATCCATGACCATCTCACATTTGGAGAGATTGGACTGGAATGACAATATCCAGTTTGGGGAATTTTCCATCTCAGTGTCACATACTCAAGCATTAAAAGTATTGCTAGGCTATAGACCACCTGGACCCCTACAGAGTTTTCTGGAAACATTAGATGCTCACCTTACACTAATGGGGAGCAAATATAAAGACATATTATGCATAGGAGATTGGAACATATGGTTGGAAAGGGACAATTCTCATCCAAACCACGTTGCCCTGATGGAACTCCTAGATAATCATGATCTGGAGGTCATCACTAGGGAACCCTCTCATAAGAAGGGTCACTGCTTAAATCTCCTAGCAGCAAGAGGAGGAGTCATTCAATTCAGTGAGACCATTCCACTCCTGTGATTGGATCACTGTCTACAATTATTTCTCGTTAGGGGAATGGGACCACAGAAGGGGAAAGGACGGTAGACCACACCAATTTGGTGTCGGTCGGATCTAGAAGAAATCCCTGAGGAGGAAGTTGAAAACCGATTGGCATGCCTGGACATTAATCTGACATGTGAAGAGTTTTTCAGTAAGGGGGCAGATTTGCTAAAGGAAATCTGTGATAAATACGCACCGCTTAGACTCAAGACCACCAAAAAATCCAAATCTTGGTTTAATCCAGCATTGGGTCTGATGCGTAAACAGGTACGCCAGGCTAACAAACGTTGGAGGTCCTCCAAACTAGATAAAGATGTTGAGAAGGCGAGAGCCCGCCTAAAGGAATATAAAAATGCCCTTTTGTGGCAAAAAAGGATTTCCTCCATGGAGAAATTAAGCTAGCAGGTAATCAGGCCAAAGCCCTATTCGGCGTAGTGACAAGGTCTAGGAACTCTAAATGTATGGCAGCACCCACCGCAGACTCACAGGAGCAGGCTAATAAGTTCAATGGTTTTTTTTAACAAAAAATTGTGGACATTCAAAAGAGTATTAACGAAGTGATGATTGCGGAAGAGTGGGAAGTATCCAGAGAAGAGCTAGAAGTGGTAGAAAACCAGGAAAAAGAGGAGAGTTTTTGCTTCCAACCCATTGAGAAGGAAGCAGTACAAGCATTAATACTCCAACTAAAACCCACAAAGGACCTGGCTTTTCTGATGCCAGCATGTACTGCCATTCGCCTGGCAGCTAACCTTACCCCATTTATAACTACCTTTGTTAATAAATCCTTAACAGAGGGCTATGTCCAATGCTTACTAAAGGGAGCATTGGTAAAACCTCTATTAAAAAAGCCAAACTTAGATCCTATGGTGTTAAAAAACTACCGCCCAGTGGCCAATTTATGCTGGGCCACTAAAATCTTGGAAAAAATTGTCTGCAATCAATTCCAACAGTTTGTAGACAGTAAAGACATCTTAGATGAATATCAATCGGGGTTCCGCCCAAATCATGGGACAGAGACTGCTTTATTGGCAGTCCAGGACGACTTGTTGGAAGCTGCAGACAGGGGAAACGATACGAGATATTATTGATGCTCGACCTGTCGGCGGCGTTCGACACAATTAATCATAAGATCATCCTTCAACGGATTGGAAAACTAGGAAGAGCTGCCAAAGTAGTGATGGACTGGTTTGACTCCTTCTTACAGGATAGAACCCAGCAGGTGATATTGGGAGCCTTTCTTTCAGAGCTAATACAACTGAGATGTGGAGTCCCCCAAGGCTCAGCGCTCTCACCTTTGATCTTTAATCTGTATATTCGACCGCTGTTTGACATTCTGAGGAAACAGGGTCTACTATTCCATTCATATGCTGACAACACGCAGATCTAGATGGAGACAGATATCCTGTCTGAGGCATTTGAAGGAATCGACCGGTGCATGCAAGACATAAAAAAATGGATGGCATGCAACCAGGTGCAGCTTAACACAACCAAAACGGAAGTAATATTATTTAGATCAGAGAAAAAAACAGAAAGGAAGAAATTAATATAACACCGCAGATCCTGGGTGTAGACATTCCATTTTCAAAGAGAGTGAAAAACCTTGGGTGTATCTGACAAGAAAATCTGGCCAGCGAAGCCCAGGTAGGGGCCAAAGTAAAAGCAGTGTACTACTCCCTGCGTATGCATAGGAATGTACTCCCGTTTTTAGCACCTCAAGATCATCCCATGGTTGTAGGAGCTTTGGTAAACTCCCATCTTGACTATTGCAATAGTCTGATGACAGGGATCCCTGTGAAACAGATGGCTAACTTCCTATCTAGGAAAAAGGGAACATGTTTCCACATCTCAGAGAGCACTCCACTGGCTTATGGTGGAGGACCGTATCAAATTTAAAGTGGCGTGTCTTATATACAAATGCTTTTACAAACTCGCACCTAGATATTTCAATACTAGAATCCATCATTACCATCCAACCAGAGACCATCAGTCAGGAGACAAACTCTTGGTGGATGTCCCCCGGACGAAACGTACCTCAAAGGGCGACAGGAGGTTCTCTGTGTTTGGACCAAAGTTGTGGAACCAGGAACCATTGGTATACGATCATGCACCACATTGGAAAGGTTTAGGAAAGAACTGAAAACCTTTCTATTCAAATAACTCTAAGTATCAAAGGCATATATAGTCCATCGCAGCTTGAATTCGACTTGTAGTTAACATATGCGCCTGAATGCAGTTTCTCTGCCTGGTGCGCGTAAGAAATAAACAAATATACAAATATACCTTTCTGGGAACTGCCACCACATTCTGTAAATGTGTTATTTCCGATCGAAATTGGCATCTCTGGTTTTCAAATAAATCCAGTACACATATAATTCCACCAACTAAACACCTGAAGGTCATCTTGTTTTCAATCTAAAAGCTTTGCTAACATACCCGACTAATCAAATTAATTCTACAGATTGACAGATGAATCCTGCCCTCTGTATTTTTAGACACACCCACCGCCACATGGTCGACGGAGAGATTGGTCGATATGGCTCCTGAAAGATTTCAATTACAGCTATTTAAACAACTCGGGTACAAAAGAACTTCAGTAATTTGGTGAAATAACATAAACTGGATGACAGGCCAAGGAGTAGCCAGATGAATTCTTCACTCCCAGCCCATTGGGGATAGCTTTGCATGCTTTGAAAAATGTAAATAAGGAAATATGTGTCTATGAAGTAAACTTTTACAAGCCATCTTCAGAGAGCGCGCATATTCCTGACAAACTCAATATATTACATCTTGAAATCAAAATACTAAGAAGCATAGAGTGGCACATACACTATGAAACACCAGGAACGGAACCTTCTTGAGTTGCAAGTCATACCTCAGTGTCAGGAACACCAGGCTGTATAGGAACAGCAGGTTTTCAGGGTACATTGCAACCGGCATGATACCTGGGGACTTCTGGCCCAGTGTGGTACCCATGGATGTAATAATCATTGTGCAATTTGGATGTTGCCGGTCCAGTGTGGTGCCGAGGAACCAGGAAAAGCACTGAGCTATCATTTGTTGTTCCTGATATTGAAAGAGCAAAAGTGGTGTTCCTGTTCTAGATGTTTGCAGGATTATGCTGTTTCTGTACTATGATGGCCATATTTTTGGATGCTGCTGTAGTCTCCCATGAAGTTGTTTTGTATCTCTCTTGCAGTCTTCATATGCATGCATGCTCAAGGACAGATGATTCCTGATCACTTCACCTCAGGCATCTTGATGGACTAAACTTCAGGCGGGGATGTTTATGCTTTTGAGGTTTTTCCTCTTCGCCTTTTGCAGACCAATTCCTGTGAGCGTTTCCCTCGGTTTACTATCACAGTGGATCAAGAGGGACATGACAAAAATGCAGTGGTACGCCAGGGCAGGGTGCAATGTCAACACTCATTTTATTTTCAGAGAAATTTATATATTTGGTATTTCATTTAGTGCAAGCATGCAGAGGAAAACTACTTTGGGGTGTGGAGGAGTATGTCACATTTAAAATAGGCCCATATGCTGCAGTCCTAAGAGATCCCTACCCAAAGGCATTTAAGTGCACAAGTTGAAGGAAGCATCCCACATTATCTTCTTGAAGTCGGAGAGCTCCTGGTCTAGTATTGTAGAGAGCCGCCAGGATCCAATGACTGAGGACGTCTAGGGTTATAGGAATGCCTGCCAAACTACAACTGAAAGACTTCTTTGACTGATAAGTACTGGAGGGGATACATGTGGAGGGTGTGATTCAGGTAGAAGGGCCCCTTAGGGTGTATGTGGAAAAAGGTCCCACTTAGGCATAGAGCTGCCTAGATGAACTCTATGCAACGGGAAGGAATGAGTGAGATATGAAAGTCTGTGTGGACAGTGAACAGGGCTGAATGTAGACTTAGATCCGGATATAATCTCTATTGATGAGGAGGTCAGGGAACGCCTTCTGAAACGTAAGTGATTTTAGGTATTTCTTGAAGAGACAGTAATTCCTCTGCAGCCTCAAGTCAGTTGTTGGACTGTTCCATGTCAAACATTCTAACACTCCCATTCTGGTGACTCCTTTCTGTTGATGTTTGGATTTTGGAATGCATAGTAGGCCACTACTAGCAGACATAACGTTTCTAGCTGGGTAGTACACTTTCAATTCTTCATTGAGGTATCTGGTGCCAGATGATGCTCTGTGCTGTATAAAGATGTCGGAATTCCACTTTTTGTTTGATAAATCACAAGAAATATCAGCTTTCATTTGTGGCTTGCCAGCTAAGGTCTATAACTAAAATAGTTAGCCGGAAAGTTTCTTTGGTTGCCAGTTTGGGGTTGCCCCCAACTTTCTCTGTAAACACTATGAAGGCTGTGTTATTGTGTTATGTGTTTGGAGGTACTACCTTTGGTAATACCTCCAGACTCTTACAACATTAATGCATACAGTACTCATGTGGAAAGCACAAGAGTCCACATGATTCAGTGTGATTCAGTCGTTGCATTTATTCCCCATTTTGGAGTTCAATAGGTCTGCATGAGGAAATGCCATGTTTCCTCAGGCAGTATTACCAGATGTAGTAATATCTCATCTGTTAATGATTTTGGGTGGAGGTAGATATTTAATCAATATGTACTGAGGAGGGGTTTTAAGGCACATATAACTAATAGCACCCAGGGTATGTGAGACATGGCCCTCATTCCAACCCAGGCGTTAAGGGTTTAACGGCGCAGTTGGCGCCGTTAACCCTTAATGCCTGATTTCCACCTTAACGCCTGCTTTTAGCAGGCGTTAAGTACCAAGGCGCTAAGCGTCCTTGGCGCTAATTACGGCACCGTTATTTACGGTGCCGTAATTAGCGCCTTCCCCACTCCCATTATGCCCTATGGGGCAAAAATGGGAATGGGGAAGGGTAAATGGGGATTGGGGATTTACCGCCCCACTCACCTTGGAATGGGGCAGTAAATCCGCCATCCACCATGGTGTAAACAGAGTTTACACCATGGTGGTAAAGTAGGGAACTTACCACCTGGGTTGGAATGAGGGCCATGGTGCTGTATTCTGCTTCCTGCTGATCATGCATGCCAAATTCCCTTAATAAAATAACTACAAGCAAATATCACCACTGTAGACATCGAAACAGCCTGTTCATGGCAAAGACTGGCAGACCACCAAAGGAAAAACCGTCAAGGTATGTGTGGACCTGAGGGTGTGGGAGCCTGGAATATGGGCACTGGAGGGTGGGTGGTGTGGAGAGCAGGAGCAGGGGCTTGTGTGGGTCATTGTGCAACAAATGAAAAATTGCACAATTTTACATTAAAGAAATTCAGTGGAAAATCTAATTTACAACGTGTGTACAAACTGGACACCAACAACAACACCATTTAGAAGCTGGACCCCCACCAGGGCAGTGGGGGGCCAGCAGCCATACCCTCACCAGGTATGGGAGACCCCAACACCTCCCATATGGCCCCCAGAAATGCAACAGAGTCCCAAGCAGGCAGCAGCATGTTCCAAACTGCGTTTATTTCTGGGCAGCAGAAAATAAAAAAAACACACAGAGCATCGTGCACATCGCGAGTTCAGGCGCCGTCTCCCCCGGTGCTGGCTTGCAAGCCAGCTTTGTAATCACACTGCAGGCTGACCTCACAGAATTGGATCAGCTCCCAGAAACCTATCTCCTCCTGCTATTGGCTGCTAAGTGATAGGTTACCTATGTAGCCCTTATAGAGAGCCTGATAATTGGATATTAACCTTTTGCGTCAGTGGATTGATTTAGCTGTGCCAGCCCCCATTACCTAATTCTAACCTGTTACATTATGACTTTGTTCCCATAACTTCTTAGCTGAACAAGCAGTTCGCACATGGGCTCTGGGCGCTGGGCTGCGCCATTCTTGTTACAATTTATGTTTCAAATGTTGTGCGAGTCCTTGAGAAAATGTCTTTCTTTCCCAGAAAGAAAAAAAAAAGCACACTGGGTTGCCGTGATTTATTCGCATTTGTGGATAATTAAAAAATGTTCTCTGCAGAAAGCAGTCTTATCTTGAATGTGCGGCCTTGGCAGGTCGGAGGTTTTGCGAGGAATGTTGCTGAAGGCTTCTGCAGCCAGTGTTCAGTGAGTGAAATGAACTTGGCTGTAATTTTCCTGAAACATGGCTTTACACTGTGCATTTAGACCATGTTAATTCATATAGGCATTTGCAAGCCTTTAAACAGGGATTTTTGTGTCTGTAGGTTCTGATATTGCAGCATTGATTCTAATGTAGCATGGAAGTTGCACTGTTGGTGAAGTGGGTGTGTTTCAGCATATTTGTCACCCATGGGTGCGCTGGGGCCTGGTTCAAAGGATAAGTGCGCTCCTTGTTCTTCCTGCTGTTCTTTTATATATGCGCCTGGGGTGAGGGGGCATGGGTTTGATCTCGATTTTCCCTCTTCAGTCCCCCCTCTGGTCGACTTTGTCGACCACACCACCAAGCAACATTCACCTCCTTCCGGTCTGCATATCTTTGTCAATTCCTTGAAGTGTCCGTAATTTTTGGCATTGTTGTTGATGAACAGTACATATAGGAGTGTTCTCCTTCTGTGTTCCACCACACTCACTTCCCTTCGTACTTCCTCTGATCACAGGGAGTGGCCACCTTTATTACTGCTGGAACCATGTTGCACACCGCTATCTTCTCCCTTAGTCCGGCTCTTCCTTTCACCATGTCTCTTATTTGCATTCCGATGTCTTCTTCTGTTGTTCTCTTACATCTTGCAATGTATCTCTATCTTGCACAATGATACTGTGCTCGGTACTAGTGCTTCCGTTATCACCTTCAATCAACCAGGCAGTCATGATGTCATCCATTACCATGCAAGCACTAGCTAGTTCTTTGCTTTCTCTTTTCAGATGCATTTTTTGCTGATCATTCTTTAGTATGCTGGTACTTCACCCAATTATTCTTCTGTCTCGCTCGAGAAGTAATTCCCCCCTCTTTTTACTCCTCTGTCTGTTTCTCTTCTTCCGTTGTTTTCCATCTTGGTGAATGTGTCACTCTTCACACCTTCCTTGGTCATCACCAACAAGGGCATGCTGATGCGCACCAATGAACACTCTCCTCCCCAATTCAGTGGTAGTTTCTCTTGATCTTTAGATGCATGTGCTCAATAGTAGTCCATAAGCAGTGATGTTCCTGCTCTCATCTCGCAACTTCTCTCAACCTTCTTGCATCCAGCATGATTGTCCACTTCTTGTCACTGTTGTGCTGGTAACATAACGCTGGTACCTTAACAGTATACGTCCTTCTTCATCCTCCACCCAAGTGACCATCTTCGCTCTTTTGTCTCACTCCGTTAGGCACTTATCATATTTTTGTCTCTTTTATTATTTTTTTTTTCTTCTCTCTTTGTTTTTCTTTCTTCTTTTATTATTTATTTATTTATTTATTTTTGTTGTTCTTTTTTTTTCTCTTGCAGCTTGCTCACTGGTGCATTTGCTCGTTGTTTCTTCTCTCTCTGGTCACTTTCCACATACAGTTGTTCTCCAATTAGCTGCTTTATGTAATCATCTTCCATAGGGGATCACCCCTTTTTTTTTTTTCTTCTCAATCTCAATGTTGCTGTCTTCCCTTGCAATCTTCTTCGCACCTTGGCATACATGGGCGTCGTGCTCTGCTGTAGTAATTTCTTTTGTAATCAATTCTCTTCCGGCATATGTTAAAGAACAGTCAGGACAGCTCTCTCCAGTGGTGTCCCTACCAATTTTGTACATGTGTGCATGTTGTTGGTCACTTCTGATATGTGTGTTATGTGTATGTTTTACTCCCTTTGTGTCTGCCCTTAACTCTCCTTACTTTAGCAGCAGCTTTTCCTCACCCACTGACGCCGTAACTCTTCCTGCTTAGGTTAGGGAATGTTAGCAGGGGATACAGCGGTAATGCTCACTATTACAAATAATTTTCAAATTACCACCCCCATTATTTCGTTCATCATTAATAGTCCCATCGTGAAGGTAAAAGTCCTTATTTGCGTGCCCATAACCACTTACGCTGCTGGGTCCTTGCAGCTGATGAGATGATAAAGTTGCCCGCCTGAAAATCGCAAGAAAGGCGTTAATACGTTAGTACTTGTTAGTAACCTCAAGCTCCGCAAACTAAACAATCACTAAGGGCAAAAATCAAACCTCCCCCTGGACATTTCGTGTTCTCAAAATTTCTCAATATGGGTAGGGAAAATCTTGGGCTGTTTATTCAATGGAAGCAAGGAAATATACTTCAGGGAAACATGCTCTAAGGGGTCGGAGGTTCTTGATAGGGTGGGCAATTGAGTGGGGAATGCTTCACGATGTTTTAATCAGTAGGCCTCACAGTTTCTAATGGAAGATAACATTAAGGAAATTTCCTACACATTTCTAACAGCATACATACGCAACAACCTGCATGTGCGGGGAAAAGAGAAGGAACAAAACAGTGTTACAGCTGTAGGTGCACAAAATGTAATATGAAACTCAATTAAACTTTGGAAATGCGTGTGTCAATCCCTATTCTAGTTGCTAGTGTGCGTTGGACCATAGGATGGCCTTTTTCCCTAACTCGGGAGTGTTCGTGCTATTTTGCAGTTCATGAAAATCTCTTGCGTTGGCCCTGTTGATCGTTGCTCCCTCGTTGCCAGGGTGGCCACCGCTTTGTAGGGCTTGACGCCTTACACAGCTAACAAAGTCTGTCAGGAGGGGAAAATGTCCCACTGTAGTCCATAGCCATTGGGTGTTGGTTGTCCGTTGTCTTCAGGCCTGCCCTGGGTCCTTTATATCTGGCGAGAAATGAAATGGAAGCGCTTGAGACCTGAGAATTTACATATTCTTCAATTTCTTGACCTAACTTCTCTGCACTACTCTCACACTATTCAGTGTCCTAGTGGGAGGAGCCAATGGTACACCTATGCACCATCCTGTCACCACCTGGTGGCGTTCAATGGCGGTCTGACTGTAAATTGTTACACAATTCGAAATGTACCCAGAAAATGGGTAGGCACTTAATTTATGTGAAGATACTCATTACACACTTGGATCATATATACGCAATTTAGGTGCTAGTGTACAAATGGGCCTTTGGATCTTTATATTTACTGTGCTTTTGCTGTAAGCTATTTATAGTGCGTGCCTTTGTCCCGTGGGGTATCGGGCACTGACAAGCTAAATAGGGAAACATCATTTGTCATATAGGGTGGCTGTGTTTCTAAATTAAGTGCACCATGTTACTTAGTTAAGATAATCGCAGGGTTTTTAAATCTTTTTTTTCTATGGCTCCTCTCTCAACTTCTCAGGGCGTGCCTCGCAGTGAACTGCAGGCACTTTAAGCTGGTACTAATGAAATTCGCTACCAATTATTCGCTACCTGTCTCTCCCCCCTCTTTTGTATTTATTTATTTATTTATTTATTTATTTATTTATTTCCTCTTTTCTTTCAAACCCAACCCTCACAATTTACTCCCATTCTCTCTATCCCACCCCATGTCCACTTTTTAAACCCTACCTACTCTGTTAATTACTCATTTAGTCTAGTATTTTATTACTCCACTACTGTAATTACTGTTACATTTAAACAATATATTTCTCCCCCCATTATCTGCTCTCAAATTTTAATACAACCATCATTCTCCAGTTCGTGCAGCAATGACCTCTTTCCCTATGTGTGTTGGCTAATGCATTTGTGCCAGTGCTATTTTCAAAAGCGCTAGTGGCATTACCACTTGCACTGTTATTTTGTCGCCGAATTCCTTCTTTTGGGAACATGGATCATCCACCCTTTACCCCTATTTTTCTCCTCCCGTGGTGAACCGTCAATGAAATGTAGGCCTCCCCCCTCAAGTGCACCTTCTTCCACCGTGTGTGTCTCATTTAATTGTTCTGTATTATTCGTGTATTCATGAGCCCAGTCTCCTCGCTGAAAGATGTGTGCTCAAAATGTGGCTAAATGTACTCTCTTGTGATGCGCTATCATTATGCACCCCCTCTGTACCGTGCACCCCCATTATGCTTAAACAATCTTCCTTACTTTCAACATGTGTATGCCTGGTGTTTAACAAGTTATGGATTTCTCTGTTAATAAGGTGGTCATATCCACATCGCTCATGATGTCACAAATGTCTCTTCCCTAATGCATGGCCTAGTCGCCCCACTGTCACCCAGAAAAGAAAATGTTTTGATACCTATCACCACCCCTATGCAATTGTCCTCTGCATTATTGAGTGTGCGTGAGTGTGTGTGTCGGCGCGCGTCTCGCCCGCTCTGTCGGGGAGGTGGAGCATGAGTGTGTGTGGCAGAGTGAGTCAAATCAAGTTTGTCTTGGGCTGTCCTATTAGCGGTATAATGTCAATCTATGTCCTTTGAAAGGTTTGTTTCCCATCAGGAAGACCCCTCCCAGTCATGTAGCCGGTACCATTGCTATTGTGTCAGTGTTCTGTATGGGTGCTGGCTGCTGTGCAGTACCCCTGTGTTGTGATTCTTGTCAGTCCTGGGGTAGTGGTGCTGTCATTTGTTGTGTCTGTACATGTATTGTGATTGTGTGTGCGTGTGTGTGGTGTTTAACTGTCCTTCTGCTGTTTTCAGTTCTCTCATGCAATGCATTCCTTGTTTACCATCTGTGTCATCAAATATTACACTCACGGAGGTTCAGAAGGGTGAGTCCCCTCTTCCCTCTGCTCGTGCTGGTTCAGCATCAGCTGACCCCTCGCATCTTCCCTTTCCTTCGAACACACAGTTCAACTGTAGCCATGTGCTTTTAACGCTATTCCCGTGTAAGTGCTGTGTATGTGTGTCCTTAGCAATTGCTGCACGCTTCTGGAGAAGCCGCCTATGAGCAGCCATGGTCTTTTTTAATTTACCTTCAGTACTTTTGAATCTTTCCACACTATGTTTTACTGACTTATTTCGGCATGAGAGCTGTGTGCTACACAACAGGTGAAGGGGAGTCATTTCTGTATTGTGTGATACATTTTACCTCTATTCAATTTGAAAATTTCGATAGTCCGCTGTTCAGGGAGCAAAAGTTAGAAGATAATTGAACATTTTTCAACTTCTGTGAGCCTTCTTGGCTCCGCACCTTAGCCAGTGCACTCCACGTGCAGCCCATCTTCACCAAACCATTGCCTTCTCCGGCACACCCCCACAATCTTGCGCATGTGTCTTCCACACACCGCCTCTGGGTCACCTATTCTCCAAATCCAAAACCACACCACTATCTCCTCACCATCAAAACTTGTGTCCTATGCATCAATCTGAAGGTGACGTCACCAAACTAAAAACACAGTGCAAATGAACAGACAAATGTGCATACACAGAACAATAACCCATTTCTCCCAACCCCACAAAAATCCCAAAATAAAACCCCACAATCCCCACAGCTGTCTTCCTGTCTCAACTGGAACAAGGTAAACCACAATAAAAACTCTTATAATTGGACTGCACATGCAGCGTCGCCTCACGTGTGATACGCTCCTCACCAGGGGACCTTAACCAGCCAACTATCATTCACTCACTGAACTAAAACGCTCAATTAGCAGGGAACCTCATCTACTCATTGATCTATAACGTCAATTCATAGGAAATCCAGACCCCGTACATGAAATCACCATCCAGACCAATCAGCGCGGCACTCCTGTTCTATATGTAGGGAGTCACTACCCCACCCAATATCCTCATAAACACAAGAAGGGACCACTGCCAGCGCTCCAGTCCCAACTACAATTTTCGTGCCGATCACCACCAATGCGCCGAATTTTGCGACAATGTACAATCACCCACCACCCAATTTACAATTCCTCCCCCATTTTCTACCTAAACAAAAGAATTTAACATTTCTGCAATATACTGATCAACAATGCATCATAATACTTTAAACATTTCCCCCCTCAAAGCCCATGTTGCTGGTTGACTTACTATTTCCTATGCTGCACTGGCACTTGCTCCGCTGCTGGACACCCCCTCAAGGCGCTTCACCGGACCCCTTCTCCTGCAGGGCTCTCACCTGCCCTCAAGCGGGGTATTTCCATGTGGCCCCCGAAGCCTTTAGCCGGTTACGCGTTTTCCGGTGGTCTTCAGGTGCAGGCGAGGGTCCCACAGCTTCCTTGAGTCGGCGGCAGGGAGTGCAGTTCAATGCAGGGCTTGCGCAGGCAGTGCTCATTCACCCATGTTACAATGAGCAATGAGCCTCACAGAGGGCACCAACATGTTGGGGAGAAGCTGGACCCCCACCAGGGCAGTGGGGGGCCAGCAGCCATACCCTCACCAGCTAAGGGAGACCCCAACACCTCCCATATGGCCCCCAGAAATGCAACAGAGTCCCAAGCAGGCAGCAGCATGTTCCAAACTGCGTTTATTTCTGGGCAGCAGAAAAGAAAAAAAACACACAGAGCATCGTGCACATCACGAGTTCAGGCGCCGTCTCCCCCGGGGCTGGCTTGCAAGCCAGCTTTGTAATCACACTGCAGGCTGACCTCACAGAATTGGATCAGCTCCCAGAAACCTATCTCCTCCTGCTATTGGCTGCTAAGTGATAGGTTACCTATGTAGCCCTTATAGAGAGCCTGATAATTGGATATTAACCTTTTGCGTCAGTGGGTTGATTTAGCTGTGCCAGCCCCCATTACCTAATTCTAACCTGTTACATTATGACTTTGTTCCCATAACTTCTTAGCTGAACAAGCAGTTCGCACCTGGGCTCTGGGCGCTGGGCTGCGCCATTCTTGTTACAATTTATGTTTCAAATGTTGTGCGAGTCCTTGAGAAAATGTCTTTCTTTCCCAGAAAGAAAAAAAAAAAGCACACTGGGTTGCCGTGATTTATTCGCATTTGTGGATAATTAAAAAATGTTTGTCTGCAGAAAGCAGTCTTATCTTGAATGTGCGGCCTTGGCAGGTCGGAGGTTTTGCGAGGAATGTTGCTGAAGGCTTCTGCAGCCAGTGTTCAGTGAGTGAAATGAACTTGGCTGTAATTTTCCTGAAACATGGCTTTACACTGTGCATTTAGACCATGTTAATTCATATAGGCATTTGCAAGCCTTTAAACAGGGATTTTTGTGTCTGTAGGTTCTGATATTGCAGCATTGATTCTAATGTAGCATGGAAGTTGCACTGTTGGTGAAGTGGGTGTGTTTCAGCATTTTGTCACCCATGGGTGCGCTGGGGCCTGGTTCAAAGGATAAGTGCGCTCCTTGTTCTTCCTGCTGTTCTTTTATATATGCGCCTGGGGTGAGGGGGCATGGGTTTGATCTCGATTTTCCCTCTTCAGTGGTAAAGTAGGGAACTTACCACATGGGTTGGAATGAGGGCCATGGTGCTGTATTCTGCTTCCTGCTGATCATGCATGCCACATTCCCTTAATAAAATAACTACAAACAAATATCACCACTGTAGACATCGAAACAGCCTGTTCATGGCAAAGACTGGCAGACCACCAAAGGAAAAACCGTCAAGGTATGTGTGGACCTGAGGGTGTGGGAGCCTGGAATATGGGCACTGGAGGGTGGGTGGTGTGGAGAGCAGGAGCAGGGGCTTGTGTGGGTCATTGTGCAACAAATGAAAAATTGCACAATTTTACATTAAAGAAATTCAGTGGAAAATCTAATTTACAACGTGTGTACAAACTGGACACCAACAACAACACCATTTATGGTATGTTTTTTTCATTTAATTATAGATGCTTTTCTTTGGTGAAATGCAATCTATTTTTAATGTAATACTAACGTGTTTTTGGATATGCTGGTAGAAGCCACCTGTGTATTAATGTGTGTCTGAGGGAAACACCTGACAGGTCTTTGTTCCTATGCCCCTATGCTTCTTAATGGTTGATGAAATTTCAGCGTTATTTTAATGTGCTAACTAAGATTGGTAAAAAAAGATAATGGTCTGAGAGATCTTGCTTCGCCAATGATTACAAAAAAGATGTCCCTGTAATATTGATGGACATAACTCAGAGATCACTTTTACAAATCAATTTCATTTGTTCACAATTTAACAATTTAAGATAGCACCAGTATTATTTGTATTATTAAATGTCACAAAACAGAGGACACTGCGGTGCGTCTGCTTCGGCATTTTTCTTCGGCGATCTACGGACACCAGACTTCCCACTTGAGCTTAGAAACTTCAGCTCTTTCTGCCCATTTGGCAACTGCGAAGAACCTTCATTGACACACCGATGCAAGGAGTACGAGACAGGATCCTGGCTCCACTGCGAGCACACAGCGCCGTTTGATGACCGCGCAGACTACCTTTTTCCAACCCAGACTTCGGCAACCTTTGATACCCTCCCCTGCGACCACCACACCTAGGGAGATTCCCAGTCGAATCCAGATTTGTGCAGACTTCTAAACAGCATTAAATTATGCCTCTCCATTTATGGACATTTCAGTGATTCGAGTTGAGCACTGAGAGACCCAGCTTTCGCAGCCCCAAGAGGAGGAGTTTTGCCACCAGCAAACCAAAAGGCTCATTAGTCTGCGCACCCCTGTGCAACATACAGGGTCCAATTTACCCGGAGGAAGGCTCCAAAGTCTATGCCAAGAAAGATGGCAATAGCCGAAACATGTCTTCAGTATTTTGCCTATTGAAAAGTGTTATACCAGCAATACTGACACCATTATTTTTCTGTTTAAAAACTGGCACGTAGGCAGTTCCACAAAACATGATCATATACTGATCATGACACATACAAAAAATATAGAAACCTCTGAAAATAGACACTTAGTAAATTGTATGACTAAAAAACACTGTCTATTACAGATAATTTTTTGTTATTGATTACCAATTTTCTTGTAATTTTTTTCTGTACCCATTTTTGTGTACACTCTAGTTCACAATAGTCTCTGAAATGTGACTGTTGAATGCGATTTTGTCCTCGATTTCAATTTACCTTTCTAATTTTGTTTAATTCACTGTCTCTGTGTTTGAATAATCTATTTACAAGCGCTATTGTATTTACTGCTGTTTTTCAAATTTTTGTATATTTTGTATACATTCCTTTTTTTCATCAAAAGATGGTCAATACTTCCCCAGTTGTACTTCTGGCAATTTCCTACTTGTGACTCTTTATGAGCATAATAGACATTGTTTTGGTAAAAATAAGTAAAATTAGGACATTCATTTCTATGTCAATTTTACAGTGTGGGTTGTTTTCTTTTTCGTTTATTTTTTACTTTGCTCCAAACCTACACTGAACACCTTGGGGGCTCCCCTACTTTTTCGTATAACACAAAAGAGAGGACCACCAGTCTGAAAACACAGTTATAGCTGGGAAAAATCAATCAATACAAACTGCATAGTACTGTTATACACAATTCTATTTAGCCTACAGCCTTGAACAAATGTTAATGTTACCCATGGGGCCTTTATTGAAATGGGTCAACTACTCTTATCTAATGTAACATTGCACTCACAACCACAGCCTTATACTCCACAAACAAATTAAATAAATTCCCACATTATTTATATTTATTTAAATATATTTTTTTAATGAAATGTCAATATAAACACTATCAAAAAAACATATATCATGCTCATCAGTTTCAATATAATTGCAAACAGTAACATTTTCCAGGCACAATTAATTGATAACAAGTGATAATATAATGTCATAAACCAATTCCAACACTAACACCACAAAATAGCTCAGGGATCAGCATCTCAATACAAAAATTAATCAGTGCATAGAAGGTTCAAGATGACAGATGAAAGATATATGACATTCTCCAACCAATATTGTACTACATCTATCTTTGCTGAAGTAGCAGGGTCAGTTACCACTTCCAATTTCAGAATTGCAATAAAATCACCCAATTAACAAAGATATTTATTAGAATTGAACCACCCCCCTGGTTATTATGTTGGAGTATTTGCAAAGTAAAAGTTGCCTTAGGGATTAGTTGCGAAAAACAAGCTAACTTATTTTTAGATAGTAAACAATTTACATTGAAGGATTGTTACATAGTCAATAAGTGTGGTACGGACTGGGTCATGTTGATTATAGACACAGTTTGGGAAGTTGAAAACAAATTTAAGAGAAACTGCAAAAAGAGGAAGATGATTTGAAGAAGTTACACCCTTTTTAAATATTAAAAAAAAAGGTTAGATGGGCTGAATCAGTAAATGCATGAGTTCAATGGCTTTGCCACAGCTGAACATATAAAGAGGTTTACAAAGGATTTAAAGAATTACATGCATGAAAGTTTTTCCCCTGTGTATGAGAAGACCATAACCCACATTGTAGAAGGGACAAATGAGGGCAGAGACAGTCTAGGTAGAAATAGAAAGCTGAGATTCCTTGTACATCTTACAGCAACAGTGAAGGAATTATGGAAGGGGACCATCAAGATAGTAGTTAAGGTACTTCGAGGACCTACAGGATGGAGGAATCAGAGTCTAATGATAGAAGTCCATTCCATGGCAAGAACAGAGGCAGAGGACTCATAAACGAGTGAGACAGAGGCAGGATTGAACCACGTGAAGAATAGAATCCCATGATGACCAGTAGTTGCCATCTGAGGTAGAAAATGTGTACAATTATGATCTGACCAGAGATTAAACAAATCTGTTAGAAAATGACTAGGGTATGTTACAACAAAAAAGCATGATCCTTTCACATTGAGGTTCTATATTTTATGTGAAAAACTCAGCTGTGCCAATTTTCTGATGGTAAGGAATTTCACTCCTGTTGAAAATCTTTCAGGTCTTCAGAACCCTGCACAGTTCAGTCCTTCTGTTCATATGAGAACTCCGTAGGCATTAGTGTTAAAAACAAAATTACTTTGGGAAGTAGAACGTACGGAATATCAATTTCAAGGTGAACTCTACAAACAAGGTCAGGGAATTGTGGACTGTAGCCCCAAGTGTTGCCAATCTTTATGTTACATTTTTTTAAGAGGATTATATACTCAGAAAGTAATCCATTTAACATCATAAAACCGAATAGATACATTGATAATATAATCGTTTTTTAGAAAGATAATAAGATCACAGGAGATGCTTGCATACCATGGTTACATTCTCAAGACAGCCACCTCCAGTTTGCTTCCAACATTAGTGAGGACCATATTAAAATATCTATATTTAACTGTGTATCATTATGGGGGTATTTTCAAAGCAAAACCTTTTCACTAGCACACAGAGAGGAATGCTCTATTACATATAAAGAACTATCATCAAAGGCATATTAAAGAGAATTTACCTTTTGGCCAGTTTTTGTAACTTAAAGCAAATAGTAGTCACGGGAGACTCTATGAAGAAGAAGCCAATCAGTTAATTTCCAAACTATGAGCCATTGGATACCGAGAAAGAATCTTGACAAAAACTGCAAAAATAGGATTGAACAATAGAGAAGCATTGAATTAATCAGAAATGAGCAATAGATGAGGTGAGAATGATATGAATAGAATTGTCTTTGGTCGTACGTTTACTAGTGTGCATTTCTTTAAGAAGTGTATATTGAGAATTTGGAAAATTGCGAACACTGGAAAATCATAGCTCAAGAAACCCATTTTTGCTCTTAAAAAGATTACCAGCATTGGAGGTTAGTAAGGAAAAATCTGAAATATATGGGGGCTAAAGTTCCTCCTCTGACTAGATTATGAGGACTACCAGACATAAAGTGGGCACTACCCTTGTGGCAGTTGTAGCATGTGTGCACAAACCATGAAGCCTGATACTATTGATTTTGGTATATAATATGAGTGGTACCTTAGAACACGGAATAATTGTAATGCCAAGATGGTGATATTAAAAAATGAGTGGTACATTAGAACACTGAATAATTGTAATACCAAGATGGTTGTATATTTGGTTATCTGTCCATGTGGCTTGAGATATATTGGAAAGAAACAACAAGCAGTTAAGAGCATGATGACTGAGAAACAATGCTTTATAAAGAGACATGCAAAAGCAGCATTAACTGTTAAATATTTTATGGAGAAGAACCATAGGCCAAGGAGTATATATGGGTTGTTTTACAACAGGTGCTAGGCGATGACGAATTGCATTCCAGACATATGTTAACTATATTAGAACAAACAATTATTTTTAGAAATCTTAGTGATTTTTAAGGATTAAATGAGAATGTCCAATTAGATAGTTTATTTTGATGATGGTGATTGGAATTAAATATGATTCACTTGAGTAGCGCCTTTTTACATCTGATTGAAAAATGTGACACTTGAATTTTGGAGTATTTTAGATTATTTGGGTAAAGACATGTAAGTTTGCAACGTTCATGCCCCCCACTTTTTTAATGTGTGCCTAGTTGAACAATTTTTTCAATGGCTAACATCCCTATTTGAAATTATAGTGGTATCGTGAGTAGAGGATAGGCTGTTTTTAATTTTCCATTCATGAGCTGTTAAACCTTTTGCATGGTAGCAGTAGGTCTGACATGAGTTCAGCTGCATTGCAAAGTCTTGTGTATTAAAGTATGTCAGAAGTGTGCACTGTTATGAGTACTATTGAGAAAATATTACACGTTCCAGTGTAAGTATTGGTGCACATAGTGTCTGTGTTTGGATTTTCCTATGGTTTTCTCATGTCACATTCATATAAGCAGTACAATGACATTTCTTTCATTTCTGACTGACGGACGCTTTGCTGGTAATGATCCTTTGACATCAGAGATGGTAAGTGAGCTGGTAGAGTGTACTTTAGTGTTACTTACTTTTTGGTCAGATGTAGGTAATTAAAAACATTTGTGGAGTGTAGCAGGAGTGTTCATGAGTGTTCACAAGCGTTTCTTTCTGCTGAAGTCACTGGTCTGTCTACAGTGTTTACTGTGCTTATCGTGGGAAGGAGGAGCCAATCACTACTCCAAGCAGAGCACTGCAGAGTGTAGCAGGAGTGTTCACTAGTGATCCCGGGTGGCTCGGGGGCGTCTTCAGTTGTGATTGTACCTAAGCATGTTCTCCATGTGTGACACTATAGACGAGCAGCACTTGTGAAGCCTATTTCTCAAATGTGCTTATCAGACGCACTCAGAAGATCAGGGTAAGTCCTCAAATCATTGATTGTTTACCTGCCAAGTGTAGATTCGTGACTACCAGTGTGTGTTTATAACATGTCGGTCATTGGTGAAACCTTTTATATCTCTTGTGCTCGCCCTTCAAACAGAAGTCACTGCCAGACACTTAATCATGCCTCGCATGTTACGTTCTAGGGCAAACAGTTATAACTTTCGGAAGAAAGGGCCCTATCATAAAGACCAGGCTGCTGCATCCGCACGCTCTAAGGCCCACAACTCCCATTGAAAGTGAGTACCTTCTGCAGCAACTGGGTTCTGTGATCAATAGCACTGCGAACATTACCGAGCCATCGCTTGCGGCAATAGATAATAACAGCTCCCTGCCTACATTATGGGATACCCTGCGCGACACCATTGGAATGGAAAAACAGCCAGGAATGGAAGTGCAAGTAGGTTTTAGAAGTAATACACGAGACATGGCAAGTATAGAAGTTCCTGGCATTGCGATCGCCCCCCTTTTGGAAGTCAGTAACACACAGAGACTGCCTCCTTCACCTAATCTGTGCCCTATGGGTGTGGATTTGCGTGTTTTAAATTCCGCTCCTTTATCCCAAAAGGAAGTGCAAGCTTAGCTGGCTACATTGCAGTTTGCCATGAAAGTATTGCTGCACCTTATTGGGAAGATACTGGTCGAAGTTATGCGCACAACTACTATACAAACTGTGTAGAAGGGCGGCGATAAAGATCTGGATGATCTAATCATAGCTGCTCAACAGCAGGCACACAATTTTGAACAACAGAAGGGTAACAATCACACACCGGCTAATATAGCTGAGGAAGCAAGTTTAGAGTATGCTGGAACGATGATGCAATTAGAGAAGCATCTACAATTTATTTAACAAGGAAACCACGCAGACTCATGAAACGCACAAAATCGCCACATGTCTGTGAGCCCTCGGGTTCAAGAAGTTATTGCTGCGCAGAAGAAAATCGTTACTGTGGAGGCAGTTACAAACATGCAGAAGAATAACGAGAAAAATAAAAGGAGAAAGAAGAAAGTAAGAACCAGCGGTGTGTTGACATGTTGACTTATAAATGACAAAAGAACGTGATAAATCAGGAACCACCAATTAACCAGAATTAAAAATGCGACTCTGAACTTGTAGAGTACCCAAAACAGACAACTCGGAGGAAACCTATTGAGCAAGCTAAAACCCGAGAGATCCTGA
The DNA here is from genome assembly GCF_040938575.1 of Ambystoma mexicanum. NCBI lineage: Eukaryota > Metazoa > Chordata > Amphibia > Caudata > Ambystomatidae > Ambystoma > Ambystoma mexicanum. The sequence continues at coordinate 534,566,376 of NC_090930.1, forward strand.
CAGCCAGATTACCCACAATGGCAAGATCTGATAATGAAGAAATGACAGAAAATACAATGACTACTCAAAGACCTATCTTCACAATAAAACGGACTGTACAGGGAATAACACAATTTAAAGAACTTATAAACAAATCTGATTTTTTGAATTTGATTATTAAAATACTGCCTCTTAGGATTCGGGACAAAAAGGATTTCGACTTCATTGTGCCGATTTAAAAACACAATGCACCAATTTAGCAGAGTCCACTGTTCTACAACTGAAACTGCCAATCTGATTAAATTATACAAAAACAGATTCCTTGAAGTGGGCTATGAACTAGATGCTGTAGTGGAGATCTGTCCTCACAAGTCTGCCTTCAGATATGGAGGGCTTATGGAAAAACTAGAAGTTGTCCGGCATATGTGTGGGGAACAGGAATGGCCCCAATTCTTTGCATGAGAATATATTGGGAGTTTTGACTTTGTTGATACAGAAGAACGAAAATAGAGCCCCAGTAAAAAATTTAAATTGATATATTAGCACATGGAACACATGGGGCTTCACCGACCTTTTGACGCAGAGGGGCTGTTGAGATTACTGCTTCAGAATGATGTCTTCCTTCTGCAGGAATGCTAGTTACTCTTGAGCCTTAGCATAGGGATATCAGGTGTTTCAGGTCTTAGCAAGAAAAGGCGCTAGAGGGCGCCCCAATGGGGGCCTCAAAATTGGAGTAAGAAATTACATGAGGGCATCCAAAATTACGCTTAATTAGGAAAACCCATGTGTGCTGACTGTGAGAGTCTGCTTACCAAACAGTGATAACAAAGTAGTTATCATAAATGTATACAATCCTCCCGGAGCCCAACTGACAGTTAGAATTATTGAGTCTGTTACCGTAGTAATTTGTGAGGCAAGAATTATAGGTGAACCCGAGTTGGCTGTAACCGGGGCCAATTTTAATGCTCGATGTTGTTGTGAAAACAAAATGGTTGAAACAGAGCATGTAAACAGCACATCAAAAACGGAAAACAATTCCAAAACACAAAAAGGAAATACTTGGATTGATGTTCTCTCAGAGTGGGACTGTTGCATGATAAATGGGCGTGTGATTGGCTATAGGGTGGGTAAATATACCTGGAAGAATGGAACTAGGATGTATACACTTGATTATTTCTTTTGTAATGTGCCAACTGTCTCTTAGGTTAGGAAATTATTAGCAAAAGGTAATACATAGTGATCACACCATGCTTACCCTAGCCATAGAGGGTTGGAAACCCAGTACTGAACTAACTCAGGTTGGTAACCTTGAGGTTAACACCGGCGCAAATAGATTTAATTGGACACAGAAAAACGTAGAGAAAGCCAAGAAATGTGTAGTCCTGAATTCTGTGTATATATATGAACAGCTTCTGGGCTTGACGGCAGAAGGGATAGAATAATGGATATTAGAAAATATGACTAGACAGACCTTGCACAAAGGATACTACTCTTTATTGTGAAACCATGACAAAAGACAACACTATGACAGAGCTGTTCAAGATGCCAAGAGGAACACGAGGACTGAGCTCCGAACAATCAAGAAGTCCAACCTTGATCCCCATTTTTTTTTGGCATCTCGACTTATACAGATACAGGAGCTGGGTTAAAAGCTGGATATCCTCCTACAGAAATATGCAATGACAATATTTAATCATGGTGTCCAAAACAAAAGATTGGAGAAAGATGTGGAAGCTATTAGCTATATTCAATTCACCTAAAGCCATGCAAGTTACATGCTGCATTGAGGAAAATGAGTGGGTTATGTATATCAGCAACACATCCGAGGGCCCTAGCACTCCCGTAGAGGATATAGATTTTGATCAGGAAGACATTGAATTGAAAATCCACTGGCTGAAGGACTCTAGAGCCCCGGGCCCTAACGTTCTTTCTAATGTTGTATGAAAGGAGCACCAGCGATTTGGGCTGAACTGTTATCTGCACTTTACACTAGGGTATGTGAAGAAGGCATAATGCCCATATCTTGGAGGACAGCTATCTTGATCCCAATTTATAAAAATGATCAAGAACCTTGCCTGAGAATTTCAGACTCCCCACAATGCTCGACATCACAGGGAAGATTTTTGCTTTCCTGGTGTTAGATAGACTGGAGAAATGGGTACGTACTACAGAAAATTCCAAATGAGATTTAGAGCCGGATTGGGCACTGCCCATTGCCATAGGCAAGCCATAATTTGGGGAAAGCCCTATCTGCATACGGCTATGATAGACCTTGGACAGCCTTTGTTACCATGGACAGGAATAGGCTGTGGTTAAAGATGAAAGCACTTGGCTGCCCAGAGGATCTTTAGTAGGCAGTGTGTGGTTTGTATGAGAACACAACGGTGCAGGTTAGGATGGACAGTAGGGGTGCTGTCACAAAGTCTATAGTAACCCAGAGAGGAGTCAAACAGGGATTTGTGTTGGCTCCCCTACTTTTCAACATTTACCAGGCAGATTTGCCAGATATTGCGACAGGTGGACCATCAACCTCCAAGCATTGCTGGTGTTAAAATGAGGTGTTTTAAACGTTCATTGCTTGAACTGTGCAGATATGCAAGAGTGAACGATCTAGAGATAAACTTTGAGAAAACTAAGGTAATGCTCTTTGCCTGTAAACATGTCTCTATACCTAGGATGTTAGTGTCCGGTCACCATATTGAACATGTAGACTGTTACAAATACTTGGGACTGAAATTGACATCTAAATGTGATTATTCGGCAATCATTGCAGAGAAGAAGCATACAGTTATCACTTTAACAAATATGGTTTCTATATGCATTAGGGAAGTATCATAGTTTATACGGCATCCTGATGCTTTTCAAACAAAGCTTTTGCACCTCCTTGTTGCATGGGCTTGAGGCGTTGTGCATTGATGATCTATCCTGGTTGAAGACTATTGAGGGCAAATTCTGGAGAAGAATATTAGAACTGGGTCCCAGACTGCCCATTGAAATTATAAGGTTGGAAATGGGTTTGACATCACTGATAGCACAGGTTTTGAAAAGACGTTGTTTATTGTATTTATCTTGGTTTTCCCATTGCAACAACTGCTGGGTAAGGAAATCAGTGCTAAAGCGAATAGCAAATACAATTCCTTGGTCACTAAAACCTTTGACGCTATTGATTGGTGCCCGAACTGGGATGACGATGACTACACTTTAAAGGGGAAATGTGTCACTAAACTGGAGAGGTGCGATTGGTGTGCAAATTATAACCACCTGGCTATGCTAAATAGCTATGAAGGAGAGATGGCTAATTTATTCCACAAATTTAAAGTACCGCAGAGCTATTTAAAAATATGTCCATCCCCTTTGTTGCGCAAATTTCTTCTACTTTTAAGATTTTAAAAACTCCCAGTTCTGGTGATAATTGGACTGGAATTTGCAAACGCCAAGGAAGAAAGGATATGCCACCTCAGCGGCATTGGTAGTAGAATGGAAACTGCCAACCATGTCTTAACAGAATGCCTAGAGCACGGCTCCTTTTACATGAAGCTGTTAGGTCCCTTTGTGATGAATTACGATAATATTAAAAGTGATTCATTTTGGTGCTATTGTCTAAACACAGAAAACAAATCCTTGCACACAGCACTTTATCATGTCTGGATTGGTGTGAGTGACAGCAACTGGGAAGCTTGATACGCCGAGTAGGATTAGTGGAAAGTAAGCTTGCTTGTCCTGATTAATGTTGTATGGACCCAGTTAATTTCCAAGATAAATCAATTATGAACTTTTACTGTAATATTTAATATGTAATTAATCATTTTATAATAGTTGACTGTATTGTATATTTTAATGTTGTTCGTTTTTACATACATTTTTAGTATGTGAACGTTTGTACGAACTAGATACATAATACGAAATTGTTAAAACATGTGCATGCTGAAACCAGACATTTTTAGAGACTGATTTAAGATTAATTGCAGCTGAGAAGATTTAAATGAAATTATTTTTAACACAAAAGTAAAGGAAGCAGTACTCTTCAGCTTCTGCTTCTGAACATTTCACGTAGTTGGTAATAATTAATTCAGGTGCATTGATGTGCAGTAAATTAGCTCATGGGATGTACCTTACTGTTTTTTGGTCCTGGCCTATAGAATATTCAAAAGGTGACAAAGGTGATCTGCATGGGAAGATGAAACATTGTTTTAGTATGAAGTTCATTTTAAAAGAAAGTGAATATGTGGTCTTATGTCTGTCAGTATTTTATCCTCTATCTTGAAGAGTTCTGTACACTTCTTCTTGGAGAACCGAGCATAATTGGAAAAGGGTTATTTAGCTATTTGACACAATATTCTATCATCTCTATGGCCTTGTGGACAAAAAATGAGAGCTCTTAGAATGCACTGGAAGGGCTTTAGACCCAAAGTGTATGGAATGTTTTGCCTACATCATGTACCAGGCTAATAATGTATTCAATACCTGATCAATGTCCATGCATAAAGAGTGGTGGAAGAACATAAACATGGACATGTCAGGTTGATAAGCAAATGGTATATTAGACTATCTGGGTTGATATGCCGATGGGAGATTTGACTATCTGATTACTCTAGATATGCACTGGGGATATTGGACTATCTGGGTTATTCAGATGGAAGAATTCATCATTTGATTGCCCTATGGAGGAGAAACACACTCACATGTCGTAAAATGGCTCACTGGGTTAAATGCTCATTGCTGTGATCTGTATTTGATCTGCAGGTTGCAGGTTTGAATCCCGGCAAAGCCACCTAAGCCTTTAATCCTTCAGAGATTGATAAATGAGTACCAATTTCAATCGGGTAATAATAATATTGTATGTCAATATGTCCTATGTAAAGCGCTATATAAAAACAAATTATTTATTAGTGTATTTTTATATTGTATTCAGAACAATGTTTCTTCACTGTTTCAGGTCTGTGAGATTTGGAAGTAGATGCATGTTCAAGTTTGGAGTGACTGTTTCCCTGTATTAAGGCATGTTGAGCTTAGAACACTTTTGTGGTGTTGCTTTTGGATCGGTTTACAAATGTAGGTTACAGTTGATTTCATTATCATGGGTACATTAATTATGTCTGGAAAATGTGTTTTGTTCTGCAACTGTATTGAATTGATGAGCACAGTAGATCTATTCCGAATAGTTATTTAAATAAATTCATATTGTGGGGTAATTGTTTTAATGTTTGTTTTATGGAGTATAAGGCTGTGGGTATCGTATTACGTGACATAGCAGCCGGTTGTATTGTTCTATATTCTTACCAGAGAAAGAGTGTTATTCCCCTCCATCAAGAAACCCACAGTCTGAATTTCCATTTTTATCAGTTGTTGAATCTTAGAAAGCATTACACATGTTATGGACATCCAAATTGTAGCATATTGGTGTGGAGTAGTAGATGTTTAGGATTAGAAGACATTGCTATTTGCCCCGACAAGAATGTGTCAGTGCCCTCAATGTCTTCAGTCACACTTTCTTAACACACATCACACAGAAAACCTCAGAAAAGTATTTTGTAATGCTTCGGGGAGCACATTAAACGAATATGTCCCAAATCGGGGTTGTTACTACCAGCTAATGGCCCTTGGCCCAAGTTACTGGCATGAGAAAAGCAAGGGCCTTAACGATGACTCGGCACTGTTATCAGATGGTAAAGCCCCTCACTGAAGGGGCATGTTGCTATTAGTTTTTGGGACAACGAGAGCGGCATCCCGGAGTATGATTTCTGGAAGACCAAGAGAGGCATGCTGTTGTGTAGTGAAAACAAAGGAGTGATGAGTGGAAAAAGGGCCTGAGAATGTGCTGGAAGGAGTCGGATGTGGTGGACAGGAAGCTTTGGAGTAGGACCAAGGAGCAGTACAGCAGAGTGGTGAGCCAGAGATGTCAGTGTAAAGAAAAGCAAATCTGGCGATGGGGAAACACCAGAAGCAGTAAACTGGCAGCAGGCGGAGGCAACCAGTAGTTAAGGGCATCACACTGGAGAGGGGTATCAGCAAGCCTGGCCATGATTTACTCCAAAGTCCACTGATGAACAAATCAGGTGGCTTAGAGAAAAGAACATCGGTACCATTAACATACATATCCCTGTTAGTTAGTTTCTCTCAAACAGTGGATCTATAGCCATTCATATTCTTTTAAACATAGCTTGCTCAGCATGCAGATAACATCAGGTAAAGCACAAACACTTCACATTTGGGGTGGCATACTTTTTTCCTGGTGACTATTGGTTTCCTGACTAAATTTTTGAATGAGTTAACTGCAGACCGCAGTGTGCTCAAGAATATTTTTGCTAAGTATATTGATAATGCTTGTGCTCGAAACACAAATGTTGGCAGTATCATAATTTCTGCAATGTTCACTCTCCCTACTGTGCAAATGCATCCTATCCTTGATTACTATCTCAATTAATGAAGACAAATGTATCTTAAACTCTTCTTGATCCCTAGTTATATGTATTCCTCGGTATCTAAATATTTGTGAATCATATTCTTTAGGGGTAGTACTTGTCAGAGAAACCATGCTCAAGCATCATTTTCAGGTGATGACCAAACAAAGGCAGCTTTATTTGTTGCTTTGCAATCCAAGGAAACAGCATCCTTCATCTATTGGGAACTGACTTCCCTAACCTAACCCACCTTCCAGATCCCTCAATCAGTGGTCACCTGACAAAATAGAAACCTAATAATATTTAAGAACCAACACTAGACTTTCTGACACGCCCATCCTGCCACCCACTAAACACAACAGATTCTTTCATTAGTCCAAAGTCCCTTTACAGTGTTAGTTTTTCAGTCTTAACACCAATCGCGACTTCTGGTTTAGTGAATCCTCTCAAGGGTCATTTATGAGCAATCACAGTGGGCCTCATTACAGGTCGGGCGGTCCGGAAATAACAGTGGCGGTAAACCCGCCGCCACTGTTAATTCCGGACCGCCCGATCCCAAGTCCTGCAGGCGGGAGGTCTGACCTGGCGGGAACGAGGAAACAAATCAGGAGATGGTGCCGGTGTTTCCATGATCCCCATTCCCATTGAGTCCCATAGGACTATGGGACTCCCTATGGGACCCAACGATTGGTTGAGTCCCATAGGACTCAATAGGAATGGGGATTTACACCATTCTGCCTCCGGAATTCCCGGGACACCGGGGTTCTAATGCCCCGGTAATTCCGGGAATCACGGAGGCGGAATGGTAATACGAGTACGGCGGTAACCAGGTGGTTTAACCGCCTCAGTTACCGCCGGACTCGTAATGAGGCCCATTGTGTTTTCTGGTCCTTATCGGTGTGAGAAATCACAAGGGTGCAATAACCTTGGCACATTTTTCTGCCAGAGATCACTTTTAGTTCATCACAGAGGACATGCTCCAAATAGCAACCAAATAGCAAGCATTGGCAAAGTAATGTGGGATGCAGATTTCTACATTGTTTTCTAGAAAATAAATCCTACAGGAAAGTGGGGGTGGTGACCGAATATGGGATATGTTCAATCTTTATTTACTTTAATTCTCATACTTCACCAACAATGTCATGACTTAGTAGCTATCTTTCAAAAAATGATTCTATAGCCAGATACTTGCGAAAATATATATATATATATATATATATATATATATATATATATATATATTATTTGTATTGCTTGCCCTTCCTTAGTGTAGTCAAGCCTGTAAAGGGTCATATGATTTGTATGTACAGCACATTGTTGTGAAAATGCTTTGCCTCTGAAGCCTTGAAACTAGTCTTCTTCCTATGCCTTTGCACCAGAGGTGCAATGAAGATATCAAACAACATCCACAACAAGGGACAACTGTGCCCCTTTTTATGTTTATGCAGGGGTAGATTGCTGTTAACATTGACCTTTGCATTTGGGCTCCCATACTATACCTTTAGGAAAGTAATCAGCACCTTACAGAAACCCATATCTCTAATCCTGCCCCACAAGTACTCCCAATCTATCCTACTGAAAGCTATCTCTGCATCTAAACTTGTCAGGGTGATTGGGAGATTTTCTTCTGCGGCCAAGCCTAAATTGGTGTGGATTAGTCCTGTTCTGGATTAGTTGCAGAGGGTGGAGAGCAGAGGCAGGTAGGTTTAGAAAGAGGCTGTTCCAATAGTCCAACCTAGAGAGAACCGGAGCTTGGGAGACAGTGAGCTTCTGGGGGAAGCAGAGGAAAGGCAGAGTACCATTGAGGAGGAGCAGTAGGAGGTTTAACTTTTTAGAGACTTCAGAGATGTGGGCTGAGAAGGAAAGTGTTGAGTCAAAGATGACCCTGAGGTTCTTAGCCTTGCAGGTGGGGGTACGAGGAGGGCCAAGGGAGGCCAACCAGAAAGTGAGGGAAAGTGAGGGGAAAGGATGGTGAAGGTGTGTCGATGAGGAGGATCTCTGTCTTGCTGGCATGCAGACAAAGATGGCTGGCAGCATACCAATGTTGAATACAAATACATTAAAATATGGTGTGGAATGAACTGCATGAGTAACATTGTTAGGCACTCATTTTAAGCATACATTTCACGCTAGGCTAGATGCAAAAAAATAAGCTCCTACGGGTTTGCTCTGCTTTTATCATTAGTCTTTTAAAGTGGTATAGGCAGTTTTCAATTTCTATACAATGGATTCCCATGTGCCATGTGTAAAGAGACTTGAGGGAGTCCATCTCCACAATGTATCATTTGATTTTATTATTGGCACACACGTCTGGTAGTGGCTTTAAGGAAGAGTATGGTATATCATTCTATCTTATTTCATCATTTGGAAAGTCTAATTCATATGTACCGGTTTATGGAATCCCCTAGACATCTTTGTTAATACTTTGTACCGTGTCACTGCTCATTGGTATGGTGATTCCAGCAAAGTAAGAACAACAGGTTAATCTTGCAAATTTGCCATTTCTGCGTGATGTAGAGTGTTGATAATCAGACTACTCAGTATGCAGTATCATTGGTGCTCAGAACTGTCCATCTTGCACTTAAATTGTTTTTTTCTATTAACACTTTATTGTAGGATAAAAAAGGACAAATACTTTAAATTTCAGATTGAACATCCAATGTAAAAAATTATAACCACAGTGACAGAAATATTGCCGGAATAAGAATAGGGTACGCTATAAACTCAAATATTAAACCTCATTGATTAGTAAAATGCAAACAATGCTTTCAGATACATTGATATAGTGTACACAGGACTATCAGTAAATGTTCTAATTGATGACCCTAATCCATAAGAAGTGTGTTCACGCTTTTGATGAGATGTTTACATGCACGCTCAGGGAGGCAGGCATGGGCGAGGAGAGAAAAAGGTGGGGAATATGGGGATGCGCACCTTGCATAAGTAGGGAAATATGAGATGGCACCTTTACCTATCTAAAGAAAATGGAGAACATCTTCAAATTCCCTCCAAGTGTCAATGAATATGTGGCCAGTATTTCTGTGATTCTAAATCATATTCCCAGGGCTACCAAAAATCCTAGATCCATGTCAGATTTACGGTTAGATTTTCACTTGTGAATTCTCTATGATTTCTCTTCAACTACAAGACTTAAATTATAGTGACAGAGCAGGTATAATAGGGATTTCAGAATATGCTCACTAATAATTCAATTGGTTATTTCTATCACATTTCACAAAGGTGTGGTATTTTCTAAGAGTCCATCAACATATGCAAAAGTGAACCCTGTATATTGTTAGATGTCCAACAGACTGCATTTCTGGAAATATTGCTGCCATTCATAGCTCTCGGGGTACAGAAACCTGGAAATATCAGTTCCTGTTGCATTTGTATGCCTCTAGAACACTTTTTTTCCAATGACGATAGTCCTGCATTGACCCTACTCTTCCAGAATTATGTTTTTTGTCTTTAATACTGAAAAGCAGTATTGCCCCAGATAGCCAACTTTTTATAACCTCACAAACTCAAGACATGTTCCACAAGTTTCACTTTTGTGCATTACATTGAATGTTGACTGCCATTTTGAAGGCGTAGTGTCAAAATAATATCTTCCCAGAGTGTGATTGGCCCTCATTACAAGATTCTACCGGCAACCTTGTCTTACAATTTCTGCTGCCTGACATCCTGGTGCTACTGGGATATTGCAGGCAGCGGAGGAACAGAAACCTGAAGCACCGGCACAGTTAGTATCGCTGCCGGTGCTTCAGTGAAATTTCTGCCGGTAGCAGCCTGAACTCCCGGCAGGTCAGGCCTGCTGGTAGTTCACAGCCCCAACTGGCGGACTCGAAGTGAGCCGGTCGGAAAATGTGCCGGTAACAAACTGGCACCATTATTTCCAGACTGGCTCACTTATAACGAGGCCCATTGTCTCATTTTGCAGGGAGGAGAGTTAAAGTAACGGTGTGGGCATTACGTTCTGTTGTGCAGTTTGTATAGCATTGGAGAAAGATTTGCTTGTGTTTCTGCCTGCTTGGAACATGGTAATGTGGTAAATTGTATATCTTTATACTGCAGATTTCTTTTCTGTGTTAGAGAAATGTTTTTTTGTTTTTCTGCTGCTTGTGTCTGAAATAAAACATGCTTGCAATTACCTCAATATCAGTAGGTGTTGACTACACTCTGGACATTCTGATAGGGTGAAAGGAGATCAATAATGACCTAAATGTGTAATAAATAATATATGGCCTTGGTACATCTGCCTAATCAGGTCTTTCCAGACCTTGATGGAGTCTATCCTTGTCTTTACTACGTAAGTACTGTGCCACTTTGTATGTGCTAGACGTGAAAATCTGTTATCAAATAATTGGAGAGTCATACATGGGGTAAACATTGCTGACTTCCTTTTACCATCTTTATTGGAGAACCAGTCTAATAGCTGATGTAGGTTGAAGAAACCGTTGGAATAAAGATTTGTCTGGAAAACAGAATCATCTTTATTTGTATATCTTTTCAAAAGTTTTAAAATTAACCAGATCCGAAGGGAAAGTCTCTTAGGATTGTAATTGTATAAATAGGTGTTAAATCCTTTTTTTCTTGTGATGAATGGAATGCAATTATATAAGAATATAATTCTCAGTGGAATAGTCATCTTGAAATATGATTCTTTTATATGCAGTCCAAAATGATTCAATTCCCACCTATTTCAATTGTCCTTTATTTTTCCTGGAAGCAGATTTAAGTTGTATGAGAGACACTTTCAGAACCCAGATTTTGTATTCCTTCCCTGGCCATTAAATTCCTGTGCCATCAATACACAGAGATTGACCTACAGAAGGCTTGTGCATTGCCTCAGATTTCGTTATATGTAGTTTATAACATGAAATTACACCATATTATTTGGATATATTGAGGGCCTGGCAAAGGATTAGCTACAGTCAGATAAGATAAGTCAAACATCATTAGCATGTGCTAATAAAGTGAATAGTTGACTTCTGTTGTTGCACCATGCTTTAGGACCCTCCCTGAAGCCACCTCAATGAATTACTCAGTATAATATTAAAAGAAATAGGGAAGAGGACACTCCCACCTTTTCCCTCGTTGTAGCTCAAATCCTTTGGAAATACATATATTATAAATGTCCTGGAATGTTTGTACAGCTATGAGTTTCAGCTAAAAAAAAAGCAAAGGACTTCAGAGTCTTAAGTAGAAGGATCCAATTTACAATTTACTGGTCTACACCAGCCGTTAAAGTAGGGACCCGCAAAGGGACCTTGCTGCTAAGTACGGTACCGCAATTTGCGGTACCGTACTTAGCGCCTTCCCTATTCCCATTGAGCCCCATGGGGCAAAAATGGGAATGGGAAAGGGCCATGGAGAAAGGGGGAATTACCGCCCCGCCAACCTTGTAATGGGGTGGTAATTCCCCCTTTCTCCATGGCGGAGTCGGTAAGTTACCGGCATGGACCATGGTGCTATTAGCACCATGGTTTTCCGCCTGGGTCGTAATGAGGCCCATTGTCATCCTTTGATCCTCACATCTCAAGTGAAACCTGTTGACCAAAGGATCCCTGCGAAAGCAATTCTCGTTCAAGTCCTTCTCTGTCTGTTGATGGTCATGATGAATTTTGCATTCATCAGATGTGTTGGGGCGTGGAAAGGAGAGACCAGCTCTACACACTATACACGGATTATGCAGTCCACACTTTTATTACATTGTAAAGGTACTAGGTTGGGTTTGGGATAATGTTTGCGGTAAGACAATACTTGTACAGCATAACAGGATGAACTAACTGACTTTCTACTATAACAGTGTAAGGGAAGGGACAAAATGGAAAAGTGCAGAATACACTAGTATTCCTAAACTCTTGTGCCCCGTAAAACATGTACCGTTTACCCTTTTTTGCACCTGCCATCCACCATTGATCTTTTATAGGGTACTGAATGGAGAAAATGTCTAACAGGCTTCTGGGACGTAGTTATAATATACAACTATAACGAAAAACCTCTGGGAGGAAAACTGAACATGTGCAAAACCTACTCTAAAGGACCTAGAGTTCTTGTCAAGTATCCTCATCTTGACCCCAATGCAACACGTATATAGCACCCAGCTCATGCCCTTTGCCAAATTTGTAGTCCCTCGGATATGGCACCTAGGTATTTTCTTTGCTCTGACCACAGTCCCACAAATATGGCAGCCAGCACGCTTCTTTATTTCTCTGTGGTTTCTTCTTATTCTATGAGATGTCACCCTCTGGCCCATCGGTCCCCTTCCTAGGCTCCTTGGTATAACCAATGAATAGAAGCTAAAACCTCTTACCCCCATTTGTCATTGGGTATACCTTACCAGCAGGAATGTTGATGCCCCACTCCAAGGGTCCAACAAAAGCTGTTACCAGCAAGTATTTCTTCCCCCTTTCCAGGGTTGTTGTTGCACTGTTGTTATTATCACCCACCAGTCAAAGACCGTGTTACTGTGAGTGAGCCCCTCAACCGGCTTTGGCTCCATCTTCCTGGTTTCTAGCCTCTTGGTGTCAGCATATGCTGTCAATATGACTCCCAAAGTCTTTACACTGAAGATACCTCATAGATTCACCAATGCACTAAGTGTTCTTGCCTTCTGACCCTGGATAGGTTCTGCAGTATAGCCTTCAGTGGGCTAGTGGGCCCGCTCCTTTCTCCTTTCACAGGAAAGGGTTCTCCTCAGGGGCCACGCAGGAGCCTCCAACAGGCTCAGAGTCCCCATTGCCCCCCAAACCCCCCCTCACCAATGGGACTTAATCACAGGCCGTTGAGGGAATGTTGGCTCCTATGTGACAAGCATTCCTGGGACTTGAACCTCTTGTTTACATTATTCAGAGCAGATTTGGATTGCTGATAATTTTATTTAATGTATACCTCTATGATGAAGTCTTGACAGGGCCAGAAGGACAATAGCACAGTATGTGTAGATCAGGAACATTAAGGAAGGACTGTGGGAAGGCGAGGAAAGGCACAATTTCAAGAAATCACATACGGTTTCATGGCCATTTTGTATGGTCCAATATTTTTACCACGCTTCTACTGAAGAACCACGCCTTATGGATGAAGATGCAGAGGAAGGATTTATGCATTATCAAGTAGAGGTGAGACGCATTGAGGCCATTTTCACAGATTTATAACCTGCACAGAGAGCATTTCAGGTCAAGTCAGCAAGTCAGGTTAGCCGCACAGTCGATCACAGTGAACAGTAAACACACACAAGGATTACTAATACAAATGCAACAGCAGGCTAAGATCTACCCAGATGTCATTGGTTCACGAGAATTAATGGTCTTGTAGCTTATGTTCCAAGGTTAATATTTGAGGATTACTGTACTTGGTACAAGTAAGACAGTGATAAAGAGTAACAGAATTTAAAACGTAATACACAGTTGTTAAAAGTGTTGAATTACAGAACCTACAGCATAAAGAAACTAGGGAAACCTGATGAACAGGCTATGAGTATTGATAAAAAAAAAGTGGCATGGACAATGCTGTGGATAGGTGACCTTTGAGATCAAACAGATAGGAAATAAGGATCTCAGGGAAAAAGATGAAATGCAAGTAAATACATGTTCACATTAATACACAAGTAACCATAAAAAGAAGAACAGTGTCAATTATTATGCGAGCTGTTAAACATCTGGCTTATTTATCATCTTCAAAAGCAAGTATTAATCCAATATTACTAAATCGGAGAAGTAGAGACCATTTAACATTAGGATTTGAATAACGTAATTGTTCTGAATGACTGTGGTAATACAGGTTGAATTTCCATCTTGCAGGCAAGACGATAGCACATTTGAAAAATGCTAGCACTCAACCACAGACTTAAGGAAGGAACACGTTTCAGGAAAGCAAAGTAATAGTCAAAGTCGTTAGAGAACGTATAGAAAAAGCTAATTCAGGAAGGCTCTTCCCAACTGTGTTGGTGTGAGTGTTCATGGGGTTGCTGATCTAGTGGTTTCCTTATTTTTGAATTTTCCCCCTTTAGGAACCCTGGGGTTCCTTCTTTACTTCCACAGTCACAGGAGCCTCAAGAACTGAGATTGTCTGTGGGTATACTCTTTCTGTGGTAAACAAGAGGTAACCGGAGACCTGTAGGTCTATTTTGGGGTATTTCAAGCCAACCGACTCATTATCCTCAGCAGCATATCACTTTCCCAGGCAATATAAACGCTGTAGCAGTCCTAGGTTAGCACTACAGTACCTAAACCCTTGCCTTTGATTCATGCATGGTTGTAACCAGTGCAGACCGTCCCATCCAGGATCCTCAATGCCATGTGCCATTCAATGGCGGATAGGACGCTACAGTGTACAGGCTTTTAGGAGTTCTGTCTTGTCCTTTGCTTGGGAGCACCATGCCTGAGCACCATATCACTTGGGTGCCTCTGATTTGACAGGGCTCTGACACATGCAGGATTTCACCCCTCTCTGAGTCCAGTCTTCAGTGGTAGAGCCTTGTTACATAGCAGTGGTCTCTCCAGAATTCTAACTGTGAGGCCTCGTCGTTGAACATATCCAGATCATGAGATGAGGCTCCAGGCATGCTGTTTCAACTTCTGTAGGCTACAGAAAACCCAGTTCAACCACGATAGACACTCAACAAACTAAAAGGCCTTTGTCCACCAGCCTCAGGGCCACCAAAGCTGAGAGGTAGGATTGGCACTATCGCTACAGTCACTTCCTTACTAAACATACTCAAAGGTAATTTGACAGTCACTTGAAATCAGCAATTAAATTGACACCTTCAACTATCACCATTCCCATTGGGACTATTTTTGTATGCATATGTAATGCGCATCACCAGAAGCTAGATGACAAAGGATGTCAAATTCAATACATGTACAAATAATAATTATATAACAAAACCACTTGTCATCCTGCCCTAAAGTACATGGTTCATCGCAAGACTAAATCGGCTTAATGATTAGGACAAGTGAAAAAACTGAAATTATTCTTTCACCCTTGACATCAAGCGGGATTTATAGACTTTCACACTAGATCTGACATAAACATCTCTCTTAGGAACAAGAGCACCCCACTTTCCATTCTGCAAGATGCCCTCGTAAAGGTCACTCTCATCTCCACTACTATTTCATGCACCATAACTCTTCCTTGGTGTCACATATAACTAGGAATTTACCTTATGAAAGCAGGTCGCACCAGCTTTGTAATCACCTCTCTATCAGATTCAGCTGTGCAAATCAAGGGACAATATGTACATAAAACACCTTGAACTCACATTAAAGACTTTTCTAGTGTACAACTACGTCTGTCAATCAAAAAAAAGAATACATAGTACCAGACTGTGATGCTGAAAGGCACAATTATTTCTGTTTCACTGGAATGCCAGTGGAGCAAAACCTAGAGGTACTACCACTCACTTCTGTCAGATTATCTTTAGTGTGAACATATACAGTATTGGTAAGATGACTATTAGCATGGTACATTATCTGATTATTACTCTAGCACCAGCAGTAGAGGTAAGTCCTCTTTGCAAGCATCATTTTATCTCTTTTAACGCAAACCTTTTCTCAGAAAAAAACACACATGGTCCTCTCTGCTCTAGAAAACTATAGTCCGTTCACCACTACCTTGCACAATTTAAATCAATTAAAAAAATTATGACTCTTCAACTTAAAGACCATAGTAACACTAATCATGTGTTGCAAGAAGTTCAGTTGATGATAAAACCAGGGAGAAGCATAGACTCTACATTGCAAGATATTTGGGACAAAATACTGACTACCACTATCAGAGCTAATACTATTTGGCATATATGCATGAAATATATTAGACCATACAATTCAAAATTAACAGGCTGATCACTTGCTCGGACATGAAGCTAAACCGTCTAAAACCCTTTATCCAACATCAATTGGTTGAAGTCATAATGGAAGATGATAACATTAAATACCCCGTACTGGAGCTCCTACATAAGAAAATAATGCACTTCAAGAACTTGTGCCAGAACAACAAGTCCCTTCTGATGCTCACTAGAATAGTTCACTGGGATGTTTCTAGCATACCAACAATCAAGATGCCTGACATTGGTTGGACAAAAGCTTTGTACATGTTCCCAACCAAATACAAAAAACAGAGCAGATCATGTGCAGGGTACCACAATCTAGAATTCCTTGTAAGTTATAAGATTGTTTTTAATGAATTCCTTCCTGTCTAATGTTTCGAATCAGACCTCTTTCCGGTCCCATGGGTAAGTCCCTCAAAGCTTGGCCTTTTCGGTGTGGCTCTACATGAAGCTCCCGGTTTCATTTACTGAATCCCTTACCATCTCATTTCAACTGCAAGCCAATAAAACTCAACTCATTGTCAGACTTGAGATGTCTAACAACAACAACTAGTATCTGAAAATGAATGTCAGAAAGTAAACTATGCTTGAACAGAGACAAAACGGAAATCTTGCTCTGCAGCCAAAGAGACTTTCCCAATCTACCTTTCACATGGCCCCTTCACTGGGTTGCCTCCTACCATTAACCCAAAACAGAGCCCCAAGGTTCATCCTTAATCAAAAAAAAAATACAAGCACATAACGGAAGCAGTCAAAACACTGCACTGTCTTACCAATAAGCAAAGGATTGAGTTGAGAGCTCTGTGCATCACCCGCATAGCATACTGCAAAAAAGGGCCCAGGTACTTCAGGAACGATTTAAAATCCACACAAGTCTCATGAGAATATCATGAGGACTCCCAAGAGATGAGGACTGGTAGGTCAGTGTTTGCCAAGGATTGGCCTAGATTAATGGAACAACTTATCACAGGATTGGAAAACAACCATTAGACATGTCAGCAATCCTTGAAAATGTGTGCAAGAGAGAGAGTGAGGTCTGGGGATCCGGATGAGTCTGAGGAGAGGTCTGTGAGGATTGCCCTTGTTGACTGCTCAACCACGCAACCGGTCGCTGAGCTCCCATCGAAAGCACCGTTGCAGGCACCACTACATCATCCACAATCCCCTTCTTCTCCTCACGGCAACTGGCGGTCTGCAGATGTTACATCAGAGTGTGGCCCAGTTGCTGCATATCAAGGTGCAGTGGAGCTTCCACTGCTTAAAGGGCACTGTCCAACAACAATCCAACAGCGACCACTACGAAAGTATCAAGAAAGTGAAATACAGATGGCCCTGAATGAATCTTGGGATGATCGGGGAGCACAGTGATCCCCCTGTCACTTTAAAGAATGTTGACCACCTTCTAAAATCCTCCGAAGTAACAACAGAGAGACACTTAGACTTAGGCCCTGTGAGCGACCCTGAGAGAGTCTCAGGTTATGAGTGTTTATACAAGTTGGTTGCAGTTCCTCAAGAGTCTTGCCCCCTGAGAAACATGCCTGTTGGCAAATCTAGTGGGAGCGATGAAGACCAATACAATCAAAAACATCTGACTGCATCTCAACTGAGATGCGCCCCCTTTTCTCCCTGTCTGGGATTCTCCCCTGACTCAGAGCAGTCTCAAGTGAGAGAGGCCCAAGAGACTCAAATGACAAAAAGCTCTCCAAGATCTTCTACTGAAAACCTCATGCACCTCCAAGACTCTTTAAATCAAGAGACATCCAGTTCCTTCTCGACTTGCATGCAACAAAAAAACAAGCTGATAGAGTACCCTGCACGGGTTATTGAAAAAACAAAAGGAACACAGAAACAAGCCCATCTCACTGCAACTCTCATCATCAAACCAAGTGTGAATTTGAGTGCTATCGCGCGGACTCTAGCTCTGACTCAGAAAGTGAACTGTCTGATGATACACCAGCTTCTTTTTCTAAGTAGGAGAAGCACAAGAGAAACAGGATCAAAAGGGAAAAATCAGCCTGACAGTCAACAAAGGACAATAACTAACTTTGAAACCAACTGTAGTCTTATGTCAACCCATGCAATTTCCCTAGCCCCGTTCCTCAAACTCTATGAGCCTATTACTGAAAGCTATAAGGACAAAGCCACCTTGTTGGTAGTTCTTAATAATAAACCTATACAGATCGAAGCCTTTATATCAACAATGCAAAGGAAACTAGATCATGAAGCAAACACCGAAGGACTGCTACAAAATCTATTGGCGGATCATATGACCGAAATCAGTGAAAGTAAAAAAATACATCTAGAGGCTGCAAAAGAAATTCTGAAATGGGGAAAGGACGCTGCTAAAAGGACCCATCTAAACCCCATTTTATCATTAAAGACGCCTGTCTTTCGACAACACAGCTGTTGACCCAAGTAAATCAAAACATTTTTCATGGTGAACATTTTTCTGTTTTCACCTCAAAAACATCAGCAACCGAAATATATACACAAGTTTCACCTAAATTGCCAGTGTTGGTACCAAAAGAACCCGAGAAGAACCCGAGAAGTTTGATTCTAAAAACCATCCTGGTAGTGAGACATTGAGCCCAATGAGTGAAGGTACAATTACTGTTGTAGCTGTGACTGCAGACTATATGAACGAAACTGATGAAAAATTGGTTTCTGATTCTACTGCCTCTCCAATGATGTGCCTATATAAGAAGAACACTCGACTGATAATAATGAACTCTTTTACTCAAGAAAAAAAGAAAACAACTGCTGAGAAATAATGAAGAAATTCCTCAACAGCAGCAACAACAAATCAAAAAGTCAAACAATATACCATTAAATAACAAGCCCAAGGTCAACGGCTCCAGGGGGATTTATCCGAAATTTAAAATAACACTTTTCTAATATTGTGATCCCTATCCCTGCACCAAAGTTCAAACCATACTTCAAGACCCTAGCGACCCAAGACACAATAATAGACCTTCCTTCAGTTGAAGAAAAGGGGCGGCAACCCACATTAATAGCTAACGACGAGAGACAGTCCCTCAGTGACCTAGAAGAAATCTCTGTCTATGAAGACAAAGCTGGAGAAGTAAGCCGTGTAATGGTCCCATCAATCCCTTCAAACGCAAGACTGGCAGCATCGGCTGCCCTGGAAGACATTGACATGGTGACGCTAAGTCTGAATTGTCCTGCACCAGTTGTCCGATCTAAGTGTAACTTTTTGACTCTTGAAGAAAGACGACGTAGACCCTTCTGTCTATACCAAATGAGGTTTCAGCCAATAGTGAAGAATTGACAAACAAACATGAAAAACTGGTAGTTTCTAAGCCTTGAGTACTTGAGTATTAACGCGCCAGAGAATTTGCAATACTCTTAAAGTTGGGCTGCACACTAAGAATATCATTGTCTCAGATTCTTATGTTCAACATGTTAATGAATGCACAAACTACAAATCCAACAGTTGAAACCGAGAAAAATAAGCCTGACGATAGATAGCCAGCATTTTCTAGCTCACCAAGCAACTAACACCTTGGACAAATGCTTTACCAGTAACCTGTGATTACGGCTAGAAAAAATACTTTCATTGGATGATGGTCTTATGATGAATCGCTTCAACGTATTTAGATTATTCCAGCATATACCAAAATTACGCGATTTGGAGTCTAGCGGCATCTCAGCTATTTACTTTCCTGTACCACTTTGACTATGTACATTTACACATCAATTCAAAAATTGTCATTCACTACTCCTTGAATTAGTAGAACTCTTTTGGCCCATGGGGTTTGACCTCAGAATACATAGCAGTGAGAGCTCAGACATATCAAGAGACAACATAATAACACACCCTAGAGACTCTCAAGCCGCAAGGGAACATGTGAGAAATGGAAATTTCTGAATCCCTGAAATTGCTAACTTGCAAAAGAACACTGTGCCGCGGCAAGATCTTGATCTGGACCTCCCATGTGAAAAAATGTCATTTAAAATAAAGATAAACTGGCAGGAAGATGCCAAAGGGAAATTGGCAATTCTAGACTCCAAGCTCCAAACCCTAGAGATGAGCTAAATTGGGGTTGGTTAGCTGAGACGTTGAATGCACAATAACAGCCATTGTGCTTGCAAGATGAGACGACAATCATATGCAGCTGGAATACTAGAGGTTTTAAGAATCTCTTCTATAATGAAATATCTGAGCTAACTAAATTTAACATTGTTTGCCTACAAGAGACATGGCTATCTACAACTCCTGTGATAGATGTCTATTCCATGTTCCTAAATCTAGCGAACAAAGGCTTGAAAGGCAGGCCGACTTCGGGTTTAATGATACCAATAAAAAACAGCAAAAGTTTAAATATTGTATACAAAAAGAATCTTAACCACCACATGCACATCATGGTATTGGAGCTAATGAAAGATGTAGCCAATAAGCCTACCAACCTAGTTATCATGAATTTATACTGGAATCCAGTCATATGGACAAAATAATGTTTTGTTGAAAGAGTGAAGGCAGCCATCGACGACAGCATCCTTGAATACAACAATCCAATGATAATTTCATGCAGAGACCTCAACATAAACTGCATCAGCGAATCCTTATATAACTTTTGAAACACAGGTTGGAGTGAAAACAAACATCGAGATGCCAAAATGTGTAAAAGAGAAATTGATGAGCAGAATTTCCATCTATTGAATGGGCAAACTCCCGGCGCACACCAGCTGCTCCAACATGGAAGCGTGGTGAGCAAGCCTCAATTTTGGATTACTTTTTTGTGTCGTTCAATTTGCTGGCGTTTGTCAAATCCTTAGTTGTGATTAAAATGCCTCAAAGTGATCATGACTTCATGGAAATTGTCCTCTACTTGCCAACAGAGAAAGATGCTGCTGTATGGAATCATAAAATAACACTTGGTCCTGGCAGAAACAAATTTCCCTTTTTGACTTATGATATTCAGCAAATAAATACTGACTACATGCATGCGCTGGCCGATTAGAATATGGATGCTATGTTCTGTTTTTTAGCGACTTTGTAATAACAACACCTTTTTGCAGCAAAACACACATCAAGTCGAAACATACGTGTGAATTGTAAGTGATTTAAATCCGGCACTTCACCTAGGTCAACGCCTCGCGTGTAATGCACAACTGAAACCCTTAATTAATTATTTGTATGTTTATTCTTGTTTTTTTATTCTGAACGATGTACCACTTATATCACGCCCCTCTCTTGGAACCCCCCCGTCCCCACCGGTCGCACTGAACCAGGAATCAGGCTGGTTTGCAAAGTTAAAATATTTATTTATGTATTTCACAATATCATCACACTATTTTTAATGGGTATACAATAATCACCAATGGGGTGATGTCACACTAAACAATCTCTTTAATCACGAGGAGTAATGATGAGCAAAAGCAGTGCAGCACAGAAATATTACTTTTGGGTATGGGTTCAAATCAAATGGCAATGTGATTACTATTTCCCCCTGCACACCCCTCAGTCCCCCCAATATGGAATATGAAGAAATAGAAGGAGAGAAAACAGGTTTCAGGAATGCAGAATTCAAGCAAATGTATCAGTCCTAATTTCCCCCCCAGCAAACACAAGAGAGAAACAGAACTGATTGGCAAACTGTCAAAATGGTTTTAAAGTTGGCTTTGAATGAATTGGGTAACACTAAAAATGGGTTAAATCACTGAAATTGTATACATTTTAATGGGAGCCGCTTTGTATGGTTTCAGACAAACACTAGCAATGATTTGGGAGTAATAAGCAAGTTGACATTTTGAGGTCGGGTGCAATGAAAAGCTATTTTACATGTGTACTATTTTGCCAAAGAATTCACGGCAAACGTTTCTGCGCGCGGTAATCGCGATTGCGGAAAAACTATAAGGAGTTGAGATGCTGTTTTGGGTTCTTTAGAAAGCCTAGGTTGTTAGCTACTAGCAGAAAACTTAATTTCTAGCATAACATTTGAAGAAGTTTTAGGCGTTTTCGTGAAGGTCATTTTTTTCAGATAGAGGCAAATTTTGAGAAAACAAGGATGCGCTTTTAAAATACAAACAAGATTTCTTTACCCTAGGGATGGACTATGAAGAATCAATGCTACACGACAGCACAGCCACCAGACCAGGATGTCTCCGATCAGATTTTTGCCCACCGAGACGCTTGCCTTCTTCAGATGAAATATATCAGTGCAAAGATGATTTTAACAATATCAGTACAGAAGTAATGTGGGATAAGATAGAGAGTTCAGGCAAGACAACATTAATTCTAACAATGCAGTTCTGGATATGAGATAGGATGGATTTGGATAGGGATGACTATGGACAGTACATAGGCTAGTGTCAATCCTATACTATGGATAATCACTACCAATGTTTTGAATGGAACCGTCAGGGATTCTGGTTCTGCTCAGGGATACTTTCTGGGACAGACTGCTGGGCACTCTGGACTGGTCTGGTTCAACGATCAGCAAGGTGCTCTGGACACCGCATGGCAGGACTGGACAGCAAGGCGCTCTGGTCTACACTGCACAGCACGACTGGACTGGATCTGCAATGGCTCTCTGGTCTGCACAGCACGGCACAGCACCAGATTGGGTTTAATCTGCCCTTCTGGTTATGAAGATAATTCCTTGGCAGGCAAGCAGTTACAGCACAGCCTGGCTGCTTCTTATGTTTCCCCTTTAAGTTTGTGGGATGGGTTCTGGAAGTTAGGCCCAGCTGAAAGTGGTTCAGCTATGCTCTGATCCTTTCTGCTTGCAAAGTTTCTGGAGTCTGGAACAAGGAGTATGGATGGATCTCCTTCAGAGTGCTTTGCCAAATCGGGATGGTGGTGGGTGGATCAGTGTGTCTTTCTAAGTCCTCAGCTGTCTCTATTTATGCATTTGATAAAGTGGTAGGTATGCTGAATTATCCTAGGTGCACCCCCTAGGTAGTTTATTGGCTAAAGTCTGCTCTCTCCCTTGATTGGAGGAGAAAACAGGGTGTCATCATGATGATGTGGTTTTACGAGGCAAAATATCCTCCCCTTTACCTTTTGCACATAAAATCTATTTTTGATATAATACATCTTTACATGTGTACAATCTTTATACCAATAACATACATAGATCACATATTTTGTGGAGCAAACCCTCTTCCAAGCCTCGTTGCTGTGAGATCTTGGGTCTGGATTTACCATATTTTCACAAATGTTGTACATATGTGCGCATTATATATGGGCGTAAACGTGTGAAGTTTCATGCTTCTGACATAAATACATTTGCTAGAAAACCAGAATTTTCACTGCGCCTTCCCAGAACATCGCACAGAGTTCTGGCATCTTTTAAAATGTGCACCCAAAATTTAGATTCAGAAGTCCGGGGTTTACATATTTTTTTACCAGTGTACACAATAAATTATCAGCCTTCTTAGAAATATCTTTTCCTGTCCATTGTGAATCAACAAAAGTGTCAGTCTCGGCCTCCATCTCCATCTTGCAGCTCAAGAGCAATCTCCGCCCTCTACCTTCTGGCAGAGGCCACCTTGACACTTTACAATCTGCATATCCTTTCAGCCAAGGAAGGTCCATTGTGCTCTCCAGCAGCAGCCCAAAATCTCCTCCCCTGATTTAATCAACACAAAGGTGTAGGTTCCTGACCTTTGGTGGGAAGCAGGAGAGATGCCTTTTGTTGGGAGAAGCTGGGGGGAACTGGTTTGGTGACTTTGAGATCAGCTTAAATTCACTGTCAATTTATTACATTTTTCTTGGTTTAAAATAAAACTTGCAATTTCCCAACAAGCAGCTAGAACACTGATTCCAGTTTTCCAGTTTCTAAACCATGGAGATTAAATAGTTACAACCTGGGTTACTTTTGATAACAGATCACTTAATTTCCAGACATTTGATTTCAATTGGACAAGTTTAAGCTTCTGATGCAAACACTGACAGCTGTCATACAAGCGGCCACTGGTACTGCACCCATATTTTGACAGATTTTCACAGGCAAGCACACTTTTTACTGTAGATATTTTGATGATAGATTCTGCTTTTCCTGATATTGTGTGTTTATAATGATTCCTTAAATGAAGTAACAGGTAACACCCAGCAAAGATATTAGATGTTTTGTGATGTTTTGGACTGACATTCTGTATTTTCAGCAACCAAGAAAAGGGGATTTAAGAGCGATTTTTGGGTTTCCTTCAGTAAAGCACTGCCTTTCATGCAGTTTCCATTTTTCCTTGGTGGGCAGCCCAATGACATGTTTCAGCAGTGAGGTCTCCTTCCACCACTGACAACATGCAAAGTAGATTTGGCAGCCATCTTTTCTGGTTTCAAAGCACAATTTTCATAGATTTTGGCGCGCATAGTGCTTTTGCAGCCATTTTGATGATTCTTGCACCATCAACACACAGTAATGTCGCTGGGCAGAGCCTAGTGGGTTAAAACATCCCAAAAAGCCCTCACTCATGACTTGACTTTTGACCGCCCATCAAAGGGAAGTCGGGAGACTGGGATGTTCATTTTTTCTGTTTGGTCCAAATGGAAAAATGTGTCTGCTTCTCCCATCAGTGCTGGATCGACAGGTTCTCCTCGCCGTTTCCGGATGAGAGTATGGAGCGATACCCCAGGCCCTTTGGGTCTTTCCTTCCGGTCCCTGAGTGGTCCTCCTTGGTGCTTAGGATCCGTGATTTCAAATTCAAGGATGACACTTGCACAAAACAGAGCATATTTGTAGACATTTCCCCACCACTATTCATGTAGTGGGGCAAACACATACATTTGACATATAATGACAATCCTTTCTTGTTTTCAATTACTGATTATAACAGATGGAATAGTTTTATACTTGGAATTTCTAGGGATCTGGAATGTCCCCCTCTGGGTTTCAAGATGAGTCCTCTAGTTGCTGCAGAGTGTGCCTAGGAAGGCAACACTTCAGCTGGTTGATGTGGACCCACTTATCTTCCCCTTCTGCCAAACTGCCTTTGGGGATACGGATTTTGTAGGCGACTGGTGAGATTTTGTCTACAATTTAAAAAGGACCCTGCCAAGAAGGAAGAAATGTGCGCTGTTTGGCCTGGTTCCTTTAGAAATTGTATAAGTAGACCCGGTCTCCTACTTGGTATTCTTTTCTAGTAGTCTTAAGGTTATAGTGGGTCTTGATACTGTTTGCAGATCTTTCTAGATTTCACTGAGCATAGGCAAAAGCATGTTGAAGGTGTTATCTCAGATTCTCAACATACTCATGAGATGTGGAGGCATTTATCATGGTCTGCACTTGGGTTCTGTAAAGCAGATGCTGGGGAAGCACCATCCTTCGTCCAGTCATCAGCTCAAACAGTGACATTTTAGTTGCAGATGAAGTGGTAGATCTGATGGCCATCAGAAACAGAGGTAGTCAGATGTCCCAATTTAGCCCAGAATCTGCCACAAACTTTTTTATTAGGCTCACAATTGTCTTGTTATATCTCTCAACTCCACCACTAGAGGCTTGCCGGTAGGCAATGTGTAGTTTCCTTTTGACCCCAAATATCTCCCACATCTTTGTCATCACTTCGCTAGTGAAGTGGCTACCTCGGTCTGACTCGATCCTTTGGGGTAGTCCAAAACACGAGAAGATATGGTTGATCATCAGGGCAGCTGCTGTTTCTGCCTTGAAATTTGGGGCCGGGAGACATTCCACCCTTTTAGTGAACAAGCATGTCATGGGCCCGATAAAATCGACTTGTAAATCTGACCAAGGCAGTGTCATCCCCCTCTTTTGAAGAGGCGCACGGTGTGTGAGGGATGTTGGCTGAAATTGTGCACACACAAGACACCCCTTCAAGTGTTGGTCGAGGTCCTGCCCCATGTGTGGCCAGTATGCAACCTCTCTTAAGATTTCACGTGTCGTATGAAGCCCCCTATGACTGGCTGTGGCTGCATCATGGGCGTGACTTAGCATCAGGCTTTGGAATGAGGTAGGGACCACCCACTGGTTATGGCCAGCTAGGAATCCCCTACCCAACAAACCGTCTTGGATTCGGAACATTTTTGGACATTTCATCAACACTCTGAGGTCCTCTTTCCCTATGTAATCGGTATCTGTCAGGGGAAAGTTCTCAGGGTCCTCAATGTGTTGATAAAACTTACCAATTATTGGATCCCCTTTTTGAGCCGTAATCAAATCAGCATCTGGGGCCTACTTGCTCCATTGTGCAGTTCAGAGTTCATCGTGAGCATTTGTCTGGGACTTAGTGATAGCAGTGACCTGGATTTCCCCCAACAGGGACTCTATCTCAAGTAGATCGCCTTGGATGGCTCTGGTTTTGGCCAGATGATCAGCTAGGTAATTTCCATTTTTGTCTGGTCCCTCTACTTTAGAATGACCCTTGATCTTTTTCCAGTAGATGGTCGTCCCATTCGAGGTGACCAGATCATCAATATTTTGGATTAATTTTCCATGTTTCAATGGTTTATTATTAGCACATTGCATGCCTCTGGTTTTTCAGTTAACCAGGTGCTCCACGAACCCGTTCCGTACATAATCCGAATCTGTGATTGTGACCAGTTTGTGGAGTTGGTGTTGGACAGCAGTGAGGATGGCTTGATGCACAGCCATCAACTCTGCCACTTGACTACTTTGGGGACCGATTTTGTACCAAGCAGAGTGTTCTGGGGCATCATTCACCCATGCATTCCCTACGCTGGCCAAAAGTTCTTTTTCCCCGTTGTTGTCAACATGGTAGGAGCACCCATCCACATAGACAGTGGGCACTCCCTCACACTGGTCTTCTTCATAAACTTTGTGTGGGGAATTAAGGTATGCCTCCATGTTGTCCTTGATTTTAAGACTTTCGTCCTCGAGACAGTTTTCTCCGGCACAATCATGCAAGTCAGCCAGACATTGCGCAAGGGGACTCTTCTTGTTTTGGCCATATCTGACCTCCACAGGAAAGCTTTGCATTGACAGAATCCAGGAATTAATTCGGGAATTACTCACATTTCCGGCCTGGATTCTGTCACTTTGGAGATATTGCAGAGGCTGGTGTGGAGTCTCCACTATGATATGATCCCCCTGGATAAACGGGCGGTAATTCTTCAATGCCCAC
The DNA here is from genome assembly GCF_040938575.1 of Ambystoma mexicanum. Lineage (NCBI taxonomy): Eukaryota > Metazoa > Chordata > Amphibia > Caudata > Ambystomatidae > Ambystoma > Ambystoma mexicanum. The sequence goes on from NC_090930.1 coordinate 534,593,649, forward strand.
ACCGTTGCCAGGAGTGCCTTCTCACAATCGTTGAATTTTTCCGCCACAGAGGATAAAGTTTTACTCGCATAGGAGATTACTTTATTGACCTTGTCATGCTTTTGATATAATACTGCAGTCAAGCATGTATTTGAGAACCCTGTCTCCAAAAATAACTCCTTGTTTTTGACAGGGTAAGCTAGGCAAGGTGCTTGTGAGAGGCTTCTCTTGAGTTGTCGTACTGCCTCGGCTTGTTCTGGACCCCACTCCCACTTGACACCCCTTTAAAAAGATGGATCAGGGGTCTTGTGATCTCTGCGTAGTCCTCAATGAACTTTCTACTGTAATTAGTTAGTCCAAGGAGGCTCCTTAGCTCCCGCAGAGTTGTAGGGTCTTTTATTTTCTGGAGTGCTTCCACTTTCTTTTCCTGGGGACAGAGACCCTGAGGAGTAATCTCATGCCGCAAGAAGTTGACATGGGTTCTGCACCTTTGTGCCTTTTGAAAGGATACTTTTGCTCCGGCAGCCCTCAACTGTGTCAGGACATAACAGATCTCCGCTATGTGTTCCTCCACAGTTGAGCTTTTGACTAGAACATCATCTACATAGGCCAGGTTACCCCTTTCAACCAGGTCGGGCATGGCCTTGTGTACAAACATGTTAAATTCATTGACGGAGTCAATGTATCCAAAGGGAGTCCGGGTCCATGTGTACTGCTGCCCCCCGAAGGTGAAAGCCAGCTTGTATTGGTCCTCCCTACTGACAGGTACAGTCCAGTACCCATTGGTCAGGTCTATTGCAGTGTATACCTGTGACCCCTGGATCTGAGCCAACCCTTGGTCAATGCAGGGAAGAGGCCATCGGGAAGTATGGCCTGTTTGTTGAGCTCCCTCAGGTCGGCACAGAGTCTCCACTGGCCGTTTGGCTTCAAAATCCCCAGCACCGGATTATTGAAGGTGCTGTGGACTGGACGGATTGTCCCACGGGACTCAAGGTTCTTAATTATTTCAGTAAGGGACTCCATTGATGCGAGAGGCAAGCAATATTGCTTCACAAACACTGGAGTCATGCAAGGGTCCGTGGGAATTGTTGTTGTGTGGATATCGGTGCGACCACACTCATATGAGTCCACCGCAAAGAGATCTTGAAAATCTAAGAAAACTTGTTTCAATTGTTGCTTCTGCTCCAGAGTCTCACAGGCATCAGATAGGTTGATTCTCTCTTGAACCATCTGCCTGAAGCCTGGAAAGACGTCCGGTTTTGCTATCTCAGCGGCCTCCTCTAGCAGGGTGGAGAAGTCCCTGGTCAAAGTGCTGATTTGGACTGGTTGCTTCAGGTGGGGAAGGCAGTCCTTGTGGACTTGGAATATCACCTCATCCCTCCTGAAATCACAAGTCACATCTTCCTTACCATAAGGGCAGGAAGTGTACACCAGGAAATTCCCCCCATGACGGATGAAGAGCCTGTCTGGTGTTGCGTCATCGTCGCTATCACTGTGAAAACAGTCCTTGGGGATTGGTCCTAACAGTTCTTTACCTAAATCTATGGAAAAATGTCGGTCATCAACCGCCATTCCAATAATGGTGCCTGCGGCTAGAGTGATACTCTTTAAGTCACTGTTATCCACCTCTATTGGAATGGTGTCATGTTCTATGTTGACTAGTGGTGTTGGGTTTACCCCCAACCCTTGCTGTTGGAAATGAGCATTCAGATGGACATAGGTGTCAGGGTTTTTCAGTTTCTGTCCTCTTTTAACTTTCACTTCCAGTGAGAATTGTCGGGTCTGTTCTGGGATGGTGACTTCCTCTCTAATCTGAATTTCAACTGCATAAGGCAGCAGTTGAGCTGACCTAAATGCTTTCTCTGGGTCATCAAAGTCCATGGGATTACCCGCTAATTGGGACCAAGCTCTGAAGTTTATTAGGTCCAAACTAATGGCAAAGCAATTGAGAATGTCACTGCCTAAATAAAATGCGGCAGGGACATCTCGCACGACCCAACAATTATGGACTATGCTCTTGTTGCCTATGGAAATTCTGAGCATACACCTGCTAGGTAGGAGATTTTTGGAATTGGGTGTTTCCAGGTCCATTTCCCATTTGTCTATCAATTTAAAGGTGGGAATGGCTGGATCTTTTGGGAGTTTACGGAACATGTCCTCGCTGATGAAGCTCTTACCGTTTTTCACACCCACTCGGGCGAGAACAGAGTCCTTCCCTTCATTTAACTGAATAGGGGTGAGCAACGGTAAGAGCTTCATCAGCAAAGCCATGTTCCGACAGCTCCCAAAAGATACAGCCATTCCCACATTTAAATTGATCAATAAGTGGGAAATGGACCTGGAAACTTCCAATTCCAAACATCTCCTGTCTAGCAGGTGTATGCTCAAAATCTCTATCGGATACAAAAGCATGGTGCATAATTGTTGGGTCATTCGAGATGTGCCTGCTGCATTCTACTTAGGCACTGACATTCTCAATCGGTTTGCCATTAATTTGGACCTGATCAATTACAAAGCCTGGTCCCGACTAGGGGGCAAGCCATGGACTTTGATGATTCAGAGAAAGCATTTCGGTCAGTCCCATTTGCTACCATATGCAGTTGAAGTTCAAATTGGAGAGAAGGTCACCATCCCAGAACGGACCCGACTATTCCCACTTGAATTAAAAATTAAAAGAGGACAGAAACTGCAGAATCCTGACGCATATGTTCACCTCAACGCCCATCTTCAACAGCAAGGGTTGGGGTTAAACCCAACACCCTTAGTCCATGTAAAACATAACACCATTCCAATAGTGATGGATAACAGCGACCATAGGAATATCACTCTGGGCGCAGGCACCATTATTGGAATGGCGGTTGATGACCGACATTTTTCCATGGATCTAGTTAATGAACTGATAGGATCAATACCAAATGACTGTTTTGACAGTGATAGTGACAATGACATAACACCGGACAGATCTTAACCCGGCAAGGGTGGAATTTCCTGGTGTACTCTTCCTGCCCTTACGGGGAGGAAGAAGTGACCTGTGACATCAGGTGGGATGAAGTGATCTTCCAGGTCCACAAGGACTGCCTCCCTTGCCTGAAACCCTCTGTCCAAATCAATACTCTCACCAAGGACCTCTCCACCCAGCTGGAGGAGGCTGCTGAAATAGCCAGACCAGAAGTCTTTCCAGGCTTCAGGCAAATGGTTGAAGAGAGTCAACCTAGCTGATGCCTGTGAGACTCCGGAGAAAAAGCAAAAGTTGAAACAAGTTTTCTTAGATTTTCAAGATCTCTTTGCAGTGGACTCGTATGACTGTGGTCACACCGAAATCCATACAACAAGGATTCCCACGGACCCTGGAGTAACTCCAGTGTTTGTGAAGCAATACCGCTTGCCTCTCGCATCCATGGAGTCCCTCACAGAAATAATCAAAAACCTTGAGTCCCGTGAGATAATTTGTCCAGTCCACAGCACCTTTAATAATCCGGTGCTGGGAATTTTAAAACCTAATGGCCAGTGGAGACTCTGTGCTGACCTTACGGAGCTGATCAAATGGGTCCCTATGTCCCGATGGCCTCTTCCCTACATTGACCGGGGGCTGGCCCAGATCCAGGGGTCAACGGTATACACTGCCATTGACCTGACCAATGGGTACTGGACTGTGCCTGTCAGTAGGGAGGACCAATACAAGCTGGCCTTTACCTTCGGGGGGCAGCAGTACACATGGACCCGGAGTCGATACGGATACATTAACTCCGGCAACTAATTTAACATCTTCTTGCATAAGGCCATGCCCGACTTGGGTGAAAGGGGTAACCTGGCCTATGTAGATGATGTCCTGATCAAAAACTCAACTGTGGAGGAACACATAGCGGAAATCCATTATGTTCTGACACAGTTGTGGGTTGCCAGAGCAAAACTCTCCTTTCAAAAGGCATAGTGATGCAGGACCCTTGTCAACCTCTTGGGGCATGAGATAACTCCTGAGGGTCTCTGTCCCCAGGAAAAGAAAGTGGACGCACTGCTAAAACTTAAAAACCCCACAACTCTGCATGAGCTAAGAAGCCTATTTGGGCTGACTAATTATAGTAGGAACTTCATTGAGGACTACGCAGAGATCACAAGACCCCTGATCCATCTGTTGAAGGGGGTGTCAAGTGGGAGTGGGATCCAGAACAAGCCGAGGCAGTAAAGCAACTCAAAAGAAGCCTCTCACAAGCGCCTTGTCTAGCTTACCATGTCAAAAACAAGGAGTTCTTATTGGAGACAGGGTTCTCAAATACATGCTTGACAGCAGTATTATATCAAAAGCATGACAAGGTCAATAAAATCATCCCCTACGCAAGCAAGACTTTATCCTCTGTGGAGGAAAAATTCAACGATTGTGAGAAGTCACTCCTGCCAACGGTGTCAGCATTGAAAAATTACCGCCCGTTCATCCAGGGGGAACACATCATAGTGGAGACTCCACACCAGCCTTTGCAATATCTCCAAAGTGACAGAATCCGGGCTGGAAATGTGAGTAATTCCAGAATTACTTCCTGGATTCTGTCAATTCAAGGCTTTCCTGTGGAGGTCAGATATGGCCAAAACAAGAAGAGTCCCCTCGCGCAAAGTCTGGCTGACTTGCATGATTATGCCAGAGAAAACTGTCTCGAGGACGAAAGTCTTAAAATCCAGGACAACATGGAGGTGTACCTGAACTCCCCGCACAAAGTTTATGAAGAAGACAAGTCCGAGGGAATGCCCACCGTTTATGTGGATGGGTGCTCCTACCATGTTGACAACAATGGGGAAAAGGAACTAGTGGCCGGCGTTGGGAATGCCTGGGTGAATGATGCCCCACAACCCTCTGCTGGGTACAAAATCGGTCCCCGTAGTAGTCAGGTGGCAGAGTTGATGGCAGTTCATCAAGTCATCCTCACTGCTGTCCAACACCACCTCGACGAACTGGTCATAATCACTGATTCAGATTATATCTGGAACGGGTTCGTGGAGCACCTGGTTAATTGGAAAACCAGAGGCATGCTATGTGCTAACAACAAACCGCTCAAAAATGGCAAGCTAATACAAAATATTTATGATCTGGTCACCTCTAGTGGGATGACCATCTATTGGAAGAAGATCAAGGGTCATTCCAGAATAGAGGAGCCTGACAAAACTGGAAATGACCTAGCTGATCAGTTGGCCAAAACCGGAGCCATCCAAGGCGAGCTCCTCGAGATCAAGTCCCTGTTGGGGAAATCCAGGTCACTGCAATCATTAGATCCCAGCCAAATGTTCACAAGGAACTCTCAACTGCCCAGTGGAGTAAGGAGACCCCAGATGCTGATTTAATCACAGCACAGAAAGGGGATCCAATCATTGGTAAATTTTATCAACACATTGAGGATCCAGAGAACTTTCCCCTGATGGATACTGATTGCATTGGGACAGAGGACCTCAGGGTGTTGATGAAATGTCCAAAAATGTTCTGAATCCAAGACGGTGTGTTGGTAAGGATATCCATATCTGGCTGTGACCAGTGGGTGGTCCCTACCTCATTCCGAAGACTGATGCTAAGTCACACCCATGATGCAGCCAGGGTTTTCATACTACATTAGAAATCTTGTGAGAGGTTGCATACTGGCCACACATGGGGCAGGACCTCGATCAATACTTGAAGGGGTGTCTTGTGTGTGCACAATTTCAGCCAACAACACTCACACACCGAGCTTCCCTCCGGAAGAGGGGGGATGACACTGTCTTGGTCAGATTTACAAGTATATTTCATCGGGCCGTGATTCGCTCCTCTAGGGGAAACAAGTACATGTTAATCGTAACATGCTTGTTTACCAAATGGGTGGAATGTCTCCCGGCTCCAAATTGCAAGGCAAAAACAGCAGCTGGCCTGATGATCAATCACATCTTCTCGTGTTTTGGCCTACCCCAAATGATTGAGTCAGACCGAGGTAGTCACTTAACCAGCGAAGTGATGACAAAGATGTGGGAGAAACTTCATATTGCATACCAATGTCCTCCAGTGGTGGAGTTGAGAGGTACAATAAAACCATTGTGAGCATACTAAAAAAGTTTGTAGCAGACTCTGGGCCAAGTTGGTACATCCGATTACTACTTGTTCTGATGCCAATCAGATCTACCCATTCTTCTGCAGCTAAAATGTCTCCATTTGAGCTGATGACTGGACGTCAGAACACAAGAGCAGACATTGATAAATGCCTCCACAACTCATGAGTATGTTGAGAATCTGAGAAAACACCTTCAACATGGTTTTGCCTACGCTCAGCGGAATCTAGAAAGATCTGCAGACAGCATGAAGACTCATTATAATCTAAAAACAACTAAAAAAGAATACCAAGTAGGAGGCAGGGTCTACTTGTACAATTTCCAAAGGAACCAGACCAAAGAGCGCACATTTTTGCCTAGCTGGCCAGTACCTTTTAAAATTGTAGACAAAATCTCACCCGCCGCCTACAGAATCTTCATCCCCAAAGGTGACTTGACAGAAGAGAAGTGGGTCCACATCAATCAGCTAAAGAGTTGCCAGCCCAGTCACACTTTGCAACAAATAGAGGAGTCCGTAGAAAACCCAGTGTGGGATACATCTGAAGCATAGGAATATTTCAATTGTCCCTGAATGCATGCGCATTTCACTGCTGTCATCCCAATCGGAGGGCAGTTAGTGGGAAAATTGTAGTAACCTGTTTGTGCTCCATTTCTAGATTTGCACTGGTTGCACCGTCATTACCAAGGAGGATGTCCTCGGGGACCCGGAAGGAGAATCCCAAGGAAATCCGGGGTGTCGCTCCACACCAGAATGAAAAACCCAAGAGAAGGCTGGGGGTATTGTTCCACGTTCCAACCACAGGCAGCAAGAGGAGCGTGTTGCATCGTTCGCTGATGGAAGAAAGACTCATACCCGACTGAATCTGCTTTTTCTTCAAAAACCAATAAAGGAATCCCACTTGCCCCATTCTGTCTCGACTTGATATCTCAGAAGATTCGGGGGGGACGTGTGGGATATATTGACCCACTCAGCTGTGCTTTACCACATCAATTTGATGCATTTGTGCAAGACACAGAAAAATGGCTGTGCTGGCTCCTGTGCACACCAGTATCTCAAAACTACGTTTATAACAACCAAAAAGATGGCTGCATCATGCTGAAACCCACATTTCAGGTGAGTTGGAACAGGGGACACACTGCAGGAGCGTGCCAGCATGCTCTGAGACATTTAACTGGAATTAAGTGAAAGAGACAGCATTGCTTTGCAAATGGAAACTTGGTCACCTTTAAAAATGCTGATTTACGCTAAATTCATCCATTCCTCATGAAACTACTATGATTGAAAAGGCCCTGCCATGCCCACAAGAAGTCCTTGTGCCTCTGTAAAACCAGGCATAATTCCTGAATGAAAGGCCCAGTCAATGTAGCTTGGAAAGAAATCAACAAGGATCTTTATTTTCACTAACATGCCAACACGCATTCATTTTCTTTACAATGTAGCAAACATCAGCTGTCTTCAAGAGAACTTTAACTATCTGAGCCTGGTCAGTTTCATATACCAGTGTTCAGATAAAACTCATGATTAAAAGAAAAATGACTTTAGCTACAAGGACATTGTGGAAATCTGAGTGAGCTGCCCAAAACCGAATTAAAGAAAGAAATGTCAGCTTGCACCAGGTGTGAAAATAGGCTGCTTACAAAATAAGGAAAAGCAAATGCCTGTGTTTTAAAACAGTACACTGGTAAATAAATGTTTTACTTGTCTTTAGAAACATAAAGGGGTTTGTTACTGGGGAGAATATATCACATGTGTTATTTGATGTTACATGCTTATTTAATTCTGGATTTAAGATCAAAAGTGAAAGATGTTAAACCCAGGGTGGCTTGAGTTACAAAGTTGAAAAACTGGTTTTCTGCCAAAAGAGCTATCTCTCCCAGCAGATCCTGCCAACCCACTGATAATTATAGGTGGAACAGACTTTTGTCTCTATTGGAACCGAGGACAATGCAGTTTTCAGGGAAAGAAGCCAGAGGTGTGAAAGACCCTAAAACTTCAATCAGGCTGAAGGAACCCCCCATCCTGCTTGGAATGAAATGCCAGTTGGTGTCAGCTGGAAAGAAAAAAATGACAGTGACTCCCATTTGTTCTAAAGACTATTCCATAACGAAAATGTAAGGACTTATAGCTCAGCAACCAAAATTGGCAATAATGTTGGATTTCACAGTCTTAAAGTAAATTTGTGGCCTTTAGTTTAAAACTTGGTAGAATGTAGTGACTCCAAGGGGACATAAATGGTGATATATGTGGAATTACAAGAAAAGCATCCAGGTTGCAAATGTAAAATGTTGTACATATCTTCCTTATGACAATCCCCACTCACGTGTAAAGTTGTAGAATTTGGAGCAATGTAAATCCCAGTGAAAAGTGCGAAAAACTGGTAGAGGAGCGAAACCAGGCCTCGCAGACTGGGGGGTTTGGATTGAAATGTGAGAAAAAAATATATATAACCTGTGTATCTGATTTACAAAAAGGTTGCAATTGTGTAAATATGTGTTTGTGGCAAAATTAGATTTTAGTTCCAGTAACTCTGGGAAGTTTCTGGACACTCTAAATATCACCCTTTAATCATGACATCATTTTCTGAGATCCAACCAGCAAAGAGCTAGGCAGAGACTTCTACCCTTGCCCAATCCTATTGTTAGAGGTGGGTGTAGTAAAGACGGCCCCTGTCATATACTGTGATGATGTCACCTGGCTTTATAAATAAGAGCCCCTCACAACACACAAGACACACTGATTCCTGATTTCCTACGCCGGCGTCCTGTTCGTCCTTTCCCTGTCTGTTCCTGTCTTCATCTTCCATTTATCCATCTAAACTCCAGATCCCAACCACAAGGACAAGCATTGCTGAACCTGTTTCAGCTGGGCCTCAATTCTAAAATAATCCCCATAACCAAGGGAAATGCTGTGGTGTTTTGGGAAGCATCCTGAATTAACCAGGCTTGCCACTCACTGCATGCTGCTGCCTCCTGCTCGCCTGATGACCTATAGTATCCAGTAACCAGAATTGCCAGTCCAGAAGAACTATCCTTTGGTATCCAGTTCCTGCCCAGCTGACCCTGTCCTGCTGATTTTGTCCGGCTGCCCTGTGTTAGACCAGATCTGTGTTGTGACCAAAACCGCTGACTGTCCAAAATCCAAACTAAAAGTGGACTGTGAGTATAAATAGGAACCATGCCTTGCCCTTAGTTCCAATCTCTAAGATATCCTATTGTGACCCCGATAACATATAATATTGTCACAATCGTTCTTGAAACCCTGCTTTGATTTCTTGTGCTAGCAGCAACATTTTTAATAATTTTGTCTTGTAAAATTCTAAGCTATTAATCCTGTTTTGAGTGATTGGACTGGGTCCGCCAAGGCGGTCTCGGAGGTGCTAGGGTTGAACTTGTGAGTCAACCCCGGAGCTTATTGTGTCTCAATCTGGTAGCCTACCCTGAATGCTTTAGTGTAGAGTAAAACTGTCCTTTTCAAAATTGATTCCTTTTCCTTTTTCGCGCCTTCATTTTCTCAAAAAGGCACCTCACTAGACCTTGCATAACTCACTCAATTTAACAGCTAGAGACCTCATTTCACTTTCATATTGTACCTATGATACATAGCTACACCCCAACACTGCATCGTGATTTACAATATTTGACCCGTTTTTATTAAAAACCGTTTTGCTTAATTCAGGCGGGAATAGCAAAAGTTTGCTAATTTTACAACGTGTCATTTGAGTGTAAACTGTTTTAAATCTTTTATTCAATTTTGAATTGTACGCTTTTAATCAATCCATTGCTTGTGATTGCTAGTATCTTTCCAGTGTTGCTCCAGTAATGAATTGATTTTGTTTCAAGATTTTTATACACATTCATTGTTTTATTCAGCCATTCCTGAGTGTCATTTTAACATTGCAAGGCTTTCAAATCTGTTTTTCACTCTCATTTGAGGAGGGAAAGTTAGATTTGAATTCCGTTTCCAGATTCATATTCCTAACTGCGTGCTACTTCCTTATATCCATTCACAGAACGGAACAGGACTGGGTCAGCTTTCTACAGGATACATTTAGGGGATATGTAATGAGGGTATCGACAAGAGGGAAACCTGTAGGAAAATTGCCAGCATGGGATTACCGCTTCGACACGAAGGAGATAGAGGCGGTCATCAGGAAACTTAATAATTCCAGAGAGAGCGGTCTGGATGGAGTATAAAATAGACTACTAAAAATAACCCCAATTTATGGGTTGAGATTCTGTGTAACCTCTTTGAGCAAATAGCCAAAACTGGTATCTGTCCTGCATCATGGCACAATGCAATTTTAGTCCCGATATATAAAACAGTAGATAAAGGATTACCAAAGAACTCTCGCCCTATCTCTTTAGTAGATACTACATCGAAGGTGTTCTACTTTTTCATACTCTGTGAATTATAAAACTGGGCAGATTGGGCGAACCACTTGAACACCCTGCAAACTAGGTTTATGAGGAGTGTAGGCACACTACAGAGTGGACTGATACTTCACGCCTGTCTCCGAGAAGGCGAAGGTAGAAAACAAAAAAATCAATATGTTGCAGCCATCGATCTATCAGCAGCGTTCAATATTGTAGATCTAGCTTGCATGTGTATCAACAAAGGCTTGCTTAGAATGATTCAAATGTTATACTCTGATAATAATATGCAAGTGAACCTACGTACCAAGGAGAGACTTGTTGAGGAATATTCTGGTAACAACGGGGTACGACAATGCTGCGTAATTGCAGCCACTCTTTTCAATTTGTACTTATCTGACATATGCAAGGAGGCAATTAAATGGGAAGGATACGCACCTCAGTAGATAGATCTGAGAGTAGGGTGCATAGCATATGCTGATGACCTGGTCATGGTAAATTACACCCGAGCAGGCTTACAGTGCTGCTTTACTGGCATGAGGAAGTACCTGGCTTGTAATCATCTGACAGTGAACCCAGCAAAATCGGTACAACGTCCTTTCATCACGGAATGTTTTTTCAATGGGTTTTTTACCACAAATCTTTTGACGAAAAAAACCCATCACATTTTTGGGGGGGTTAGAACATTATATATATGTGATGTGGGTGTTTGGGAATAGGTACAAAAATGTAAGGGAACAGAGGGTTTTGGGGAACCCCCCCACAAATAATAAAAAAAAAATCCATGGGTTTTTTTGTAAAACAATTTGCGGTAAAAAAACCCATGAAAAAACATCCCGCGATGAAATGAAATGAAATGGAACCGAACAATCCTACATAATGACCTGTAGCAAGAGGAAAATAAATACATTACACATGGAAGATAAACGATGCACCTATTCAGAGAGTAGAATGTGTATGATACCTCTGATATTTTGTTTCCTTCAAGCAGAGGAAAAGAATTGAAGAATTCAAAATTGAAGAGACGGTAGGATGCTGTAGATCTCTGCTAAAGGCAGTCAAACAGGACTTTTGTGAATTTTGGCTACTGCCAATGATCGAATTCTACAGAACAAAAACATCAGCAACAGTGTTATACCCTTGCAAATTACTAAGTACAAATGATAGGAAATTCTTAGACAGAACGGAAGGTAGGATCTTGAAAAGCGTTCTGGGCCTCCCACGCTCGGAACCAGTGAGTGTCATTCAGTTAGAACTGGGACTGGTCTCATGGTGGGCGTAAATGATGGAGCATATGTTATTCCTCTTCTTTAAACTGTCTAGAGCAGTGACTTCTATCTGTATAACATGATGATAAAAGAACAGAACCCATTCCTACGCATATTTAAGATTCAGTTTCATATCAGCGATATCGTCCATGAAAAATCACTAAAGGGAAAGATAAGGAGGTGGGACTCTATCGCTGACATGCATGATCTAACTAGGCTGAAACAATACAGAGGAAGAGATATAGAATATATAGCAGATTGTGAAGTAAAATTGTATCTAAAGAAATTCCCATCAGCCAAATATAGACACTGGTACTTGAAATTCAGAGTTAACTGATTACCAACGCTGGAAGTAATAGGACCCAAATTAGGGATCATTGAAAAACTAAGAAACTGTAGAATGTGTGGTGAAGAGTTTGAATCTCTAAAACACTTGGTATTGCGATGTCCCGAAATGATGCCTGAGAGGATTAGCCAATTTAGTACCTTTATAAATTTGCCGTCTGCAGTAATATCATCAAAGGTTTGGTACAGGCTAATAACAACCAACCACCTATCACTCATGCTGGCTTCAGTGAAATTTATGATAACCTTTGCTAGGATTGAAAGGGTAATGACTCTAGCTCAACTTGAGGTGCAAAACAGCACTAAACAAGCATATGGCTTTATGAATATTCTTGGAGTATTGTTGCTGTTCTTGTTTCTATATTTATTTCTTTTTACTTCTTAAATCTTGCTGTCCTTTCATTTTTCTTATGTTGCTATGGCAATTATCTTAAATCTTGAATTATGCAAATGTTATGAGGATTATAAGAGATGCACAGAAGCAATGCAACATTATGCAACTTTTTATGATATATGATGATGTGAAGAAGCTATTATGATTTAATTTAGTAAAAGTACTTTGTGTACTAAAAACATTTGTTTTAAATAAAAAAATTTAAAAAAAGACAAGAACACAAAAAAGGTTCTTTGAAGAGCCACCTTTATTGAATGCAAAACAATTAAAATGATATCAATAGGCCCACGCCTTGAATTTTTTAGATGTCTGCAGACTACCGCGCTGGCCGCGGACTATGCAGGCTGCACAGGGGCCTGTGACTTTTTTTCTCACTTCTATTTTTTAACTGTGTTAATTGGCTCCTAAAGGAATATTTTTTGGTGTTTTTACGATTGTGTATTTTTTGGACTTTTTTTTCAGGAGAGGCAGAGAAGGGGCACCAACCACCGGGACGAAGGGGCAGGTGGAGATTGGAAGATGTTGGGCATGCCTTACTCAGGTAGGTGGCAGTGTTTCTCATGCTCCTTGACTGCAGCCTCGAAAGCAGTTCGAAAGTGCTCCCCCCTAAAGATCGTTGCTTCACAGTACATACATAGCACTGTGACCATCGACAGGTAAGGGTCAACAGCATTCTGTATGGCCTGCAAAAGCCGCCGCTGCAATCCTCTGCCCCAAATGAGTATCCTTTGTGGTGACAAAGCAGATGAAGATGATGGGGTGGAGGAAGTCAACCTGCTCTTAACTGAGAAAGGTATCTCAGAGTCAGGTGGGTCGATTTGGTGTGGCGCCTCATGGAAGTAGTGCCAGGTTTCCAGCGACTGAGCACTCAGTGCATCAAACCTTCCTTGCACAAGCCTTTGAGACATTTCCAACAGTTGTGAAAAATTACCACACTCAGGACTCACTCCGAGTACTTGTGACAGGGACTTCCTCCACCTCAGCCTCTTCTTCCTGTTGATCCTCCTCTTCTGTATCACCTTGACTGTTCCCCTCTCCAGGCTCTCCAGATGATGATGATGGTGGTGGTGGGATTGGCTGGGAAGAAGCAATGGCCATAAGAGATGCCATGGTCTTCAACAACAACTTTGTCAAAACATATCTGCGCAGCAGTGAAGCAGGTGCTTTCTCCTGGATACCCAGATTGAGGATGAGCAAAAGTAATGGGTGGTTCCCTTTAAAGAAACCGTCTGTGGACAGTCGTGCTGTCTGCGGACTACAGAGTTGCATATAGCCTTAAAAACTTGTAAAAAGTTGCCAGATCAACCAAGAACGGGTCTGGGAGCTGTGAAAGTATAACATTTCTGCTTGAAACTCCCTATATTGGTTGGAAAAGCACTTTTAAACTGTCCACAGCCACAAACACCGTTTGTGGACACCTCCATCATGCCACATGGGTGCGATTACATGATGACGTCCTTGGCCATCTGCAGCCCTGATGGCTGTCAGCGGGCACCCATTGGGCAGGAATAGCGGTGCACATGCGCTGGGTGTCCGTAGAACAGGCCCACAGAAGTGCAAGTGCATCACATGAAAAGAAACATGTCCGGACATCGGGCCTGTCTGGGGGCACCTCCATTTTGAGGGCGGACACCCTCGGACAGTCGTAGTGTCCACGGACTCAAAATGGAATTAAAAAAAAATAGGAAATATCACACAACAATAAACAAAACATTTATAGTACAAAAATATATTAATTCAAGAAAGGGATGGGTGTCTGAATGGGAAACATAAATGGGAGAGGAATTTGTGTACAATAAGGAGGAAGGGAGGAAGGGATTGACGTTTCATCAAAGGAGCTTTGATTAAAATGTTCCGAATTTGATGGGGATGATTGCTGGGGACAAGAGAGACAGATTTAAGAAGGACAGTGATAGGGAACATTTTTAATTACATGATTTTTGACAAACTGTAAAAGTTCCTTAAAATCATTACTCATTTAATCAAATTTTTTAGACACGTTCATGATTTGATTATTAATAGTTGGAGATAGGGCTCTTGTTTGTGATTCTTGGGGCTATGTATAATTAAACTTGGGTGTGTTTTATTCATGAAAACTATGTACTGTAAGCAAAATAGAAATTATTATTCTAATAAGGTGTGTACAAAATACATTATTGGTTTGCATTAAAATATATATTGTATACCATTGGAGATGCTATCATCGCTCATTTCTTCTTTTGGGAAGTTCTCCTTTTACCACTTAAGTGTGCTTGCCATTTCTGTAAGAAAAGTGCTTCTGTCAAATAACACATATTTATATAATGAAAGCTAATATTAGAGAAATAAATACAATGCACTTACTGTTTAGTAAGAATGTGTTGCTCACTTAGCACCTGGTGTTTCTCAATCTGTATGCAGAGTTGTAGTGAGGAGATTATATGAAGTGTACAGTTCTGGTTTGTGATTGGTGCGTTCCATTGTAATGTGTGCTAAATAAAAAATAATTCGTATTTGTTAATGTAAGTGTTTGTACAAAAGGGTATATTTGCATGTTGTAAACATGTGTTGTGATTTTATGTACATCTGTTTGTTGGTTGGTGGGTACATCCTTTTTGGGTCTCTCCTATGATTATGAGTCTTGTAAATGTCGCCCGATGTCCGTGGACTACCACACTGCCTGCGGCCTTCATAGCTGCCATATTGGGGGGGGGTATAATATAAGGGACTTGCAGCAGATTAAAGGTGCACCAATAAAAACGTATGAAATTCACTGAAAAAACTTTGTTAAAGGGACGTTATGGCTATGTTGAACTAACAAAAACCCATGAAATTAAGTGAACAAACTTTGTTAAAGGGACGTTATGGTTACAAGTAAAACCGGTAAACTTCCGAAATTCAGCAGCCATGGTATGCATTTGTGTACTTCATGATAAAGTCTAATGTTACTGTCATTTTTCGGTGGTGTTGTTCTTTCCTCCTTACTTAAGTTTCTTTCTATGGGCCTGAGATTTGAATGTATTGTAGGTTTTGATGTGTATTGTTTGTACTAACACAAGTATGTAGTAAGTCTTCCATTATTAGCTATTAGCTATTTATTCCATGGTATCATTACTAAAAACTCTGATAAGGTACCATTCATTATTTCACTATCCAAAATTACCAAATTAAAAAAATGGTACTTCTATACTGCAAGCTGCAGCAATTGCCTATGTGTATGTATGATTACATCCCTATATTAACAACACTCCAATATTATGTTTTGTTGAGAAGAGTACATTCTCTAATACATAAATTAGTTCATGATAGATCTCCTGATCTCTCCTCACATCTTGTACTAACATTATAAACACAACCCATTTAAGTGATTTTTTATCACAATTACTTTCATATGTGATGTCATCGTTGATGTCATCAATGACTTTTTTGATGTCATCTTTGATGTGCTGAGTGTTAGTCTTAGCAGTGCACGGAGGTGGCGTGAGTTATGGTTGCTTAACATACCATAACTGGCAGATCTATAAGGTTTTTTGGTTTTTACTTGTAACCATAATGTTCCTTTAACAAAGATTTTTCAGTGAATAAATATATATATTAAACACAATAGAAAAATGCTGGAGACCGGCAAGGACCACACTCCAAAGTCTGGGGCAAAAAAGTATCCAGGCAACACTGTTACAAAGTGAAAAACATGGGTCTTTAATGAAACAAAATAGGACTGACAAAAACAGGGTATACGGAAAGGAAAGACCCATTTCACACTCACTGAGTGCTTGTTCACAACAAATTTGAATTATTTTAGGAAACATTTAAAACATCCTAGTCCCTCTTTGCTGTCAATCATATTCAACTGGCGAGTGAGAATACATGAAATGCAGACAGCCATATTGAAAAAGTCCGTTCACCATAATACTAAAGCCCAAAAGGCTTTTGACAAGATATGTGCAGCAAAAAACAAAAAATCGTGTCACAAAATTATAAATAATTCAAATGGCACACTCAAAATTACAAACTCAAAATTCTAAATAAGCGGTACTGGAACAATAAAATGCATCTGCAATGGTGAGAAACGCATGTTTTAAAATGTTAAGGAAAGTGGCACCAAATGAAAACTATTGTAACCCTAAGTGGGAAGAATCAGTATAATGCACCATGAAGAAAACTGAACAATTATCTAAATTACATGATGTACAATGGGAGAGGACGTGCAAATCACAATGCGGATTGATTATAAACTGGAAACATCCCTCCCTCATTTAGATATAATGTACACAGGAAGGCAACTGATTACATTGAATACAATTATTAATTACAGCATTGGGTTATACAGTTCAAGTGCAAATGTAATTAAAGTGCAAATGCTCATAGCAGCTTTCGAAAAGACACGTTAAAGTCAAAGGCTTTAAACTGCATGTGCAATTAAAGTGCAAGTGTACGTAGCAGCTTTCAAAAGACATAATGGGCCTCATTACACGTAGTGCGGTAAGGGTTTACCGGTACCGGTAAGGGCACCGGTACCGGTAAACCCTTACCGCCTTACTACGAGGTCCCTTTGCGGGTTGGTACTTTAACGCCTGCTGTTTAGCAGGCGTTAAAAACCAACCCACAAAGGGACCAGGGTGCTAATTACGGTACCGCAATTTGCAGCACCGTAATTAGCGCCTTCCCCATTCCCATAGAGCCCTATGGGCAAAAATGGGAATGGGGAAGGGCAATGGGGGAAGGGGGAATTACCGCCCCACCAACCTTGGAATAGGGCGGTAATTCCCCTTTCCTCCAAGGCGGTGCCAGTATTTTACCGGCATGGACCAAGGTGCTAATCGCACCTTGGTCCTCCGCCTACCGTGTAATGAGGCCCAAAGTCAAATGCAAACGCCTACAGTACATTACCTAGCTGAAACAATAAGTGTAATAGTCATAGCAGCCTAAATTGTTAAAAAGTAAAAGTGGTTCCATGACTCTATAACCAATCAACAGATAAGGTGGGGTAGATGGATTACTAGTGCCTCAAAGTAAGAAACAATCAATACACAGAAAAAGCGTGAGCCAGTTTAAACAACTCTCCAATATACGCTAGTTTTGCACTATCTAGTTAAAATGGACAACCTGCAGAACGTATACCTCAACAATTCCTAAATCAACTAAGGACAACATCAAAAGGAACTTTAATAAGATGAAGAGATTGAATAACAACTAAACTTAAAGTGTGCTAGTAAAAACATATTACATATATTAAGCAATGAAAAAAGTCACCAAGAACAGTCAATGTAGAAGACTGCAAGGTAAATGTGGTTGATGGAATCACTGCATACACACAGATACACATGTAATTGTTGGTTTGCTTTTCCTAATGGTATTTTCAAGTGAACATGTACACATACTGCTTCACATATGTATTGTGCTGGCCATAAATCATACGTTTTGAAAACAAGTTGCATTGAACACGTTGAATGGATGAAACATTATTTCTTTTCATGTAGAGTAAGTGCACTGTTACTAATCATCCGTGTAAAGCTTTGATAATTGTTGCAAATGAGATTGATTCAAAATGAATAAAAACATGTCAAAACTAACCGCAGGCTGAGTACTGGTTGTGTCATTTTAAATGATGACGGCGCATTCTGTCCAACTGTGTCTATGTAGGAGGCTGTGGTGGCATGGGAATCTGCATTTCTACTCTTTATCAGCAATGCTGTGTACAAGACCCTTACTGTTTGTGCTTTTGCTTGGAAGCTGTCATATAGCTGAGTAGAAACAAAAAAGAGACAAAGGGACTGAACACTAAACTGTGATCAAATGTTTCTAATCTATTGATCAAACACACATTGAAATAAGTTTCTCTGTGACAGTTAAACAATCGTTAGGAATCTATATGCAGTTCAAAACAGTTGAGGAGCTCACCTAGCCAGAGGCGTTGCTAGGGTGGGGGCTAACAGGGCTATAGCCCCTGGTCTTTTGGTTGTAGCCCCAGATAGAATCTCAGGAGCTACAACAAAAAGGCTAGCTAGCCCCCAGTCCCGACAGTTCCGACATTACTGTAGCCCCGGGTCTTTTCCAGACCTAGCAACACCCCTGCACCTAGCACTGATGTATGCATGTATCGGATTTCTAATGTGCCTGGCTAGCAGGGAAGCAACTGTGTGCTGTACATAAAAGCCCCCTGGGTTTACAGCTAAGGGTGAGTTCTCCGTTTTGCAGTCTCCGATACCACTTCTTGTTCAAAAGTTAGCGGAACTATGAAAGTTTCTCCTCCATTCTTAGAATTATAATTATAATTGTTCTTTTATAACACGCTTAATACCAGAGGCCAGTTTCGAAGCACAAGACCAGGATTCAAACCAGTGTTCCTATGGGTTGTCTTGCTTCCAAGACAAACGCATTTCACCTGAGCTATCCTCCCGACTCTGGAATTAATGGGTTCCCACACCTTACTTTGGTGCTTTCTGTTCCTCTCATGGCTTGATTCTCAATATGGTGTTTAACAGCTTCCTGCACCCCTTCATACTCCAGCAAGGAATATTGTGAAGGCCTCAGTGAACACCCTCCCTTAGGTTCCTGATTCCTCCCCTCGTCACCACCCCACCACTCCTGTCTCCGACTTGCTCCTCCTCACCGTCACACCATGCACTTTTACCTCTTTCTGCAGTGGGTTTGAGCCCTTCAGATTGGGATCTCACTGCTTACCACTGCCGTAGGTCAGACTTTCCATCTCTTGCCTTCTTGATCTTCTTAGCTATTTACTGGCTAGCCTACTGTACCTTCTCCCCATGACCGCCAACCTCCTCTCCAACCTCCTCCTGGCGACATCTCTCCCCCTCTAATCTCAATGCATCCTCCTTCAGATGACATACCCCCACTTCCTTCTCCCCAACAAGTGTCTTCACTAGCTCCTACTCCCAGCACCCACAACTCTTTACTGGGCATCTGCGGTTTTATCGGCCTTTGTCCCCAGACCTGTGTTTAGGTTCCCTGTGAAAGTCTGCACATGGGAGGGTGACTGAATAAGTGACTGCTATTTGTTCCCTTTAATATTATGTTATGGTATGTTACTTGTCATTTATCTAGCGCCTTATGTATCATTGGTATGACCGCAAAGCGCTGGTAGGTTGAACGCCCTTGGGAACCGCAGTTCAAGTCAGTAGAGAGAGAGAGTGTCGTATGGTGCATGGGAGCACCGTGTATGTGTGCAGATGGTGTGGTTGTTGCATGATAGCCGCTTCTTAGCAGTAGGTGTGGTGCTGTGGAGATCAGTTGGATGTGTTCAGTCTGGAGGGGGGACACCCAGACTGAGTTCTGGCTGCGTTAGGCCTGAGGAGATGCCTAAGCTAGCTGGTATGTGCTCAGCTAGCTGTGTTTTATTAGGATGATGAGGTGTTTGTGGGGTTATGTTAGTATGAGAACAGCTAGGCCGAATGTGTTGCAGCATAGCTGTGTTCTAGTTGAATGATGGTGTAGAGGAGAGAGTAAGCGTAGTAGTGTGATATGATGGTTATCAGTAGAGCGCCTGCGACCAAGCACGAGAGCAGGACAGGGGGCGTACATAGAGGCATACGTATATAAAGCGACAGGATGGATAGGGTGAACATGTGATACAGATAACATGGGGATACAGGTACATAGCAAATACATCGCATAAATAGAAGATACAAAGATATACAGAGATATATACACTCCATCCACTAAACATTAGCACAGTGATGATATTAGGCACACTTTCTAAATTCAACTATACTACAGTGACGCTATTAACAGTGTATTGTTATGATGGGTCTTGTTGACCGTGTGCGTGCAAGATGATAGAATGCTGGAGTGTTGTGATAAGATGGGGTTCTGGCAGTGGCAGTTGAGATGATTGCTTGCCGGATGGGTTGCCGGTCCCCTCGCACAAGACTTATGCTGTACCCTGAATAAATATAAGTGAACATACTGGAGGCTTGTGTACGTCTCATCGTTAATTATAACACTGGCGACGAGGATGGGATCGCTGCTGCGGAGGGGGCAACAGAACGAGTGAGGACATCGCCCTCCCTGTCATCCTTCCCATTTGGTGGAGGAGCTGGGCGTCTTGAAGTTGGCTTTCGCTTGTGTGTTGGCCGGACCGTGCCGACAGAGAAATGCTGTAGCTGGGTCTCCGAGCTTGGGCCCGGGGGCCAGTGATCTTAACAACGACTGGCGTGACAGTACCCAGTCATTCCCGCAGGAGGATCTGGTGGAGTCTGTGATTGGGACAAGTACCATGTGCGTGCACGAGTAGACACTGAAGCGTGCCTGGAGTGGCACCTGGGACCAGTGTCGGAGGTGATAGAGTAGAGGTCGGGCAAGGATTCTGCCTTGTTTGAAGGAGCTGAAACTTTGCAGTGAGGTGGGCCAGCCGTGGACTTGGAAGCCGGCAACTTGGTGTGGGGAGCCGGTGACAGTGGCATGAGCTCAGAGGTACCGTTGGGTCTACCCAGTGCACCTGCTGAAATGGGTGACGTTCAACTGCGGGTTGGACACTCAGAGCATGGGTTTTGCAACGGTCGTGTTGTCCCCGTGTTGCCTGCAACAATAATGATGAGGTTGCCAGCTCCGAGGGGGAGTTCCGAGATGGGCTGCTTGAATGCAGCCTGGCGAGCATCGCGGAACGCAACTCGTCAACCAGAGATCAGGTGCTGATGGTCAGACCCTTTCCTGGTCGTACTGGTGAAGCAGCAACGTGTGGTATGCAGGTACCGGAAGGCATAGGAGAGTCCTATTCCTGTGGTGAGGGAAAAGTGAGTGCCTCCAAAAGGAAGCTGGGAGGCGTTCACAACATTTGTGGAGTATCCTTTGCGGCGTTATGGAAAGAGGCCTGTACTGTATGCGGGGTGGAAGTTGGCTTCAGCAAACTTTACTGTGACAGTTTTGGTGCCCTACTGCAGAGTTTAATGGAGTTCGATCCGGAATTATGCGATTTGTACATGAGGATGAACGATCTTGCTTTGGCAGAGGACCGACCATTGGGATGTCGGGTGAGGCAAGTGTGAGTGGAGTGTTGATGTTTTATGTAGTGGTCTCTTAGTGATGTTGTGTTAGCTTTGGGCCGGTGTGTGTGTGTGAGTGTTTATGGTGTGGCCCTTTGTTTTGGGTAATTGCTGCTTGTATACTGCTCGGAAATTGGTGTTCCGAGTTATGTCATGTTACATTGCACGTTTTGTTTTAGGTGGACTTTGGACTCGATATGATGTAATTTGTAATGTTACGTGATTTGATTTCTTTTCCCTTACAGGTGGGGCAGACTTGAGGGTGTGTGTTGTTCCTCTAGTGGTGAGACCCCTATGTTCTCTTCACGGTTGGAGAGATGGCTGTGGGATGACCTTCCCCTACATATGGGGCGCACTTGAGGGTGGCTGTCGTTCCTCAAGTGGTGAGACTGTCTACGTTCTCTTCAGTGTTGGGGAGAGGGCAGTGAATTCTGCATTCTTCAAGGTTTGCAGCGTGGATCATGTGCCAGGATTCGGGACATCTAATGCAACTACACTATGCTGGTGTTATATTGTCACAGGGTGTGTGTGTGCTGTTGCGGGCATGTTCATATGCACGGTGGTATGCGTGTCTGAGGTCGTGCATACTTGGTACGTTGTATAGCATTGGAAGACGGGTGGTTCTGGTGTTTTTGTTGGTAGGTTATCTGAGTTGAGTGTGTGTGGCCTATGGGTGTGTTAGGGGCTCATGGTGTTAGGTGTGGTAGGCCGTGATTATTCGAGGGGGGGCAGGATTACCGCCGGGTCCTTTTTGCATCACCGTTGGATTTGGGGTGATAATTTCCACGTTGGATCACCAGGTGGGCCGGGTATGGATGTTGTTCTAGGTGACTAGGTGGGCAACTCGTTGTGCAGGGGTTATCGTGCACTGTTTGACATGGTAGAGGGGCCATTGCATTTCAGGCTGTGACTTGGGGTCACGTTGGAGGCTGTGACCTGGGGTCATGTCAGAGGGTGACGTGGGGTCACGTTGTGGGCTGAAACTTGGGGTCTCATGGTGTCGGTGGTGTATGCTGCGGTGCTCATCCACGTTGGGGGCTGTGGTGTGCAGTTGGCTGGGACTAGGGGTCCCATGGTGTGAGACTTGGGTCTCATTGGTGTCAGTGGTGTGCTGCGATGTGCAGTTGGCTGGGACTAGGGGTCCTGTGGTGTGAGGTTCGAGGTGAACTACTAGGGTACCATTAGTGTTTATTGGTTTGGCTGTGTTGTGAACTTCCTTTGAGTTACAGTTGTGGACTGATGCCAAGGTGATGTGTTTGTTGTTGCCCCAGGGGGGCTGGGTAGTGCTTGGGCGTGGCAGGCCTGGTGCCCTGAGGTGCAGATCAGGGTGGAAGGATGTTGGTGCACAGAGGGGTGTGTAGGTTAGTTAGTTATATAGTGGAACGCTGGGGCGTGGCAGGCTCTAGGTTCCGAGGGGCAGCTCGGAACGGGTGGAGTGCGTTTGTTTATTATTTTTAGCCCTCGAGTGCTTTTCAGTTCGGGTTGAGGGGAGGTTTTTAGCTCTTATTCTAAATCGGTGGGTTCCTCTTTCGGTTGTGGGTTTTTATGGGGATGGAGTGGAGTGGAGGAGTTGGGGAGTTGTTGTGCGGTTGTGTGGTGGATTTAGGTGTTGGTGACCAGTTGGGTTCATGTATCCCTGTGTTGGTGGATTTAAGGGTCAGCGTTTAAGTTCACTTAGGCCGTACCAGTGTTCAGTCGGTGTCTGCCTGCGGGCCAGGTGGTATTGTTATTTTGAGGTATGGGCGTGCAGCTGGTGATTACTGGTGTGTTGCTCATTTTCGTGCTAGCGTGTTGTTGTGTTGTTGTGTTCCCCTTGTTACTGGTGATGAAGGTTATGGGGGTAATGGGTTTGTTGGTCTTTATGGGGGGAGAAGTGTTATGATGGGTCTTGTTGACCGCGTGCGTGCAAGGTGATAGAATGCTGGAGTGTGGTGACGCGATGGGGTTCTGGCAGTGGCAGTTGAGATAAGTGCTTTACGGATGGGATGCTGGTGTCCTCGCACAAGGCTTATGCTGTACCCTGACTAAATATACTTGAACGTACTGGAGGCTTGTGTACGTCTCATCGTTAATTATAACATGTATGTTTCATTACTCTCAGGTAGCCACTTTTTAAATGTGTGTTTCAGTGCAATCCAGTTGCCACAAAGTGGGGTCAACTATGACAGCAGAGAATTCCTTGTCCAAATCATGGTCTGGGGTCCTTTCTTGTGTTCTGCGTAGAGTTACCAACTGGTCAGTGTTTCGGAATCAAGCATTGATTGTCTGATTGGCTCTGATGTTCATGAAGCAGGAAATGAATGGCAGGTGTTTGTGGCTCAGGCGGGCAGGGCTGGTCTTTGTGTCAGGCAACCAAATGATTTCCTGGGAGCTCCTGTTTATGGGGCACCGACCTACCATGGTCTAGTTGGCCAAAAAAAGGCTCATGCTTCATTTTATGGCCCCGGATTATGTCCCATAGAGGAGCACCTCATAAAAGACAATCCTGGACAGAGAATGAAAGAAGCAGCACCAATGGTTGTTAGAGGAGCACTGCGTGGGCAAGGCCCTAAGAGGGAAACATTGTTGAAATGTTGCAATGCATCCAGGCTCTGCACGAGTCTGGCCCAGCCCAACAGTGTACTGTGAGTAGGTGAGCCTGTCATTGTCTTTTGTAGACGCATATGGCAAAGACGACAAGCACGCACGCCTGGTGGTGCTACCTGAGCCCAAAAGATGTTTAAAAAGGGTTTTGTAGTGAGAGGAAACACTGGGTTGATGAAGTAGTGGTGTGCCGTTTGTATTCATGACAGTAGCCTCCCCCCACTACAAAGGGTAGAAATGGACAATGTGGGGGCTGCTCCCTAGTTTTGGCTGTGTCGTTTGATTTACCCAGTTGCCAAAATGGCAGAATGTGAACATTTCCCACACAGAGTGGTAGGTGAAGACTTAAAAATGGAGAGTATGCAGAGGCAGGGTTTGGAAAGGGATGTGGGCGACGGAATGGGTTGGCAAAGAGCAAGAATTTCTATGGCTTTAATTTTATCTTCGGGTTTCTCCAGTGTAACTGTTTGCATTTATGTTCTGTGTGAACTGTTCCCACGTTTTAAGGTCCCTTCCTCTATTGATTGCGCCCGGCACCGAAGAGAGGAACATGTTGATGGCTACCATTTGGGACAGTGGCACTGCCAGGCTGGCTTTCTGCCAAGTAGGCGAGGATCAAGCTAGTGGTCCGGCATTGTCATCTACAGTGTGTTGATGTGACTCCTACATGGGGGCATGATGAGGACCTAGCCTGCTGGTTTGTCTTCTTCTTTTTTTATGTCTTATAGATACCTCTGAGGCCTCTGTCATATCATTAATTTGACACTGTGCTCTTTTGTCTTGCCAGCTTTCATGTTGTTTGGGCTAGCAGGGCAAATGGTGTGCTTCGTCAAGTCTCCTTGTGGAATTCCATCTCCTCCTGCCTTGCTACGCATTCTTCAGAGACCTCATTTATTGGGCTGTCTGTTGTGGTCCTCGTGATTGCTTGCTATTTTGGTGGAGGTCTTCTTGGGGAAATTGCCGAACTGACAGAGCTTTAGAGGTGACATCCTGTTGAGCTGACTGTAGACCCTTGTTATGTCTATCACCAGAGCCGGGGCAAATAAAATGGCACGTGTCCATTTAGCGGAGCCATCCACCCCTTTTCATCAATCAGAGATTTCCGGCATGGGCATTATAAAGGGATTCCCCCAAAATAGTTCTAATTATGGGACACCGATTCTAGCCCCTATAAAGTATGGTAGTCCATCGGCGACCTCACTGCCTAATAAAAGCCGCTTAAATTAACTATTGGCATGAAGTACATGAAGGAAATGGCGACTGCGGGATCTGAGATCAGATCCTTTCCGATTTGGAGGGACTGATGGGTCTTCCTCTGCTTTCTCTGTGATTTCATCTCCTCCTGTGGAAAGGATGGACAGGGCGGAGAAGGCTATCCCAGAGCCTCCATCACAGTTTTTACTGTGGCCTGCAGGGACGAGCAATGAGAAATCTAATATCTTTGCCAAATGAGTTCTATGCAATGGCATCCATTCATGGAAAGGATTTTGGGTGAGCATAATCAATTGAAACATTTTTCAGACTTTTGCTCCTGGGTGGATTTGCTTGACAAATCTGCGTTACAAATTTCATCTGGTCAAGGCAGACAATTCCTGCCAAACAGACCAGATGCCTGACATGGTAAATCAGAGTTCTCAAACAATCATGAAGGAAACCAGCATTCGGGTGTCTATAGATACAAATCAATCCTTGAATAACGGTGAGAGCAAAGACACCAAAAGCCCCAGGGATAAATCCTGTCAGAAGTTTCTGGATGCGTTGAATATGGCTCAACTCCTGGAAGATATATTTGCAAAACTACATGAAGAATTAGGAGTGTCCACATTGTGTGATGCAGTTGGGCAGCCAGTTCAGTCATCTTTGAGTTACGTTCGTCAAGACATCCATAAACCTAAACCTGGTATGTCCAGGAGTTTGTGTATTGGCAAAACCCATGTGCCCCTGGTTACTGATAAAACCTTAAGAAGGACTATTATGGACCAACGTAATTTTATTATCACTAATGCTGAAACACCATCAGGGCATGGTCCTAAGGAAGCCCTTAGGAATAAGGTACTGGCCTCTTCACCAGAAGACTGGACCGGGGGTCATCAGAACTGTTGACCTTAAGGCCCTTTGGAGGAGAAAAATTGACCAATAGGGCACCGGAACAGCAGGGACTGTATACTTGTGGAGTGTGGTAGTAGTAACCTCCCACGCTTTCTATCCATTTGTAAGGATCTTCCTAACACTTCAGCTGATGTGAAACTGGTAGTCAATCTTTTGTAGGTCCTGTATACTGCAAGGAAAAATGAAGTGGGAACTTTTCATATGGGCAGAATTTGAGATTACCTGACTTTAATATTTTTTAACGCTTTCTTTTGTTGTTTTTAGCGCAGTTTGTTAATTATAACCTGTGTTATTGTATTGTTTGTTTTATGTTGCGCTCTGAGGCCTTTGAGCATGTGGTGCTTTATAAAAATTAAATCAAATCAAATTAAATGTTTGTATTTATGTATTTCTGTTCAGTAAATCCAGGGGCAATGTGCTACATAGCTGTCATGATAGTTACTATAATCCTTTCCTAGCTTTTTAGGCAACAAACGTTTGCATGCTGAGATTCGTAGGTTACTGCTCTGAATTGAAAAGGTCAAACTACAAGTTCCAGCATGCACAGTGTTGTTAACAGAAAATTCACAAAATGGGGCTATTTGGCAGAGGAGGAGTATTATGCAGCTGGCATCATTTGTTGGCATGGGAAACCTTGCACATGTAGGCAAACACGTTGAACATGCTTGTTTGCCAGATGTATTGGACACGTGTTATACTTTTGCAGTTCTAAGAACAGCCTGGGATGAATCTCTCTGCTATCCCACCCCTTACTGCATATTTTGCTTTAAGTTTGCACTTCGCCTCTCCAGAGCAGGGGAGGGCACCCTACCCAGTCTACGAAACGGTTGGGCTAACACTGTAGCCCTCATTGTATGTTGTCGTGAGACTGGCAACTTTATGTGGGCGGTCAAGAAGCACCAGCAGTGCATGGCACGGATGCCCTCATTAGTTTGAGCTCATATAGCTCAAAGAGTCCAAGTGCCTGCTGCAGATAGATGCAGAAGCAAACCTGTTTTAACAGGTTAAAACCATGAATATCAATGTCGCCTAGGGTGTCACTTGGTCTAGGACCGGCTCTGCGGGCAGGTTTACAGCTCATGGATCACCATGGAATGTAGCTTGGCTTTCATGTGTGGGCAGATTTGCACATGAGTATCATGGATAAATACTGTGTGCCTTTGATGTTGCCAGAGATTGGTGGATGCAACAACAGGTTTTAATTCGTCCATTGCATAAGCTCCTTTGCTCACAGCGCTCAGACCTCTCGAAGTAGCAGTGTCAGGAATCGTCCCTACTGTTCTCTGCGTATGGGAAAGGTGGAGGACCACTGGCTCCAAAGTGTGTCTGATTCCCAGGGACTAATGTCGTCTCCCATAAAGCAACATAATCCCTGATGGTCCCCTGCCCTGAGGCAGGAGCTAAGGGGCAGTGACCAAGGGATCCTCCCCATACCAACCCTGGGTCCATCATCCACTGGCTCGAGTTGGCACCTGCTCCCATGGTCATTCCATTGGATGCACCCAGAGCTGGGACAGGGAAGTAGGCATATATTTCCCTTCTTCTATGTCGCACCCCAGGGGGTCTCTAATAGGCTACCTAATTAGGCATCCTAATTAACTCACTGCTTGGTCATTCCATAGGCAACATGGAAAGGAAACCACTTAATGACCTTCACCTTGGTTCACATGATTCTGGAGAGGGAAGTGAGGAGAGCATGGTCTTTGGCCAATAGGAATTTCTGTCCATTCAGGTAATATTTGAGGGCATTGATGGTCCATCAAATGCATAGGTACTCTAGTTCAAAAGTGGCATAGTTCTTCGCTCAGTGAGGTGGAACTTCATACTAATCAAAGGGATGGGTTGTTCCACACCATTCTGAACTTGGGAGTGGAATTGTGCTAACTGCACTCTGGAGGGATCTGTTTTCATAATAAACAGATCAACGAAATTGGGAAAAATCAACAAGGAGGGGTGATACAGCAAGCTCTTCAGCAACCCAGGGCATTCTTAGGACTTTTGGGCCATTGGATAGAATTACATTTGGATCCGTAGAGTTGGTTTCTTTAAGGGCATCATGCTTATCAAAAGGTTTGGGAATGAAGCAACATTAGTGCCCTACTAGTCCATGGAAATTACGCAACTCATCCTTCATCTTAGATGTCAGGATGCTCTTGATATGTTCAATTTTCGTATCTTGCAGTTTAACTGTACTTGTTCTGGCTTCAAAGCCTAGATATTTACGAGAGAGTTGAGTAAGTTTACATTTTAATTGTTAAGGTTTACGCCCGACTTTCTGATAATCTTGAGCCACTAGATATAGGTGTCGTCTACTCAGTTGAAATTGTATCATATGACGTCATCTAGGTAGGCTGCTACAAAGGCTCGGTGTGGTTGAAGTAAAGTACCCATCACCTACTGGAAGGTAGCTGGGATCCCATGTAGGTAAAAAGGGATGAACAGTGAATTAGTAGAGGCCCATGGATGAGACAAAGACAGTTTTCTCTCCATGCACCAGAAACCAGGGTATATACCAATAGCCTCTTGTTAAGTCCAGAGTGGAGATATAGTTTACTGGTTTGATCCTCTCGATCATCTCATTGATTCTCAGCATGGGGATGGACAACAATGTGAGAGATTGTATTGACCTTCCTGATTTCTATGCTAAAGCACCAACTGCCTTCAAGATTGGGAACAAGAGCTATTAGTGAGGACCAGTGACTCTGTAAGGGCTTGACGACATGCAAATCTGGCATTGTCTTCATCTCCTTTTCCAACATCTATGGATGAACATCAGGTAATCAGTATGAACAGAGTCTGACCATCTTCCCTGAGGGGTGATGATGCAGTGCACAAATGTGTATGCCCAGTCAGGCCAATCCGCAAACAGATCAGCAAAGGGCTGTCAGTATGTCTGTAGATCTTGGTTCTCGTCTGCATTTGAGTCTTTCCCGATGAAATCAGTTTCTGGTGCCCAGACCTTATTTCTCCATTTCCTCAGTCTACATGTGTACCATTAAACTTGGTTCTTCCAGTTTTTATCATGCCCTGAAACAATGTACAAGATACACTTGCACCAAATAGTTGTGGTCACCAAGAGGCCTATGCCATTTGTTTACCGGTTTATTCCCTGAGGTCAGAAATAAGAACAGCAAAAGATCACCTACTTTGGCTTGACACTCAATCACAGGCATGTCTACATGTCTGCTTCTCCTGGTTGTTCTGCAGGTGTTTTTGGGCCAGGTTGCACATAATACAATGTTATTTATTTACTTAACTCTATAATGCACTAACTCGCGGGGTGCTGCTGCAAAGCGCCTAAAACTGGGGTTCCTTAATAACAGTCCTCTTGTCCTGCGTCTTGTTGTAGCGGCCACAGGAGTCAGCCCCTCTCACCCACGTAGGGAGGCCAGAGAAGAGTTTGGCCGCTCCGCCCCTTCGGAACCCCGGGCATAGAAGCAGCCAGCCCCTCACTGCCACACACAACTCCGCATAACGCTGGAGATACAGGCTCCCCCACCCCTTTCACAATTAAGGGCGTAGAAGCGGCTGGCACAATGTAGGAGACGTGCCTTTGGAAAAATTACTGTATTAACTGTAAAGAAGGAGCAGCATCTGTTAATTTGAATTGCAGGAGTGGAAAAGTCAATTGCAAAGGGTGTTTTAAAGCAAAGGGAACAGGAGCATCTACCAAGTACTCCCCAGCTGTAATATGATAGGAATTTTCACCATAAATACGTGTGTCTTGAAGAGAGAAAGGGGCACTGCAATAATCTTCACATTAACAAAGTGGGTATTACACTGGAGGAGATTTCTTCTAGTATTATATTGAGAATTGTGCAAGGTTTAGATTAAGCAGCTATAATGGCAGCAGCAAGCATGCCCCCCCACCACCTTTCCTGTCAGAACGCGGTACCCCTGTTATAAGGTGGGACAGGTGGAAAAGGCTCTTCGACACATACCTGATAGCATTTAGGGGTGATAAATTTGCTCCTGCAAGAAAAGAGGCAATATTATTGCACAACCTAGGGACAGAGGGGCAAAGTTTCTATGATGGGTTATCTGAACCCACAGACATAGGACAAGGAGAGGAAGACCAGATCACAGTGGCCATCAGAAAATTGGAAGCACACTTCGAGCCAAAAAAAAATCACCTTTGAGAGACACAGATTGTTCTCTAGATGTCAGGAATCCTGTGAACCAGTAGAAGCATTAATTGCAGCATTACGCACACTAAGTCACTCATGTGATTTTGGACTTCTGACTCTCTCATTCGCGACCAGCTAGTATGTTGTACTAACAACAACAGGATGTATGGAAGAAACCATGGCCAGCATGAAGTTGGATAAGAGTCACAGTGAAGTAGCAGCAATCAAAAATGGTAGGACACAAACCACGGGTAAAGGTATCAAGTGTTTTAAGTGCGGTAGCAACCGCCATGTCTCTTCAAATCCTTTTTGCCCCTGTCACGGTACCTGCCCCCAGACACCAGGAACAGACCAACCAGCCCAGGGTATTGGCACCCATGGGGACATTCAAGGTCCCAAAGGATTCCCCAAGGGATTCCTTGACTCCGTAAGGCAGGTTTCAAAGGGAGAGAATCACATGCCGACCAGTCTGAGGCAGGCTGAAGGGACTACTTTACCAAGGGACTACTTGCTAGGGTGTGGTTGGAGGGACTACTTTACCTGGGAACTACTTCTTGAAGGCTATATAAACCACGGCTTCAGTACAGAACACGCTTCGCGTTATTCTGCACTCTGGCAGCGTAACGCTCACTGTGTCTGAAAACTCCAGGCCTGTCTTCAGCCACGCCCGTCCCGTCCTCTTGAGTTACCTGCAAGGAAGAAAGAGAGAGAACAGTTCAGAACAAGACTTACCTGATGCTCCATCTCGGTCGCACCGAGTCACCGCTTCTGCAGAGCTGCATAGGAAAAGACACCAGGTTAGCAGCGCAACGCTAATACTAACCAGAAGGCTGCTCATTCCAGCGATCAATAGAAGCACCATCACTCGATCACCGCTCCATCATCCGATCGCTGCTCCGGAGCTGCCGCATCTGTAGAAAACAAAAGAAGACATCAGGTTAGCCGCGCAGTGCGGGAAAGACCACATTCAGACTTTAAAATCTTGCGCCGCTACGCACCTGAAGGCAGCCCTTCCTTGCTGCCCCGCAAGACATCACCACACACTCTCCGCCTTGGATATACCGCACCTGCAGAATACAAGAACAGCAGGTGAGGTGCGCAGAGAACCAATACCGTGTGGAAAGATTATTGTATAACACTGCCGCTAGACCTACCTTGGAAGCCAGCTACCATTTCTGGAAGGGACCCCGCTCCATATTAAGCACCGAGGGGAAACCTGTAAGGAAGAGGCACAGGAGTGAACCTTTGGCAACTTGAACTCTTAAGCAATCCATACCTTGGAATAAAGACTTACCCATTGAGTCACAGTTGTCTGGAACTCTGCAGGATCAGTGAAGTAACTAGATCCTTGAACTACTACGCACCCCTGCGCACAGTCGCAGGATGGAGAGTCCGCCATTCATAACATACAGGTGAGACATAGCAGAGTGGTGTAAGAAGCGGTCACGGGAGGCGGGAGTTGCCCTCGTCTTTATGGTCGGGTATAATTTGGTTTAACCTTTTAGGCAACCTGCTTTTGTGACGAAAAGGGGAATCAGAGGGGGACAAAGGGACCACTCAACACCGGACGGTCCAGCTCCGTTCGACGCCCCTGTGGAAACCAGGTGAGCGTAACAGAACGCGAAGCCTACCAAAAACCTCTACCTGGGTGCCATGGAAACCTCAGAGACCGACCAATTAGCCCAGCTTTTGGGGGAACTCAGATCAGAGGTGCATTCGGCTCGGCAAGAGACTAACGCTCTGAGAAGAGAACTGATTGTGCCAAAAGAGTGCACCGATGATCTAGCCCGGCAACTACAACAATGGGAGCATCAGTCCCAACTCAGTCAAGTAATCCAGTGCAAGTGCTCCTTCCAGGAGCCATACCTTTGGCTCCACCTGAAAGCTTTGCGGGAGATCGTAAAGGTTTGCGGTTTTTATGAACCAGTGCAGCCTACACTTCCTATGCAGGTAGGGGCCTTTCCGAACGATCACGCAGAGGTGGCCTTTGTTCTTTCATACCTCAGTGGCAGTGCTACAGATTGGTCCATACCACTAGTTAATCAAGACGATCCCCTTCTTCGGGACTTCCAGGGGTTTCAGCAAAATATGGAGAAGCTGTTTGCCCGGCACTCCAAAGGCAAAACTTTGGATAACGAACTGCTGTCTCTTCGTCAAGGGAACCAAGATCTGTTAACTTATATTGCAACCTTTAACAGATTAGTGGTGGAAACCAGTTGGCCTGAAGACAAAAGGACCACGTTATTTCATCGTGGGCTGAGAGGCGAATTGAAAGATGTCTTGGCTCAAGTGGTCAACCCACCCTGGGATTGTGCGGAATACATTGACTTAGTTGTACAACTAGATCGTAGACTGCAGAACCGGAAGGCAGACCAAGCTAGGATTTAGAATTGAGTGGTTCTGCGTCCGAAGGATAACACCACCAAGACTACAGACATTTCTGAACCCATGCAAATTGGAGGTGTACGGGGGCCACTATCTAAATCTGAAAGGGATAAGAGAAGACAACAACAATTGTGCCTATATTGCGGCACGGCAGGCCATTTCCTCCGAGTCTGTCCAGTGAAACCAAAAAAAAAGGCAGTCGGGGTTGCCGACAAGGTCAGCACCGACCCTGAGCCAGAAAACTACTCTGCCCGGCAAGCGTAGAGGTCCGCTTGTCGAGTGAGAAGAAGGACTCCCCGATCTCACATCTAGCCTTACCAATAATCCTCATTAGTAACCAGCACCCGTCTCGTATGCACGCAGTCAGAGCTTACATCGACTTTGGAGCCATAGGTAACTATATGGATCAAGAATTGGCTACAATTCTTTGCCAAAAGGCAACAACTGATTTGGTCACCACCATCGACGGAACGGAGATCTCTTCTGGTCCTGTAACACACTCGACGTGGGAGATGACGATGTTGTGCCAAGACGGGCATCGAGAGACCATTGTGTTTGACTTAATCAAGGCCCCACAATTTCAAGTAATTATGGGTATGCCGTGGTTAGAAAAGCATAATCCTTGTATAGACTGGCGTGATAAGAGGTTGACCTTCGCAGACTGTGCTCATACCTGCTATCCAGAAGAATCCCAGAGCAGGACAATTGCAACAGTCAGGAGTCCAGCAAATCATCTACCCCAGGAATACCAGGACTTTCAGGATGTTTTTCAGAAGGACCAAGCCAATAACTTACCACCCCATAGACCATATGATTGAGATCGACCTAATACCTGGAGCTCAGATCCCATGCAGTAGAATCTACGGCCTCACGGAACCTGAAAATCTTCATCTAAAACAATATTTAGATCAGTACCTGGCTAACGGCTTCATTCGTCCATACAAATTTCCGGCGGCATCATCCTTATTCTTCGTCCCTAAGAAGGAAGGAGACCTAAGGACTTGTATCGACTACTGCGCATTAAACCAGGTGACAGTAAAAAAGGGGTACCCCCTGCCTCTAATCCCGGAACTGCTGGACCAAGTAAAAGAAGCCCGAATTTTCACTAAGTTGGATCTCAGAGGGGCATACCATCTCGTATGAGTTAAAAAGGGGGACGAATGGAAAACCGCCTTCCGCTCTAAGTATGGGCTCTTCGAATATCAAGTGATGCCCTTTGGGCTTTGTAACGCCCCGGCAGCGTTTTAATATTTTATGAACAATGTCCTTCGAGAGCTAATCGACGTTTGTGTCGTCGTTTATATTAACGATATCCTGGTGTACTCAGCGTCCGAGCAGGATCATGTGAAACACGTCCGCGCAGTACTTGAAAAACTTCAACAACATAAACTGTATGCTAAGTTGGAAAAATGATTCTTCCACCTTACAGAGGACGAGTTTCTTGGTTTCGTCCTAACTCCATGTGGTGTTCGTATGGATTCG
This sequence comes from Ambystoma mexicanum, assembly GCF_040938575.1. Classification (NCBI taxonomy): domain Eukaryota; kingdom Metazoa; phylum Chordata; class Amphibia; order Caudata; family Ambystomatidae; genus Ambystoma; species Ambystoma mexicanum. Next base: position 534,627,730 of record NC_090930.1, read on the forward strand.
AGGAAGGTGGACGCTATCCTCAAACGGCCCTCTCTAACTTCAATCAAAGGAGTTCAGAGCATGCTTGGATTTGCAAACTTCTATCGCAGATTCATCCCAGAATTTTCACATTTGGTGCACCCCATAACATCCTTATTACGAAAGAACAAACATTTTCAGTGGTCGGATGAAGCAGAAAAGGCCTTCCAAGACTTAAAAAGAAAATTCACCTCAGCTCCAGTCCTGAAACATCCTCGCCCAGATCTCCCGTATGTGGTAGAAACTGATGCTTCCAGTTTAGCGATGGGGGTGGTTCTTTCTCAGAAAGACCCCGAGATGGGTCAACTTCACCCAGTGGCCTTTTGGTCACGAAAAAATTCACAGCACCAGAACTGAACTATGCTGTAACCGACAAAGAGCTGCTGGCCATCAAGGCAGCATTCAAAGCTTGGCAACATTATCTCCTAGGAGCCAGACACACCATTATAGTGATTACAAATCACCAAAATTTACAATACCTAAAGTCGGCCAAGGCTCAGTCCTCTCATCAGCTCCGATGGGCATTATTTTTTGCTGAATACAATTTTGTGATTACTTACCGACCTGGTTGTCGAAACGGCAAAGCTGATGTGCTGTCCTGCATAGGAATGGAAGAAGCATAATCAAATCCACACCCTGTACCCATCATTCCAGGGGGGGAGAATTCTTGGAATTACTACTACACTGACCCTGGACGACATCCACAAGGAAATTTTGCATCTCCTCGATTCCAAGGCCTTACAAGACTGGTCAACCAAAAGCAAATATCATTTGGTTGCTAATCATTTACCTTATTTCCAAGGACGTCTCTACTTACCTAGTAAGGAACTTCAAAAACAGGTCATCTCAAATTACCATGGGTCATTGGTGGAAGGCCACCTGGGAATTGCAAAAACCGAAGCCAAGATCAAGAGACATTTTTGGTGGCCGACTTGGCGTAAGGACATCAAACAATTTGTGCTTTCATGCGACATTTGTGCTCAGAACAAGGCCCAGAAAAAGAAACCATCTGGTCTACTTCAGCCTCTAGATATTCCACCTACACCCTGGCATACAATAACTCTTGACTTTATCGCAGATTTACCTCCCTGTAACAGATTCAACACTATATTAGTGGTGGTAGACTTATTTTCTAAAATGGCCCATTTCCTTCTGTTAAAGGGTTTGCCCTCGCTTCAATATTGGCAAAGGAATTCCTAGAACAAATTGTCCGAATACATGGATTACCCTGCATCTTAGTCTCAGATCAGGGCAATTAGTTCATCTCAGTTTTGGAGAAAATGTTGTCAGTTGGCCCAAATTGACTTAAGACTTTCGACCAGCCACCACCCTCAGACGGATGGTCAAACCGAGAGACCCAACCAAACTTTGGAGCAATACCTAAGATGCATGTTGCATCAAACTGAAAGCAATTGGAAGGACATTTTATGAATAACCGAGTATGCCTACAATAATTCTTTGCATTTCAGCACGGGACAAACTCCATTCTATACAATATATGGAATACAACCACAAACCTCAAAATTCGACCCACCTCAACATCTGGAAATGCCTGCCGTGAGCAGTCTACACACAACCATTACACAAGCCTTCAAGAGGGCAACAGAACATTTAAAACAAGCTAAAGAAAGATACAAGAAATCTGCAGACCAACATAGAAGTGAAGCTCCAAATTACCAGATTGGAGATGAGGTTTGGTTAGCCTCAAGACATATACCACTAAAAGAAACCCACACATTTAATCCCAGGTATTTAGGACCATACACCATCTAGGCCATCATCAACCCTGTGACAGTAAAACTGGAGCTACCTCCAAACATGCGAGTCCACCCAGTATTCCACGTTTACCTTTTGAAACCAGTGCAACCAGGAACTCGGATAACGAAACCGCTAAGACCCTTTTGGTAGATGGTGAACCAGAATTCGAGGTGTAAGACATTCTGGACTAAAATGGGTTGGATCAAAACTTTTCTATCTAGTTGATTGGAAAGGCTATGGTCCCCAAGAAAGGTCCTGGGAGCCAAGTGACTTTGTTGCACCACACCTAGTAAACCGTTTTCATCTAAACACCTGACAAAACCCAGACCAGCGGGACAAACCACCTTGGGAGGGGTCTTGGGGGGAGTGCTATCACGGTACCTGCCCCCAGACACCAGGAACAGACCAACCAGCCCAGGGTATTGGCACCCATGGGGACCTTTAAGGTCCCAAAGGATTCCCTAAGGGGTTCCTGGACTCGGTCCTGGCAACGTTGGCACCAGGCTCATGCTGCCATCTCAAGTAAGGCAGTTTTCAAAGGGAGAGAACCATGTGCAGACCAGTCTGAGGCAGGCTGAAAGGACTACTTTACCAAGGGACTACTTGCTAGGATGTGGTTGGAGGGACTACTTTACCTGGGAACTACTTCTTGAAGGCTATATAAACCACGCCTTCAGTACAGAACACGCTTCACGTTATTCTGCACTCCTGCAGCGTAACGCTCACTGTGTCTGCAAACTCCAGGCCTGTCTTCAGTCAAGCCCATCCCATCCTATCGAGTTACCTGCAAGGAATAAAGAGAGAGAAGAGAACAGAACAAGACTCTTACCTGATGCTCCATCTCGTTCGCACTGAGTCACCGCTTCTGCAGAGCTGCATAGGAAAAGACACCAGGTTAGCAGTGCAATGCTAATACTAACCAGAAGGCTGCTCATTCCAGCGATCAATAGAAGCACCATCACTCGATCACCGCTCCATCATCCGATCGCTGCTCCGGAGCTGCCGCATCTGTAGAAAACAAAAGAAGACATCAGGTTGGCCGCGCAGTGGGGGAAAGGCCTCATTCAGACTTTAAAATCGTGCGCAGCGCCGCTACTCACCTGAAGGTAGCCCTTCCTCGCGGCCCCGCAAGACATCACCACGCACTCTCTACCTTGGATATACCACACCTGCAGAATACAAGAACAGCGGGTTAGGTGCGCAGAGAACCAATACCGTGTGGAAAGATTGTTGCATAACACTGCCGCTAGACCTACCTTGGAAGCCAGCTACCATTTCCGGAAGGGACCCCGCTCCATATTAAGCACAGAGGGGAAACCTGTAAGGAAGAGGCACAGGAGTGAACTTTTGGCAACTTGAACTCTTAAGCAATCCATACCTTGGAATAAAGACTTACCCATTGAGTTACAGTTGTCTGGAACTCTGCAGGATCAGTGAAGTAACTAGATCCTTGAACTACTACGCACCCCTGCACACAGTCGCAGGATGGAGAGTCCGCCATTCATAACATACAGGTGAGACATAGCAGAGGGGTGCAAAAGAGGTCATGGGAGGCGGGAGTTGCCCTCGTCTTTATGGTTGGGTAACATTTGGTTTAACCTTTTAGGCAACCTGCTTTTGTGATGAAAAGGGGATTCAGAGGGGGACACAAGGAACTGCTCAACACCGGACCATCCAGCTCTGTTCGGCACCCCTGCGGAGACCAGCTGAGCGTGACAGCCTCACAAGAAATGGCAGTTGCTGTAACGCTCACCTGATTCCCACAGAGACGCTGACCCGAACTGGACTGCTACCATTTCTTCTATCGTGAGGCGCAGGGCCCGGAAGATGCTCTGGGCGGGGCCTCCTAATTTGGATTGCCTGGCTTGTAGAGTAAGTTTTCTGCAGGTGGAAGAAAAGGGATTGATTACCAGCTGGGGTGGATATGTGTTCCCACCAATCTCCCGTTTCTCACTCTTCTTGACCCCCAACTTGGTTTCTGCGAGCTCTCACCTTAGGTATTGTAAAGATGAGCTCTCCATTCTGCTTCAGGTGCAGGGGTGCGTAGAATCCAGTTAGGTCACTGGATGGGAAATAGTTGCGGACACTGTGTCCTTTCGTCTCTCCTGCGGTAGCCGTAAGTTTGAGTGTCTTTTCTCCACAGGAGCCGGGGCCCAGAAACCTAAAGCAGGTAAGTCTCTTGGTGAGTATTTGTTCTCCGTGCTTAGTTAGTGCTCACCATGTATTCCTCTTATGCAGGTGCTGGGATGTAGCTGGCGTCGTAGCCGCGGTGGAGGAAGGTAAGTGAAAGAAAAGCGACTGCTTACTTCTAATGATTGTCTTTTTCTGCTTACAGGTGCCGAGATGCTGCCGGCGACACAGCCGCTGTCGCGCGTGATGAGGCACGTAAGTAAATGTGGCCGCTTTAGAGCGGGCACCTCTAATGACTGTCTTTTTCTGTTTTTCAGGTGCCGAGATGCTGCCAGCGTCGTGGCCGCGGTGGAGTTCAGCGAGGCCACGGATGGGTAAGGCAAGGCGGCGCGGCTGCGAGCGTTTGAGAGCGCTGCTAATCTTGTACCTTTCCTTTGCAGGATCGTCGGAGGTAGGATTGCTGAGGCCGGATTCCGGTAAGTATAATTTCTAATGCTCGCCTTCTCTTTTCTTGTCTGTTTGCAGGTGTTCCGGGTGCTGGCGGGCGTGTCAGGAGCCAGGATGCAGGAGCCGACTCGGTGAGCGTCCTGCTGCTGATGCAGAATAACGTGAAGCACGTGTATTCCATCGGGTGTGGTTTAAATAGCAGAGAAGTGCTTCAGGTTGTGTTCTTCCACCGGCCCCACCCAGGTAAGAAAAGAGTTCCTGAATAGAGGAAATAGTTCCTCCCAGCCATGATGGCTGAGGACTTCAGCCAGACTGGACTGTTCTGGGTAAGAATGCAGCATAGTCTGCCTCAGGTAAGTCCACCCAAGCATTATTACACAGTTTATCAATATGAGCCCGGCGCCTATGACGCCGGGACTGAAGTCCTTTATGAGCCTGGCGCCAAAGGCGCCAGGACACGGTCCAAAGGGCCCCTGTAGGGGTCTGCTGGGTCCGGAGATGTGGAAGAAGGGTCTGCTTCCGGGGGCGCTGGGCCAGTCCTGGCTCCTCGGGAGTAGTGCTCATGACAGTTGCCTCAAGTGTAAAAGAAAGGGACATTTTGCTAGAGCATGCAGAGAAAATTCGACAGTAGAGAATATAGACACGAGCATCAAAAGTCCTGAACAGGAGGAGAATATAGTATAGCAGCAGAATATACAAGTTAAACATGTCTTGATGAAATTGGAGACGTCTCTGGTGGAGAAAAGGGACCGGTAGACATATTTATGGTTAATAGCAGAGTGGTCACGATGAAGGTGGACAGTTGCTCACCGTGGACAATAATGTCCAAAGAAACCTTTCTGAATTGTGTAAAGGGCAACATGAGAGATTTATGTAAACCTACAATTGAACCGTATGCCTATAGGAATGTCAAAATTGAACTATTAGGGAGTACACTGCTATCCTCACATTCAAAGGAAGAAGCTGCAAAGCTGAAATATATGTAACCAAGGAAGGGTCATCATTATTGGGCTGGAATGGACAGAAAAAGTTAGGAAAAAGGATACAAGCCAATGCGGAATGTCCAGTAATGGTTGCTGAAATTAGAGATAAATGGGAAAAATAATTTCCTAAAGTATTCACAGTTGACTTAGGAAAGCTAATTGGATATGAACACCAAATAAAACTAAACAAAACTGCTGTACCAAGGATAAGTAAATTTAATTTGGTTCCACAGAATCTCAAGAGTAAAGTAAAAGATGAAATAAATTCTCTGCTCCAAGGAGGCGTCATAGAGAGAGTAGAAAGTGCTGAATGGTTGTCACCAGTGGTAGTAGCAACTAAACCCAATGCTGACATAAGACTATGTGTGGATTTCAGAGAACTTAATAAGAACATAGTTGACCGCATCCCCTTCCGAACATCAGTGAGAAGTTGTCAACATTGAGTAATGAGAGCATTTTTTCGGTCATCGATCTATCGCAAGCGTACCACCAAGTTCCACTATCGGAGGATTGTCAGCATCTTACCTCTTTCATTACCCCAAAGGAAACATTTAAGTACTGTAGGATGCCATTTGGCTTAGCTTCAGCAGCCGCAGTATTTCAGAGGGTAATGGAAATTATCATGGAGGGAGTTCGTAATGTGGTAATATTTCAAGATGATGTCTTAGTTTATGCTAGTTATAAAGAAGAGCATGATCAAATACTTAGGATGGTACTGACTAGATTTGGGGAGGCAGGCCTAACTGTCAAGAAAAGTAAGTGCAAAATATCTGTAGACAATGTGGAATATCTTGGTCATGTAGTATCTAACCAAGGGGTAAATCCTAAAGTGAGTCTGATTGTCGCGATTGAGAATGCACCATGTCCATCAGATAAGGACTAAGTTAGGTCCTTTCTAGGACTAGCAGAACATTATCAAAAATTTGTGAAAGATGTTGCAATCATATCTACACCTTGAGGGCCTTATTGAAGAAAGGGGCGACATTCCGATGGTCCACACAATGTGAAGTAGCATTTAGAGAAATAAAAAATTGAATTGTGTGTGAACCCTCTATTGGGAGGTTTAGTGATGATGACCGCACTTTGTTCGTAGCTGATGCTAGCATATTGGGTTTGGGGGCTACCTTGTTACAATATGATTCCAATAAGAGGGAGAGAGTCATAGCATTTGCCTCCAGAACTCTCAAAGAAGCAGAAGCAAACTACTTAGTTATAGAACAAGAGGCACTGGCTATGTTCTGGGCCATTAATCATTTCAAGTATTTTTTTGGGAAGGAAATTTTGTGTGCGGTCGGATCAGAAACCTCTGGTTAAATTATTCAACAGTGGCAGGTGGGCAGTAGGATCTCCGAGAATAAGTAGATGGTGTCTTCAACTTCAGGCGTACAATTTTATAGTGGATTATTTACCTGAAAAAAATAATGTAGTAGCGGACTGTTTGTCTAGGATGCCAATAGATTATTGTATGACAATGGATACCATGTATGATGAGGAGTATGTGGTAGGTGAACTGGTGAGTGTGGACAAGGAGGAGTGGGTCAGGGCCGAAGCAACTGATCAGGATCTAGAATGTATTAAAAAGTGGACCATAGACAGGTGGCCGGATAAAGAAGTTCTTGACAGGAAATTTGAAGCATGGTAGGAAATAAGGAATGAGACGAGTATTGTGGGAGGTAGCATAAGACTGTCATGATCTCTGCTTCCAAAAGGTCAGGGTTTTCCCAACTCCCTTGGAAGCAGATCCATAACCCAGGTTCCGAGGGCCAACCAGTCCCAATTGGGACCTTTTGGACCCAGCCCTGGCGCCAGTGGCACCAGGCTCATAAATATGCCCAGTCCCAGCGCTGGAAGCGCCGGGCTCATAATGCTTGGGTGGACTTACCTGCAGCAGACCATGCTGCTTACTTGCCTGCCAGTTGAGCCTCTGATCCTCTTCTGTTTGGAACTACTTTTCCTGTTGGGTGGGGCAGGAGCCACTCCCTAGATTCAGAACACTGGAACTCTTCTGGAAAGCAGGAACTCTTTTCTTGCCTAGGCGTGGCTGTGGAAGGAGACACCTAAGCACTACAGGAGGCTATTTAAACCACACCCGGTGGATGAATCTTGCTTTGCGTTATTCTGCATCCTCTGCAGCAGAACGCTCATCGTGTCTTCGGCATCGGATCCTGGGCCTAAGGAAAAAGGCTTACCATCCTGAATCCAGTCTTCAGCAACAGCTATAAAGACAAGAAAGAACAGGTTAGCATTCCGGCATCTGAAAGACAAAGGCTTACCTACTCTTCGTGCGCTCCGGAGGTCTTCACACTGCATTCCGGCATCTGAAAGACAAAAGCTTACCAACTCTTCGTACGCTCCGGAGGCCTTCGGCGCTGCATCTTGCATCTGAAAGACAAAACAAGGTGCGTTTAAAGACATTGGGGAACTTTAATACTCACGTGCCATTACTCCTTTCCACATCTAACCCAGTGGGTATTCCGGCACCCTGCATCCGCTCCGAGCTCGTACCTGCAAAATAAAAGCCAGTTAGAGCGCATCGTGAAGCAGGCAACCAGCGCTTTCTTACGTGCTTCCAGGCGCTTCTATTCATCACACGGACTCCATCTTCAACTCACTTCAGCCCGTCATCCGCCATCGCCGGAACCCTGCAAAACAAGAGACATCATTACTAAAGACTTTAAAGACAATAGAATTACTCGAAACTTACCGTTCGTGCAGTAAACGACGGACAGCAGTCCTCTGAAGTCAAGAGGCCTGCGCTACCTATCCAGTGAAGAAACTGGTTACAGCACCCTGCCCCGAGGCAGATGGAGAGCTCGGCAAAGGAAAGAGATAGGGACACCCCAATAACCCCAGTTCATTAATCCCATATTTTCTATCTGCAGACATCTTACTCTTGAAGTTAGGCATACAGTGCACAGAGGTCCAGCCCAAAGAGCCAACCGGGTGCTACACATCACCTTTGAAGATACGTTAGTCGCCCAGTCAAGACCGGCGCCTCTGCGAGAATCAGGTGAGCGTTACAGAACGCAAAGCCTACCGCAAAACTCTCGCCCAGGCGCTATGGAAACCTCGGATACTGACCACCTAGCCCGGTTACTTGGGGAACTAAGGGCAGAAGTGCATGCAGCTCGTCAGGAAACGAATGCTCTAAGAAGGGAACTAATTATTTCCAAGGAGAGAACAGACGGTCTTGCTAGACAATTGCTACAGTCACAAGCCGGACAAACCCCGTTACCCGCATCAGGGGCAAATCTTCCTTCAACATCCTCTATGAATCCAGTGCAGATCAACCTACCTGGGAATGTACCTCTGGCTCCGCCCGAACGATTTTCTGGTGACCCAAAGAGGTTTGCAGTATTTATCAATCAGTGCCGGTTGCACTTCTTATGCCGGCCAGCAGCCTTTCCAACTGATCAAGCTAAAGTAGCTTTTGTACTTTCGTACCTTAGTGGCAATGCGGCAGACTGGTCGATCCCTCTAGTTAATCAAGATGATCCGGTTCTCCATGATTTTCAAGCCTTTCAGCTTAGTATGGAAAAACTGTTCGCAAGACATTCACAGGGGCAGGCCTTGGACAATGAGCTTCTTTCGTTGCGACAGGGTAATCAAGACCTTTTGGCTTATATTGCATCTTTCAATAGACTAATAGTGGAAACTCAATGGCCTGAGGACAAAAGGATTATGCTGTTTTATAGAGGTCTACGTGGAGAGCTCAAAGACGTTTTAGCCCAAGTAGTGAATCCCCCACAAGACTGTTCGGATTATATAGACTTGGTCGTTCAAATAGATCATAGACTGCAGAACAGGAAGGCCGACCGTTCCAAGTTTGATGCTCGAGTATTTTCCAAACCGCCAACTCCTTCCAAAGGAGTAGACTCCGGGGAACCCATGCAAATAGGGGGTCTGAAAGGTCCTCTAACACAAAAGGAGCGGGAAAGGAGAAAACAGTTGCAATTATGCCTATATTGCGGAAACTCAGGGCACTTTCTTCGAGACTGTCCGGTGAAACCTGCCAAGAAAGCAGTAGGAGCTGCAGTTACCAAAGTTACAAACTCTGAGCAGGGAAACGACCTCGCCCGACAAGAATAGAGGTCCTCTTGCCGAGCGTGAAAACCAGTTCCGTGACCTTGCATTTCGTGATACCTATGGTCCTCATTAGCCCTGATAATCCGGATCAATTACATGCAATTGAAGCTTACGTCGACAGCGGTGCCATCGGCAATTATGTGGATCATGAAATGGTTTTGAGGATGAATCTAACTCTTTGTCCCAAGGCTGTAAAGGACGTCATTACTACAGTGGATGGTACGGAGTAACGCAGTAACGCATACCACTCAAGAGGTGACGCTAGTAAGTCAAGATGGACACCATGAGAAGATCGTGTTCGATGTGATCAAGGCCCCTCAGTTTCAGATTATTCTAGGAATACCTTGGTTAGAGAAACACAATCCTCTGATCGATTGGCGAGCAAGAACGGTCCAGTTTCCAGAATGTGTCTCTACTTGTCACCCTCCACCTGGTGTTGCACTGGCAGAAATTTCTTCAGAGACTCCCCAGTTACCTCCCGAATACCTAGAATACCAAGATGTTTTCCGGAAGGATCAGGCTAACTCTCTACCTCCTCATAGGTCTTATGACTGCCAGATAGACCTGATACCTGGATCTACTCCTCCTTGTAGTAGAATTTATGCCCTCACCGAGCCTGAGAACCTTCACCTTCGACAATACCTGGATCAATACCTGGCGAATGGGTTTATTCGTCCTTCCAAGTCCCCTGCTTCTTCAGCTTTGTTCTTCGTTCCAAAAAAGGAAGGAGACCTTAGAACTTGTATCGATTATCGCTCCTTGAACCAGATCACCGTTAAGAATAGATATCCGTTACCTTTGATCCCTGAACTCCTGGACCAAGTCAGAAAAGCATGCATATATACAAAGCTGGATCTTAGAGGAGCTTACCACTTGGTACGAGTAAAAGAGGGCGATGAATGGAAGACGGCCTTCCGCACCAAGTATGGGCTATTTGAATATCAGGTCATGCCCTTCGGACTTTGCAATGCCCCGGCCGCCTTTCAATATTTTATGAACAATGTCCTCAGAGAGCTCATAGATGTGTGTGTTGTTGTTTACATTGACGACATCCTCGTTTATTCTTCATCGGAATCTGAACATCGGAAACACGTGAAAATGGTCCTCGAAAGATTGCGTCAACACAAACTTTTCGCTAAGTTGGAAAAATGTGTTTTCAACGTGACTGAAGTTGAATTCTTGGGATTCATATTATCACCTGGCGGAGTACGTATGGATTCAAAGAAGGTCGATGCAGTTCTCAAATGGCCATCACCATCCTCCGTAAAAGGTGTGCAAAGCATGTTAGGCTTCGCTAACTTTTACCGCAGGTTTATCCCCGAATTCTCTCGAATAGTCCAGCCCATCACTGCCTTGTTAAAGAAAAACAAACGTTTTGAATGGTCTACCGAGGCGGAACAAGCTTTCCAGGATTTGAAGACTAGATTTATCTCTGCACCAATCTTAAAACATCCTCGCCCCGAACTCCCCTACATCGTGGAAACTGATGCTTCAAGCCTTGCCATGGGGGCAGTTCTATCACAAAAGGACCCGGTAACCAATCAGTTGCATCCCGTGGCATTTTGGTCCCGCAAATTCTCGCCTCCTGAAATCAATTACACGATTACTGACAAGGAACTTCTGGCTATCAAGTCTGCCTTTAAGGCTTGGCGGCATTATCTGCTGGGGGCCCGACACACCGTTACTGTGATTACGGATCACCAAAACCTGCAATATTTGAAAACCGCAAAAGTCCAATCCTCTAGACAACTCCGTTGGGCATTATTCTTTGCCGAGTTTGACTTCATAATTACCTATCGACCTGGTACAAAGAACGGTAAAGCTGATGCCCTTTCTCGGATGGGAGTGGAAGAACACTTGATCAACCCTAAACCTGTACCAATCATTCCCGAACAAAGAATTCTGGGTGTAATCGCCACAGAATCCATAGAGGAAGTTAAGGATAAAGCCAGGCAACTTGTAACTCCAGCAGACATACAGAATTGGCATCTGCAGGGAAAGGACTTTGCAGTAAAGGACAACTTATTGTATTTCCAAGAACGATTATACCTACCCAGCACAGATTTACAGAAAAAAGTAATCTCTTGTTATCACGATTCTTTAATGGAAGGTCATCCCGGTATGGCCAAGACCTCAGAAAAGATCAAGCGCTACTTCTGGTGGCCGTCTTGGAAAAAAGATATCAGAGACTTTATAATGTCCTGTGGAGTATGCGCCCAAAACAAGAGTCAAAAGGAAAGACCAGCAGGCCTCTTACGCCCTATTGACATCCCACCTCGCCCTTGGCATACGCTTTCTATGGACTTCATCACCGGTCTACCTCCATGCTCCGGATACAATACGATTCTAGTAATCGTGGATTTATTCTCCAAGATGGCGCATTTCATTCCACTCAAAGGCTTGCCAACAGCAGCAACTCTGGCCCGAGAATTTCTCGAAAACATCGTCCGGCTACACGGTTTTCCTTCGGTTCTAATTTCGGATCGAGGTAGTCAATTTATTTCTCATTTTTGGCGAAGTTGCTGTCGGTCGGCTCAAATTGATGTGAGACTATCGACCAGTCACCACCCTCAGACCGACGGACAAACCGAGAGGACCAATCAAACTCTGGAACAGTATTTACGCTGCATGCTGCAACAAACTGAAAAAACTTGGAAAGACATCCTTTGGATAGCCGAATATGCCTACAATAACTCTGTCCATTCGGGAACTGGGAAAACACCGTTTTTTCTTTTGTACGGCAGTCACCCTCGAACCTCGGAGTTGGATCCCCTCCAAGATCTTGAAACACCAGCAGTAGACTACCTGCATTCTACAATCACCCAAGCCTTTAAGGAAGCTGTTTCTCACCTTCAAAGGGCTAAAGAACAATACAAGAAAGGAGCAGATCAACATCGGAAGGAAGCCCCTCAATATCAAGTAGGGGACCAAGTCTGGTTATCCACCAAATATCTACCTCTAAAAGGGCCACGCACATTCAACCCAAGATACCTTGGTCCCTATTCCATCACTACCATAGTAAACCCAGTAGCGGTCAAGTTGGACTTGCCCCCGCACATGAAGATACATCCGGTCTTCCACGTCTCTCTATTAAAACCCGTGCAACCTCAAACCCGACTAACTAAATCTCCAAAACCCATCCTAGTTGATGGAGAACTCGAGTTTGAGGTCAAAAGAATTCTGGACTCCAACATCTCCAAATCTAAACTATTTTACCTAATTGACTGGAAAGGCTACGGCCCCCAAGAGAGATCCTTGGAACTTGCTGAATATGTCCACGCTCCTCGCCTAATCAAAAGATTTCACCGAACATTTCCTGACAAGCCAAAACCCCCGGAGAAGCCCGGTTTGGGAGGGGCCTTGAGGGGGGGTACTGTCATGATCTCTGCTTCCAAAAGGTCAGGGTTTTCCCAACTCCCTTGGAAGCAGATCCATAACCCAGGTTCCGAGGGCCAACCAGTCCCAATTGGGACCTTTTGGACCCAGTCCTGGCGCCAGTGGCACCAGGCTCATAAATATGCCCAGTCCCAGCGCTGGAAGCGCCGGGCTCATAATGCTTGGGTGGACTTACCTGCAGCAGACCATGCTGCTTACTTGCCTGCAAGTTGAGCCTCTGATCCTCTTCTGTTTGGAAATACTTTTCCTGTTGGGTGGGGCAGGAGCCACTCCCTAGATTCTGAACACTGGAACTCTTCTGGAAAGCAGGAACTCTTTTCTTGCCTAGGCGTGGGTGTGGAAGGAGACACCTAAGCACTACAGGAGGCTATTTAAACCACACCCGGTGGATGAATCTTGCTTTGCGTTATTCTGCATCCTCTGCAGCAGAACGCTCATCGTGTCTTCTGCATCGGATCCTGGGCCTAAGGAAAAAGGCTTACCATCCTGAATCCAGTCTTCAGCAACACCTATAAAGACAAGAAAGAACAGGTTAGAATTCCGGCATCTGAAAGACAAAGGCTTACCTACTCTTCGTGCGCTCCGGAGGTCTTCACACTGCATTCCGGCATCTGAAAGACAAAAGCTTACCAACTCTTTGCACGCTCCGGAGGCCTTCGGCGCTGCATCCTGCATCTGAAAGACAAAACAAGGTGCGTTTAAAGACATTGGGGAACTTTAATACTCACGTGCCATTACTCCTTTCCACATCTAACCCAGTGGGTATTCCGGCACCCTGCATCCGCTCCGAGCTCGTACCTGCAAAATAAAAGACAGTTAGAGCGCATCGTGAAGCAGGCAACCAGCGCTTACTTACATGCTTCCAGGCGCTTCTATTCATCACACGGACTCCATTTTCAACTCACTTCAGCCCATCATCCGCCATCGCCGGAACCCTGCAAAACAAGAGACATCATTACTAAAGACTTTAAAGACAATAGAATTACTCGAAACTTACCGTTCGTGCAGTAAACGATGGACAGCAGTCCTCTGAAGTCAAGAGGCCTGCGCTACCTATCCAGTGAAGAAACTGGTTACAGCACCCTGCCCCGAGGCAGATGGAGAGCTCGGCAAAGGAAAGAGATAGGGACACCCCAATAACCCCAGTTCATTAATCCCATATTTTCTATCTGCAGACATCTTACTCTTGAAGTCAGGCATACAGTGCACAGAGGTCCAGCCCAAAGAGCCAACCGGGTGCTACACATCACCTTTGAAGATACGTTAGTCGCCCAGTCAAGACCGGCGCCTCTGCGAGAATCAGGTGAGCGTTACAAAGACGAGGCAACTGTGTTGTCCCCCCAGAGAGTGTGCGAAGGAGTCTCATAGAGTTAGCTCACCAAGGTCATTTAGGGGAAGGGGGAAGGGGCAACTAAGAGAAGAGTACGTCAGAGCTACTGGTGGCCTAAAATGGACAGAATGGTGGAGAATTTCGTAAAAAACTGCAATGCTTGTCAAGAGTGAGAAATCGAAGGTTGTCCATGAAGTACCAATGGTACCTAATAGTGTACTGATTCAGCCATGGCAAAAGGTAGCTGTTGACGGATATAAATACATCTTTGTGCTAGTTGATTAACATTCTAAGTGGGTAGAGTGGGAAGCATACAGAGAAGTAACAGCCAGAGATTTAGTGTCCTTTCTAGAGAAAGTATTCCTCAGAAAAGGGTGCCTGTCTGAACTGGTTTCTGACAATGGGGTGCAATTTGTATCTCAATTTATGAAGTCATTTTTGGTTGGTTATGGAATCAAACACATCTGGACGGCACTATATCCCCCAAGAGCAAACATATTGGTTGAGACGGTTAATAGACTTATTAAGGGAGGGATCCAGTTGGCTTTATGCTCAGGTCAAGATTCGAAGGAGTTTTTAAATCACATGTTATGGAGTTACCTAACCACACCGCATTCAGTGACTAAGGTACCTCTTTTTGTGTCGCTTAAAGAGAGAGAACCTAGAACTAAGCTTTGTCCTGGATGGTTGGGATTAGCAGCTACTGTGGTTGTTGATAGAACTGCCATCATGAATCTCATTAAGGAAGCACAATCTGTCAATAAAAAATCTTTTGACAGGAGGGAAAATGTAAAAAACAAGATGTTGAATGTAGGGGATAGAGTATTTATTAGAAATCTGTGATACTCTCAAAAATGTGTAGAAAGCAAATACATTGGCCCCGAGAAAATCATTGAAGTGTGAAGAAATCTTGTTGTTTTAGAAGGTGTTGAGGTGTGGTCACAGAGTAAGTTGGCGGAGTCTAAAACAAAGGAAGGAATCGTGGAAGCTCAAGCTGTGGATGAGGAAATAAACAAAAATGAAAAAAATGAGATTTCTAAGGAAAAGTTTCTTGTTGATGACAATGTTGCAGCCAACAGTGGATTCAGTTCTAAGAGACTATAGAACAAACTTGTATGGATGAAAGATTTTGTGGAATTAATTTTAAAAAACTGTTTAGAAGTTGTTAAAATATTTGGGGATGGAGATATGTAGTGTAATTGTCATGAATGTTATGTTGTATTTTGTCATATGCGTCCTCGTTCCATCTGCACGAGCTCATGCTAGGATTGAGCTTGTGGAGATGGAATGCGGCCAGTGACAGTGGATGGAGGGAGAGCCAATGGGCCTGCTGATTAAAGCTTATCTTTATAACATATTCCGCCTCCTGCCTCGTACCTTACAGCTTCCCTTCCATAGGTCAATTACAATGCAGAGCAACTGATAGATGCCTGCGTAGTGTGTTCTGTGAGGGTGGACTAGTGTAATAGTTTCTCTCAGTTCCTCACATCCTCCGAGAACAATTTTCTGAGAATGTTCTTTAGGGTGTGATTGAATCACTCCAGTAATCTTTCTGTACAGGGGACCAAAGGGCACATATTTGCAATATTGCTTTAATTCAGCCAGGAGTTGGGACTTGAAGTGAGCATCTTGGTCATTAGGAATTTTCTTCTGGAACCCCTAAAGTTTTAATTATGGCTTGAGCTGTTTCAAAATACTTTCTGTTGGACGTTCCAGTGAAGACCATGAGATAGTCAGCAGTATATACTATTATGACTAGGATATAGCAATTCCTGGTGTTTGATGGACTCAGGGAACTCATGGCATATATTGCAATCCTAGAGAAGGTAACGTTGATGATCAGTAGAAGTTGCAGGGGATCTTTCCCTATGTTAGTTCTGGAGGTCTTTTGGCACATTAGTACTCCAGACTGTGTTTTTGAATTTACTGGTTGACCACCGGAAAAATAACCTAGTAAGTATGTGCGCCTAAGATTTTATTAACCCTTGATGTCCTGCTGAAAAATGGGAGTAGCCTAGATGGTACAACATCGTTTCATCGACAGTCCTTTTTTTCAGCGGGTGTTTTTGCGAAAACACTTTGCAGGAGAAGCTCATCAATATTTTTTTGGTGAGTTAGGGCAGATAAGGAGTTGGGGGTCGGGAACAGTAAAAAATAAGAGGGGGAAGGGGTTTGATAGTTAAAAAAAATTCAATGGCTTTTTTCAGCAAAATGATATCATAGAAACACCTGTCGTAAAAATCACTGTTGATGATATGACATAGAACTGCCTAGATAAAGGAGAGCTTTCTAGAAGGGAGGAGCTACTAATAGCTTATACTGTGTGTCCATCCCTCTTCACATTATTTGTGACTCAATGGAGCAGACCTCTTCATTCTAAGAAATAGGGCCTAGTCACACGTCTACTCTCCTCTGCAGATGTTGGGGGGCATCAAAAGCTCCTCAAAGTGAGTGATCCTTCTCCTGGACTGAAGTGATCTTGGGTTCAAAGGGGATTTCCAGGGTATGTAGCTTCCTCTCCCAGAGGCTCTGATTACTCAGATTCTAGTTACTGAATGGGACTCTGATTGCCAGTCCTAGTGAATCTTTAATGTAGGTAAGATGATCCAACCCCTGCTACACCCCTTCCTGTCTCCTCAAGCCTTTTACTACTTTTGCTTACATGTGAATGTACATTTCACAAATCAGCTGTGTTTCAGAGTTGCACTCCTAGGCTATCAATAACCCCAGACCCATCAACAATACTAAACTTTAAAACCAAGCCAGAGTTTGGGGAAATCATTCTGTTATTTGTCTCCAGTATCTCAACTATAGGGCCTGTGGATACCTGCCTTTGTATCCTTACTGGCAGTCCACATAATCAACACTATGAGATGGAGTTGGCCCTTGTAGGAACTTGGCCTTCCTTACTGTTCGAATCACTTGTACCTTAAGGACTGGATGGCCTGGCTTCAGAACAGCCTTTGTGGATCCCACCTCTAACACTATCTGTCATAAACCTGAGAGGGACCTACAAAGAGACTGAAAGTTAAACTATGGTAAAATAGGTTTTAATATCACAAAAAGTTTGTATGCACGTCAAACACAAACTGAAATACGTTTCTTTGTTAACAGTTCAACAGTCAATCTTATGGATACATGTTACAAAACGTGCATAGTTTCCCTGGCACTTACAGTCTCAAGATAACACTTCCCTTTCAGCAAAAATCTCTGGGTCTCCAACACAAGTTGGAGGTAGTAGCACAGTTTCTGCTCTCATCTTAGTGTGAGGTTTAATGGGTTTCTGCACCCTACTTTGATTATCTTGTCCAGCTCCTCTCCTTGGATGATTCCTGTTTTTGGTATAAAGGGGTTTCAAACTCCAGCTTGGAATATTATGAAGGCCCCTGTAGCTTCCCTTGCTCAGAGTCCTGGCTCCTCTCCTTGTCACCACCCCCTGCTCTGCTCCTCCTCGGTGTCATGCCTTGTCATTATACCACCCCCCATGGGCTGTAACCCATTCAGGTCGGGGTCTCACCCCTACCCCCATGCCTTGGGCCAAAAGTGCCCTCTTGTGTCTTCCCGCTCTTACTAGCTATGTATTGGATGGCCCTCAGGAAATCCTCCTGCTGACCTTCTTTTATCTCCCCACTAACTCCTGGTGAAAACTCCTCCTGGCGACTTATCTCCCCATCCTCCTCAATTCTCAATTTCACCCAATTACATACGTCCACCTAATCCTCAGCTCTCAATATAACCTCTGTCTGATGACTTATCGTCACATCCTCCACAACTTTCAATCAAACCGTCCACCTGATGACTTACCTTCATCGCCTCTTCAGCTCTCCAACTCCCTCCAAACGTCATTCCACAGCTCCTAATCCAAACACCCTCACCACCTGACTGGGACACTGGGGTTTTGTAGGCCTCTGAGTGTCTGTACCTAGGAAGGTGAATGAGTTCATGGCTGTGATTGCTTCCTCACAAGGAGAACACCTGTGCATGTTTCATCACTCTCAGGTTTTGTTATTCAGTGCTGTCAGTATTGCCTCTGACCCAGTGGTCCGGGGACTCTCCCCTTGCAGTCCAAAGCCTTTTCGGTACTCCCAGGAGAATTACCAGCTGGTGAGCAAATTTTCAGCATTATACAACCAAGCTTTGTTTCTCTAGTGAGTCCTCTAGGCAGCACAGCTGGGATACAAATACAAGGTAAGTGTTCATAGCTTGTGTGGCTCGCAGCTCGTGGGCCATGGTGGACTGTAGTGTGCTTTTGGTGTGTGAGAGACCTTGCAAATGGGTACCATAGAGAAACTTTGTGGCTTTCATCTTTGAACAGAGGTTTGTGTACTAGTCAAGGATTTTAATTCCTTTGTTGCATGCGCTCCTTTGATCACAGTATCGGGACCTCTTACAAAGACAGTGGTACGAATTGTCTCTGCCTTAGGCACATACACAGTTTATTTTTCTGGTTATGGGGAGGTTGAAAGTTCAGTAGCTCCATAGTTTTTCTCTTTCCCTGTGGCTGGCGTGGGGGCCCAATAAAAGGACATTTCCCTAAAGGTTGTGACTGTCCTTTGTCCTGAGCAGGGACGAAGTGGGGTTGCCTAGAGGATCCTCTCCAAACTACCCCTGGGCCCATAATCCCCTGGCTTGGGTTGACAATGGACCCATTTGTTCAAATCACTGGATATCCAAAGAGCTAAGAAGGGGCATTGTCACACAGCACTCAATGAGTGAAGTGTGTAATGTGTGAACGCCCACCTTTGAGGACTCTATTGCAGTGCATAGAGCACTCACACCGATTGTCATATACCTAGCTTAATGCGGAGTACACTCTTCCTGAACACAAGTTTGTGCCTACATTTTGCTTTGTGACTGCCGCCATCAGCTCATACTTTTTTATCGTTTAAGTCCCTTGACCTCCCCCTCATCAGGGCCAGCACATTTATGTTCTCATGTACATTCTGTGTTACATTGTCCACGATGACCTCCTCATAGACCAGTAAATACAGGGCAGACTGTTCCTCCTCCTGTGTAGCGCATGTAACTATGCCTTCCTGGTAATCTGGCACCGATGTTTCCTGGACACTGCCTTTGGTGGAAGCATCCTTTGTTGGGACTCCGTTTGTTGACCTATGACACTGTACTGGCTCCTGATTCTGTGGTTGTTTCATTTACTGTGTAAGAAGAACTGAAATGTCAGATGCCATTACATAATGTTATGCACAACACAACACATACATACGGAAATAAAATAAATTGCACATACATACACTGATGACCGTAATATGGTTCCCCCTCCCCAGCGCCTTTGTAATGGGCCCAAGCAATACAAGACTTATTGACGAGGGCCAAGGCACATTGTCACCAGTAATTGCCCGTGGAATGGGGTGTTATTTATATGACCTCATTACGACAAAGAAGGCCAGAATGTGTTCTTTATTGCAGTGGGGATACATTTGGCAATTGGGGATTTATGCCCTCTACTGTTTTCCTTTGTTACTGCACTTTCGACAATGGCACTAGACCCATTGCAATGTTCTATGAACCCTACACTGTAAACAAATAACCATGAAATAGTGTAGGAAATGTAGTTTGCTGCATGCGCAGGTGTAGCAAAATCTTGGACACAATCCAAACTGCCTACGTCCATTATGGCCTGCACTTTTTTCTGGATCAGGGTTGGATTCAGGTCCTGTTGAGACCCACCATCAATTTATGTATATTTTATATTTATTTATTGGATATTTGTAAGGCGCCTATTCAACAAATGGTGTTTTGAAGTGCCACAAGACAGAAAAGCAGGAGGGGGGGGGGGCAAGGGAGAAAGATAAGAATAACAGCCCTAGTGGGCCTTGTGACATTCAGATTGTGCAAGTGCAGTAACAAGAAGTGCGAAGGAGGGGGCAGGGGTGCTGGTAGAGCAAAATGCAAAGTGCTAGGGTGGGAAGGGAAGAGGAGAGTGTGCAAGTGAAAAGGTGGTGGAGAAGAGGGGGGAAGAGGACCACAGGGGCTAGGCAAGTGCTAAGGGGAGGCCAAGAGGGCTAGTGCCAGGGATATCATGGGGTGTAGAGGGTGAGGGTCCACATGCAAAGTGCGAGGAAGGGGGTGGAATGGACGGAGGGGGCTGGTGCCCTATAGAACTCAGAGGGAACCAGGCAGTCAGTCACTGTGGCAGATGGGGAAGTTAGCAGGGGTAGGGGAGAGGGAAGGAAAAGGAGAAGAGGCAGATATTGAGGAGCTTCTGGAACTTAAGGAGATCCGGTTCAACCCTGAGAGGGGCAGGGGCACCATTCCAGAGGGAGAGAGATTTCCCTCCACTCTCTGCTTAGAGAAGCGTCTGATCTGCAGAGAGTTGGATCTAGAGGACGGAAGGGCTCTAGCAGGGAAGTATTTAGGGAGAGATAGTTGGATGTAGCTGGGTCCCAGGCCCCAAAAAGCTTTGTGGATGATGCAGAGGGTCTTAACCTTGATCCTAGCAGCAACTGGGAGCTAGTGGAGAGGTTTTAGGGCTGACAGATGCAGTCTCCGGGCTTGAGGCTAAGGATAAGTCTCACAGTCCTATTCTGGATTAGTTGAAGGGTGAAGGGAAGATTAAGGCAGGTAGAGGAAGCCTAGGGAGGACCAGAGCTCTGGAGACATTGGGCCTCAATACAAGAGTGGTGGTCCGGAAGCTTGTTTCCAGGCGCCATACTACGATTCTGCTTGTCAGGGTGCTGCGCCGGACAGATCTGTCCCTGCCATGGGCATCTCCCCGGTAGGCAGAGTCATCATGGAAGCACCGGCACCGTTAGCAGCAGTGCCGGTGCTTCCGTCTCCTGACTCCGATAGAGTCCTATGGGACTCTATGGGAATGGGGACTTACGAAATCCAGCGCCTGACTTCCCGTGCAGCCGGGACTTGTAATGTTCCGGTGTCACCAGGAAGTCAGGTGCCAGATCCGGTGTTACGGGTATGGCAGCAACCCGGCAGTAGCACCGGCGGGTTACCACCTTACTCAGAATGAGGCCCATTGAGTTTCTGGGGGAAGGTGAGGAGAGGGAAAATGCCTCTGAGGAGGTGCAGCTGATAGTGGGACTTCTTGGCAAGGTCTGCAATGTGAGGAGAAAAGGAGAGAGAGGAGCCAAAGATGACACCAAGATTGTTTTGCCTCAGAAGAAGTTGAGGGGAGGGAACCCATTGAGGGTAGCCAGAGGGTATGAGGGAGGGAAGGAGCTGGGGTCCCAATGGGAAGGATCTCAGTCTTACTGGCCTGGATAACAGTCAGAAAGTCAGGGATGAGAGAGGAGGTAGAGAAGGCAGTACCGGGAAGCTTGAAAGAGAGCTGTGTGTCATCTGCATAGCACTGCAAGTGAGGAGAGAAAGGGGGGATCAGGTGGGCCAGAGGAGCAAGGTAGATGTTGAAAAGCCACAGCGAGAGAATAGATCCTTGAGGGACGCCGCAGGTGGAGAGTGTGACAGGGGAGAGAAAAGGGCACAGTTGAACCTGGGAAGATCATTCAGAGAGGAATGAGGTCAACCAGTCTAGTGCCAGGCCTTTGATGCCGAGGGTGTCGTAGAGCCGATTTGTCAGGGTGGCATGATTAACTGTGTCAAAGACAGAGGAAAGATCCAGAAGCATAAGAATGGTTGGAGAGCTGGAATCATGATTTGAGAGTATGTCTTCACAGATGTTCAGTAGAGCAGTTGTCATGCCTCTGCTGCTCTGAAGCCAGACTGGCGGTCGTGGAGACAGCCAACAGATTCTGTATTTTGGATCAGTTGGGAGATGACCAGCTTCTCCAGGAGTTTGCCCAGCTAGGGTGTAATCAAGAAAGGCTGGTAGTTAGCTGGGCAGGAGGTGTCAGCAGAGGGCTTTTTGAGGAGAGGATGCACAAGGGAGTGTGATAAAATCCAAAACACGGTGATGTTGTAACGGTTTTATTCTTTACCCCGAAGATAAGCAGCCAACAGGGCCTCGTCAACAAATCAACTGACACACCTGGAATGTTGATCCACAAGTAGAACAACATTCCACGTGTGCCAGACTACGACAAATATTTCCCCCTTAACACCCCAAAACAATATACCATACATTAAAAAGAAACAAACTTATAGAAATGGAAACAACAATGCATTATACATTAGCACACCTGGGGCCTCATTACGACTTTGGAGGCAGCCATGCCCTTAAACTTTGGAGGCTGCCTCCAAAATCGGTCCGGGTTCCCTGAATGGGGAATTACCGGGCCATTCCAAGTTTGGAGGGCCCGGTAATTCCTCCTTCAGGGAACCCGGGCCCGGACCTTCCCCATTCCCATGTGAGCCCCCATAGGGCGGGAGCTGTGAAGTTGATGAAAAATTAAAAATACAACAGAATAATTCTCTGTTAATGCACATAATCTTTAAACGTGATAGGGGGACCACACCTCCTAACAGGTCGACCTGAACCATAATGCACTACATCATTGAGCAAACCATTGCTAGAATGTGCTACATCATTGAATGACTCATTGCCATCGCACCCTTCTGCAATCAGATCAGTGGAAACCACATCTCTTGGCTGCACCACCTTCTCCGCAGACACACTCCCATGAACTTCCTGCAACTCTGGATGAAAATCCAGAATTCCACCATCCAAACCATAATCCCGATGCTTACCCACTGCCACACCAACATTGCCACCATCCAACACCAAAATGTGTTTTTTACTCCACCTTGAACCATCCTCCAATTGTACATGCCCTTCCCTACACTTCACAACTCTCATGGGGGGCAAGAATATACTCCTACCCTTTGGCACAAACCTGGGATTCCTAACGCGAACCACATCACCCACATTCACACATAACTTACTTTTACTGATTTGACTCATCCTTACAGCCTCCTGGCGCGCCAACACCCTCTTTTGCACACCACTAAGAGCCATGTGACATGGGCTGCCTCTGCCCGATACCATAGACCTTAATCTCGACCCCACCTTCCTTCCTCTGATTAACTCAAAAGGTCTCTTACATGTGGCAACAGACAGAGTCCTATGAAAAGCAGACAAATATTCTGCAACCACCTCTTCCCAGTCCAAGCCATTGGCAAGGGCAGGTTGGATGGCTCTCTTAATTACATCATTTACCCTTTCCACTAGCCCATTGGCACTCAGGTTGTACAGAGCGGTGCAATGGTGGTCCACACCAAACTGCTCCAAATATTCCCTCATTAGTTTGTAAACAAATTGAACACCGTTGTCTGTCACTAAGCTGGCAGCACACCCTCCCTGTCAAATATATATTTTTTTAAAAGCAATGACACACTGTCATCACTCTGCCAAAAGTCACCACTTCCACCCACTGGGAAGTATAATCAACCAACAGCAGCAGAAACCTGCACTCGGGTTGTAAAGACTCAAACGGACCCATAATGTCCAGAGCCACCTTTGACCAAACCTCTCTGGGAACCTCCACCTGATAAATTGGCTGGGAATGCACCACCTTGCTCTTATCACTAAGTGCACACGCACCACAGTCCTTAACCATCATTTCAACCTCCCAATCCATAGATGGCCACCAGTACACCTCCCACAACCTCCTCTTGGTTAGGGAGCGACCTAACCGACCCTTGTGTACCAATGCCACTAACTTACTCCTTACACTCATAGGTGGAAAAAATCTCTCGCCCCTCGACACGCCCCATGACCCAACAGCTAGCTCATCCAATACCTGGGTGTAACCCTTTCCTTCTGCCCTAGCCCTGACAGCATCCCAGCCCTTGAGCAAACCCTCCTTAATCCAACATAACTCAACATCCTTCTCGCTTTCCACCTCCCACTCGTCCTTGTCAATAGTAGGAAGAATTCTAGCAATGTGCATCTTCGCTTCTCCAGCTACTTCTACTTGCACACTATTGGACACTGCAGCTGGTAAGTGAGACAAGCAATCGGCCACAACATTCTTCCTCCCAGGCAAATACTCCATGGTAAAATTGTACTCTTGTAACTCCACTACCCATCTGGTTATTCTTGGGGAAACAGATGCAGTGCCCCGGGTGGAGAATACATGTACCAATGGTTTGTTGTCAGTCCTGACCACATAAGGAATGCCCCATAAAAATGTTCTAAAGTATTTGGAGGCCCATGTCACTGCTAGAGCATCCCTCTCAATCACTGAATACCTAGTCTCTGCATCCCTCAGTGCTCTGGAAGCAAACGCCACAGGCCCATACTCCCCATCACACCACTGCTCCAACACAGCTCCAAGCCCCACTTCACTGGCATACGCCGTAAGAACTGTCTTACACTTGGGATCAAATGATCTCAGACACAGGGCATGGTCCACTTCATCCTTTACCAAATCCAACTCCTCCTGATACTTACTAGACCATTCGGATCTAACACACTTCTTGAGCAAAGCTCTCATAGATGCCGTCTTGTCTGCATAATTGTGAATACATTTCACATAGTACTCCGTTAATCCTAGGAATGATCTCAACTTATCTTTGTTTGTGGGAGCAGGCGCCTCCTTCATGGGTAGAACCAATTCTGTTTTAGGACTGACACCACCAGCACTGAGTGTATGCCCTAAATATGATACACTGGGCACACCAACTCAGCACTTCGACAATTTCACTGTAAGTCCCTTCTGGTTTAGCACCCTCATGACCTCATGAACCCTGTCATTATGTTCCGTGCAGCAACAGCCCTATACCAGGATATCATCCTGAAAATAACTCACACCAGTCACACTGCTAAACAATTCTTGCATAAAACGTTGAAATACAGCAGATGGCGATGCCAAGCCAAATGGCATGCGACAAAATCGGTAAGCACCAAAAGGCGTTATGAAAGAAGTAAGGGGCCTTGACTCTACATGTAAATCAATCTGATGATAATCAGCCAATAGGTAAAAGGTTGAAAACCATGTTTCTCTGCCCAGGGTCAACAGTAACTTGTTGATATTTGGTAACCGGTGGCGATCTACCCAAATGCTGGCATTTAACTCTCGTAGGCCCACGCACATCCTCAACCCCCATCACTCTTCTTCACCAGTACCACAGGAAACAACCATTCAGAGCACTCTATTTTTTCAATAATTCCCTCAGTTTTAAGCTTCTCCAACTCACATCTCAGTCCTACTCTAGCCAAAACCGGAACGCTACTCACTTTGTGCACTTTGGGTATTGCTCCCCTCTTGAGAACAATGCGGTGAGAAAAACCTTTAAGCTTCCCCAGCTTATCCGAAAATGCACTTGGATATTTATCCCGCAAAAACTCATCTGTTAGCCCACCCCCATCTACATACGAACCATCCTGAATGCTCAACACTGGCACCTCCTTTCCAGGTTGAATCTCAATATTTAGAGCAGCTTGCTCATCCCTACCTAAAACACTGGTCCCTTTGAGTGCCACATAAAGCTTCCCCACAGTGTGCCACTCTCTAAGTTCAATGTGATCTTGCTCATAACGTAGTACCTTGATGGGAGCATGCCCATAAGCACTGGGACTTATGTCGGAAGGACACAAACTTGATACCTCCTTCCTCAACCTCTCTCTTTCTGTTTCAGGTGATATCATGGTATACAGTGAACCTGAATCCACCAGCATCTCCAATGGGTGACCATTTACTAATACAGTCACCCACGGGCCCTTCCGTACGGCGCCCTCCACATGTAGTATCACCCCTTGATTGGGTTTATCACATATTCCGGCATCCTGGCCAGCAATATCTCCACCAGACACTACCAAACCCACAACATCTTTGGCATGCATCTCACTATTAACTTTACACATGCATGCATAGTGTCCCTTGCATTTGCATTGCCTGCATTCAATGCTGATAGTCGGGCATTCTTTTCGAAACCAACCACACTTTTTGCAAGGTTTCTTACCCTTAGACCCCCTCCAACCCTGATTGTCCCTTTTCTCAAACCTCTTTTTTGTATCTGCACTGCCCCCCTATACTGAGGTAAGATGGCTTGTACCATGTCTTTAGGACCTACTTTCTCTGTGACAATTTACACGCTGGCCCTTGACGCTTCAATAGCCCTGACAATCTCCACAACCTTGTCCAATGGTGGATCACTCTCAATTCAAAGTCTCTCTCTAATTTTCTGACTGCTGGTTTTCAGCATGATCTGGTCCCGAATGTACTCATCCAAAATACCAATAAAGTTACATGTAGCCATTAATGTTTGTAAAACTGTAAGATAGGAATCAATGGACTCTCCTACTTCTTGTGCTCTTGAAAAGAACTGATAGCATTCCAAGACCACATTGATCCTTCTCCCAAATTGTCCTTCTAGTTTTTTCAAGGCAGTCTCATAGGTGCTTAATACTCTGTTGCCTTCACCACCACCTGGAATATACACATCCTCACCAGGCAAATGGCGGAATATCCGCAGGCCCTCTGTTCCAATACAGTTCAAAAGCGCAGCCTCTCTCTCATCGTTGCTGAAATTTGTGCCCCTCGCCAGCATCAAGTATACTTTGAAAGCATCTATCCACTGATCACATGGAGATGTTGGTTCCTCCGGGATGGCAAGAAAGCAGGAGGGGGGGGGATCTGGCAGCAGTATGGAGCATGATAACAGGCAAACCCAAAGCAGTTCAGTGATACAGTATATGTGCCACCCACCCCACTTCACATAGGCAATAGTCCCTTGCCTGGAGCACAAAAAAAGTGTTTGCCCAAGGAGCCCCCTTGCCAGCAGCGTGAGGATGCGTTAGTTTAAAGTACCTGTAACTTGTAGTTCCACCATTCCACTCTGTCGTAGGCACGTGCACTTTAATGAACAGATCCTCACACTTGTCATCCGACAACTTAGCAGTGAAAATCATGCGAGCCGCGGCTGCGACTATGCCCACGCAGACCAGAAATTGATCTGTGTACTTCAAAGGACCGCAGTAACTCCTGTGTGGTTTGTCAATCACAGCCACCTCTTTCCGGGTAGCAAAATGGTGTGCCTCAATAGGCCGCTGCTGATGGACAATCAGGGCGTGTGTATGCCGACGTGACGCCTGAACAACTGATTCTCCTGGATGGCCAACTAGGCATATGATTCACGCCCACCGCCTCTCCCATGTGGGTACGCCCACACACCTCCTGGGGCATGCCTCCTTCCTCCCCGTCAGGTGCGCTTCAATAGGCTGCAGCCGATGGCCAACCAGTGTGCGTGTACGCCCACCCAACGCAAGAACAGCTGATCCTTCTGGATGGCAAATTAGCTGCACGATTCATGCCCACAGTTTCTCCTACGTGGGTACGCCCACACACACCTCCTGTGGCACGCCTCCTTCCTCTCCCTCTGTGTGAAGGCTGCTCACACTGTTGCAGCACCGCCCACTCCCATTCAGATGAACGCCTTCCCGCAGTGGCACAAGCCGTCTGCCCGCAGGACTGCGGGCAACAGACGGATGGGAGGACCGGGATTTGCCGGGAAGCACTGACCCCTGCATGTGTGGGGCGGGGTCCAGAATACCTAGTCGCCAGTGATAAAATCCAAAACATGGTGAGGTTGTAACGGTTTTATTCTGGACTCCGAAGATAAGCAGCCAAAAGGGGCTCATCATCAAATCAAATGACATGCCTGGAATGTTGATCCACAAGTAGAACAACATTCCACATGTGACAGACTACAACAGAGTCCTTGATGGGGAGCGGGAAGGAGCCAGTGGCAAATGACTGATTACAAAAATCGGCCAAGGCTGGCGCAAGAGAGGCAATGCTGTCCTTGATAGTTCTGGAGGAGCAGGGGATCACCTGTTTGGAGGAAACTTTCATAGAGAAGAATGTTTAGAGACATCATCCAGTGCTATGGGTGAGAAAGATGAGAGTAGGGAGGAAAGGG
Source organism: Ambystoma mexicanum (assembly GCF_040938575.1). Lineage (NCBI taxonomy): Eukaryota > Metazoa > Chordata > Amphibia > Caudata > Ambystomatidae > Ambystoma > Ambystoma mexicanum. The sequence continues at coordinate 534,655,672 of NC_090930.1, forward strand.
AGGGGGGTAAAGGAGGCCTGCGAGCTGGGGAGGCACGAGGGAGGGGAGAAGAGTAGAGTGAGGACAAGATTACTATGGATTACATAGTAATGCTCCTTAGCCCTCAAGACCATCTTGCATGCTCGTTGATGTTAGTTGCACCATCTCTATTTACACTTATCTCTTTTCATTTTGGTGTCAGGATTCACCCGCATCAATTTCTTCTCCCACATTGCTAATTTCACAGGGTGTGCTGTGAGAAGCTCAGGAGGACTCCCCTTTGATGCCTTCATCCACTAGCACATCAACTCTCTAGTGGCAAATTATATTTTTCTCATTATGTTTGCCAAGTTAGCCATTGACCATCCAGTTTTCTTGATCTGGCTTTCAACAACATTCGGCCCTGTTTGTGCTTCTTTTTTGTCTCCCTCATACCTTTTCAAATGTGTATTGTGATTAATTGGTTCCACCGCATGTTTTTCCTCGCTTTGCACCTTGTGCTCAATGGATGAAACCAGAATGCGCGGAGAGATACATGCAAACTAGGAACTGCGCAGGGAGACTGGGCTTTTCTTTGGTATCAGCACTTGATCCTCACAGCACTACTCCCTTCCCTTGTGTGACGCTTCTCAAGTGCACACACAGTTCCGAGCTAATTAACTTGCCACACATGAAAAGGAAATGCAGACCTGCCTGAAATAACTAAGAAACTCAGCCTCACTTAAGATTGATGAAGTCATGAAAACGTGCGCTAGGAGGAGAAGCTAAAGACTGGTAACAGAGCGCCTGCCTTTACATCTTTAAACACAGTAGTGTGCACTGAATGTCATCATTATATGCATCTGCTGTATTATATGGATAGTACCATGATTTACATTTGGTTCGTAGTTCCTAAAACTGCAATGTTAGCACTATGGCTATTGAGTCATTTAACAATGATTCTTATGAGTATGACTGTGCAACACCTATGACACTGCAAGTTCTCCAATTTAACTCATCCGCACAGCGTAGGCGCAGGTGCTGTGCAGTTGCAAAATTGTGACTCGTACTCGCTAACGCATCAGCCAAACCTAAATCAGGATCTCAGTTGCAAACTAGGCAAATCTCCCAGAAAGTGTGTCACTGCCTTTTGTTATGTTACATGATGCCAGCAAATTCAATAAAGCACTATTGGGGAAGGACAGAAAACCATTATTTAAACCTGGCTGAGCAAATGGAATTCACTTTCTTTTTGTTCTACCAAGGATGTCAGATGTTTAAGTAGGCAACTAGAAAACACTTACCCACGGCACCGAGTATTAACTGCTAACTATTTGTGCAAGTACGTCTTCCTCACCTCCGTGCACAGCGGGACACTGTACACAGAACACATCAACACGAAATAACATACCAGTGATCCTAGCTGAGTAAACGACCTGAGGGAGGGAAAAGCTGGGATCAAAAACATTCAGCCTTCACCACTATGGAAACCTGGGGATGCAGGGTAAGGATGGCACCAAGGAACCAAGATTGTGCCGTAGGGTTGGTTAATCTTTGACGTTGGGACATGTCATGATCCCAAAGATGCCGTATTACTCCCCACACATAATATGAACTTTCTATACCTGGGTTTATAGTTTTGACTCCTTAACCGCAAACATGACATCTGTTGATGGTGCCCTCACTCCCCAAGCTGGTACACACCATATGACAAGGATCCGATGCCTTGTAATGATTTATCTTCCCCTGCCTGTGCTCTCTATTTAAATTGGGTGCATTTCCAAGGCATTCCAATCCTGTAACATATTGGTTCCTGCTCTGTAGGATTACAAGGATGAGTAATGTTAAAAAGATCCACTCAGCCCTCACACTTTTACAAACCAAAAGCCAAAGCAATCATAAAGGTAAAACAGGGACAGTTGAGGGATATACCTCCTTCACCTTTTGTGGTAACGTGGGCCAAGAGAAAGCTATTCTCTTAAGTGGGGTGCGAATGTGATCCAGTAGAGACTGAAACAACACAGTAACAAAGTCCAAAATAAAGGCAATGTCCAATCAAGGTTCGATAAAAATGTGTATACATTCATTGAATTAATGCAATATAATGAAATAGAAAATATTATACAAAAACCCACCCCTGTGGAAGAACAGACAGGAAGCAACAGACTGAAGAAAGTAGCCCGAGTATAGTGGTCATAAGCAAATGCCAACCAGGAAAGGATTTATTAGGTGAAAGAAGGTGCCGAGGTGACCTAACCAGTCTCCAGCGCCCCAATGGACCCAGGGAAGAGTTTGTTATCAACAGCTCAATTCAGGTACAGTGGATTGTGTGGGCCCAAGCATTCATCGGGCATTGAGCGGGTGCGAAAGCGGTCGCTCTGTGCGCTCGAAGGGGGGCTTTCAGTGATGCAGGTCAGTGCATTCCCCAGGATCTTATCAAAGTTGGGCCAGGCCGAGTCGGTCTCTAGCCACTGAGTGGGGTTGATGCATGATGATCCAGCCGTTCCAGTTGGCAGGCGAAGGTCGTAAAACTGGTGAACTGGGTGCTCCGATGTTCAGGTTGGTGAAGCAGTCGTTTGAGGACTAGTTACGCATGACCATCATAGTTTGGGTACAGTGGCACATATCTTAAATCTGCAGATTACCCATTCAGAGATGGAATTACCTGAATCATTGTATTATTTAATAAATATCAAAAAATGCGAGAGCTTTGCACCCTTGCCAGATGCAAATCCCCATTATTTGTAAGAAGTCTATATCATCAACTAAATCCCCATTATTGTAAGAAGTCTATATCATCAACTAAATAAACAAAGTCCATGGTTAATACTGTTGTGGTCAATATATGTTGAGCTCACCACTCCCCTACCGGCATAGAGATTTAGTATGCGTCATAACCTTCTCTCTATGACTCAGGGAGGCTCGTTCCCATATTAAATGTAAATTGCAGGTCTCCAACAGGCAATTTTCAACTAAAGTGAAGAGTAAAACATAAGTGAAATTGCCTTTATTCTTCAATTGTCTGCTATGTTAGTGGACAAGTGTAAACGCTTCCCACAATGTATTTCTATTGAGCCTTCCAACTTTTAACAGGTGGTCATTTCAGGCAGATTCCATAGGAATCCAAAGCAATACAGCCAGCAATTATATATATTCTGGCAGAAGGGCATCCACATATGGTTATGTCCAACCAGCGCCCCAACTATGCCTGACAACTGGACAAAAATGAGACGGGTGAGAAGATGTGGTCTAAAAATACATTTACGGACACTTGTTCTGATCCGCTTCACAATGAAAAGGACCCACAGGGAATTATGATGACTAATTGTTTTTCTCATCATTATTTGCAGTTGTGATTGTGTAATTATATCTGAGTGGAGGACGGTTTGTACTGAAGCGGATTGTAAAAAGTGGTGACTAAAGTGCTTAACTTTTTTGAGATCCGCTTGAATTTGTGAAAATAGACACAGTCCCCTCCATGCAAAAGGTAAATGCCTCCACCTTGTGTTTGCATGAAGAACTGAGTAGATCATAATTGGCCACCAGAGAAATCGCAACAGACTATTTCAGAGGACATGAACAGACTAGACACGCTTCTGAATACTGATGTGAAGTTGCCTACCTTCTCTGTCTTAAAACAAGCCTGTAACTACCATGCCACCTTTACTAGTGCCTTTATACTGCAACAATTGCATTGGTATAATCTTTACTTGTAAATGCAAAGCTCTTCTAGGTGCAGTTTATAAGATACTTTGTGAGAAAATCATTGATTTGCATTTTCTTCCTCTGGGAACAGACATAAATGTCAAACTTCTTGCGAATGGTGTTTAAACCACTGATAAATTCACGAAAGGAATTTGTAGTTATGCCGTTTCTTCTGCAGTCTGGTAAATATTGACAAAGTAAATCAAATGATTTTTATGCCTAATACAAATCTGACGTGCCATCCTAAAACATATTTAATAATTTGCAGAAAGTTAATATAGTAGTACTGTGTAAATTGGGAAAATTAACCGACTCGAGCGACGAATTGAAGACTCCGTATAAAAGATGCACAACCATAAACTCATGAAATTGAATTTAATGAAACATTTAATAACTCTTTAGTGATAATTTGCAGTAGTAAACATTTTTCTCTAATGTAAAATATTTCTTTTAAAGCAAGCTGGCATGCCAGCTTTATGCACATAAATGAACAGAAATACAATTACACATTTGCGACACAGAAGGCCCTTGTGATAAAGGACTGAAAAACCCTGTGGGCCAGTTTCTCAAAATGTATTTTTGTCACAAGTGATGAGATGCCCTAGAGCAGGGGTGCACAACTGATTTTGACAGAGGGCCGAAAGTACCTTACATGAGGGATATAGTGGGCCGAAAAGTAAATGTGGGCGGGGCGGTAGGCGGGGCGTGGCAGGAGGCTTTTTAAACCCCCAATTTGTACTAAACACATGGAAAAAGAATGTTTTTGAGGGGTAACGATTTTTATTTGCACTTCAAACTTACATTTTGTACTACACATTTTCCATTGTTATAATTTATTTCTATTTAGTTATTGTATCTCGCCTGTTTAATTAACTTATATATATTTTATTGACCCTAGATACACTATGCCCCATGGCACCCTCACCCCCAACCAAACACTATGCCCCAGGGCCCCCTTACCCCCAACCAAACACTATGCCCCATGGCCCCCTCACCCCCAACCAAACACTATGCCCCATGGCCCCCTTACCCGCAACCAAACATTATGCCCCATGGCCCCCTCACCCCCAACCAAACACTATGCCCCATGGCCCCCTCACCCCCAACCAAACACTATGCCCCATGGCCCCCTCACCCCCAACCAAACACTATGCCCCATATGTCCCTCACCCCCAACCAAACACTATGCCCCATGGCCCCCTCACCCCAACCAAACACTATGCCCCATGGCCCCCTCACCCCCAACCAAACACTATGCCCCATATGTCCCTCACCCCCAACCAAACACTATGCCCCATGGCCCCCTCACCCCAACCAAACACTATGCCCCATATGTCCCTCACCCCCAACCAAACACTATGCCCCATGGCCCCCTCACCCCAACCAAACACTATGCCCCATATGTCCCTCACCCCCATCCAAACACTATGCCCCATGGCCTCCTCACCCCCAACCAAACACTATGCCCCATATGTCCCTCACCCCCAACCAAACACTATGCCCCATGGCCCCCTCACCCCCAACCAAACACTATGCCCCATATGTCCCTCACCCCCAACCAAACACTATGCCCCATGGCCCCCTCACCCCAACCAAACACTATGCCCCATGGCCCCCTCACCCCCAACCAAACACTATGCCCCATATGTCCCTCACCCCCAACCAAACACTATGCCCCATATGTCCCTCACCCCCAACCAAACACTATGCCCCATGGCCCCCTTACCCCCAACCAAACACTATGCCCCATGGCCCCCTCACCCCCAACCAAACACTATGCCCCATGGCCCCCTTACCCGCAACCAAACATTATGCCCCATGGCCCCCTCACCCCCAACCAAACACTATGCCCCATGGCCCCCTCACCCCCAACCAAACACTATGCCCCATGGCCCCCTCACCCCCAACCAAACACTATGCCCCATATGTCCCTCACCCCCAACCAAACACTATGCCCCATGGCCCCCTCACCCCCAACCAAACACTATGCCCCATATGTCCCTCACCCCCAACCAAGCACTATGCTCCATGGCCCCCTCACCCCAACCAAACACTATGCCCCATATGTCCCTCACCCCCATCCAAACACTATGCCCCATGGCCTCCTCACCCCCAACCAAACACTATGCCCCATGGCCCCCTCACCCCAACCAAACACTATGCCCCATGGCCCCCTCACCCCCAACCAAACACTATGCCCCATATGTCCCTCACCCCCAACCAAACACTATGCCCCATATGTCCCTCACCCCCAACCAAACACTATGCCCCATGGCCCCCTTACCCCCAACCAAACACTATGCCCCATGGCCCCCTCACCCCCAACCAAACACTATGCCCCATGGCCCCCTTACCCGCAACCAAACATTATGCCCCATGGCCCCCTCACCCCCAACCAAACACTATGCCCCATGGCCCCCTCACCCCCAACCAAACACTATGCCCCATGGCCCCCTCACCCCCAACCAAACACTATGCCCCATATGTGCCTCACCCCCAACCAAACACTATGCCCCATGGCCCCCTCACCCCCAACCAAACACTATGCCCCATATGTCCCTCACCCCCAACCAAGCACTATGCTCCATGGCCCCCTCACCCCAACCAAACACTATGCCCCATATGTCCCTCACCCCCATCCAAACACTATGCCCCATGGCCTCCTCACCCCCAACCAAACACTATGCCCCATGGCCCCCTCACCCCCAACCAAACACTATGCCCCATGGCCCCCTCACCCCCAACCAAACACTATGCCCCATATGTCCCTCACCCCCAACCAAACACTATGCCCCATGGCCCCCTCACCCCCAACCAAACACTATGCCCCATATGTCCCTCACCCCCAACCAAACACTATGCCCCATGGCCCCCTCACCCCAACCAAACACTATGCCCCATATGTCCCTCACCCCCAACCAAACACTATGCCCCATGGCCCCCTCACCCCAACCAAACACTATGCCCCATGGCCCCCTCACCCCCAACCAAACACTATGCCCCATGGCCTCCTCACCCCCAACCAAACACTATGCCCCATGGCCCCCTCACCCCCAACCAAACACTATGCCCATATGTCCCTCACCCCCAACCAAACACTATGCCCCATGGCCTCCTCACCCCCAACCAAACACTATGCCCCATGGCCCCCTCACCCCCAACCAAACACTATGCCCCATGGCCCCCTCACCCCCAACCAAACACTATGCCCCATGGCCTCCTCACCCCCAACCAAACACTATGCCCCTGGGCCCCTCACCCCAACCAAACACTATGCCCCATGGCCCCCTCACCCCCAACCAAACACTATGCCCATATGTCCCTCACCCCCAACCAAACACTATGCCCCATGGCCTCCTCACCCCCAACCAAACACTATGCCCCATAACCCCCTCACCCCCAACCAAACACTATGCCCCTGGGCCCCTCACCCCAACCAAACACTATGCCCCATATGTCCCTCACCCCCAACCAAACACTATGCCTCATGGCCCCCTCACCCCCAACCAAACACTATGCCCCACGGCCCCCTGACCCCCAACCAAACACTATGCCCCATGGCCTCCTCACCCCCAACCAAACACTATGCCCCATGGCCTCCTCACCCCCAACCAAACCCCCCACCCCATGGCCCCCTCACCCCCAACCAAACCCCCCAACTCAGCACACACACAAACATGCACCCATACAGAACCAAACCCCCCACCCCCAAACTCAGCACACACACAAACATGCACCCATACAAACCCGAACCCCCCACCCCCCAAATCAGCACACACACAAACATGCACCCATACAGACCCGAACCCCCCACCCCCCAGATCAGCACACACACAAACATGCACCCATAAAGACCCAAACCCCCCACCCCCACCAAACTCCAAACCCCCCACCCCCAACTCAGCACACACTCAAGCATGCACCCATACAGACCCGAACCCCCACCCCCCAACTCAGCACACACACAAACATGCACCCATACAGACCCAAACCCCCCACCCCCCAACTCAGCACACACACAAACATGCACCCATACAGACCCGAACCCCCCACCCCCCAACTCAGCACACACACAAACATGCACCCATACAGACCCGAACACCCCACCCCCCAACTCAGCACACACACAAACATGCACCCATACAGACCCGAACCCCCCACCCCCCAACTCAGCACACACACAAACATGCACCCATACAGACCCGAACCCCCAACTTAGCACACACACACAAACATGCACCCATACAGACCCGAACCCCCACCCCCCAATCAGCACACAAAAAATATTAAAATCAAAACATTCATACACATCCGACACACCCCCCCACCCCCGCATCTCAACATACATACAAAATACATTCAAATACAAACATGCACACACATCCGACTCCCCCCCACCCCCGCATCTCAACATACACACAAAATACATTCAAATACAAACATTCATACACATCCGACACACCCCCCACCCCCGCATCTCAACATACACACAAAATACATTCAAATACAAACATTCATACACATCCGACACACCCCCCACCCCCGCATCTCAACATACATACAAAATACATTCAAATACAAACATTCATACACATCCGACACACCCCCCACCCCCGCATCTCAACATACACACAAAATACATTCAAATACAAACATTCATACACATCCGACACACCCCCCCACCCCCGCATCTCAACATACACACAAAATACATTCAAATACAAACATTCATACACATCCGACACCACCCCCCCAACATACACACACAAACATAAAGCAAAACAAACCCAACACACAAACACAAACAGACCACTTACCAGAGACGTGCTGGAAGGCAGGTAAGCGGCAGGTAAGCTGGAACGCTGGAATCTTACTACGGCTGGCGTGGTCCAAGGCTGAAATGCCTTCCGGCATCAAGCCTTATGGACCACGCCAGCCGTAGTGCTGGCCCTCCATTGGTGCAGCACACACGCATTACGTGGCTCGTAGGAGCGACGTGATGCGTGTGTGTGCTGAGCCAATGAGGGCCAGTGTTTTCACCGGCCCGGAAGACAACAAAGACTTTCCTAATGAAGGGTGGCCGCGGGCCGCCCTCCATTAGGAAAGTCTTTGTGCCTCGCGGGCCGGTCAAAAGGGCATGGCGGGCCGCAACTGGCCCGCGGGCCGTATGTTGTGCACCCATGCCCTAGAGCATCTCATCTCTTGCACCAAGGACACGGAGCAGACCCATTCTCAAAGGGTATCTGAATGAGCACATCTTGAATGAGCTAATTTTTATGCTCTTTCTTTACTCCTTTGCACATACCAGGGGTCTTTTCTATGCATTTAAAAGCTCCTGTTTTGCCACCTACTTAAGCAGCCCTCCAGCCTCTTTTCCTTGCAGTTGGTGAGCAGGGACAAGTCGATCTAGGTCATGTGGCCTACGCCCCACTCACCTTCTTAGCCCTGCCTCTTCCTTTCTGCTCTGAACTCTTAGATCAAGGTTGTCTCTGGCCCAGGCATACAAAGTGAAGGACGAACAAAGAAAAGGGCAATTCCTGTTTGGACCTGTTCGGACTGGGAGGACCCAGGACCCAAACTCCTGCACAGACAACAGGTAAGCACATGCTGACATGTGTTTTCTCCCTCCATCTCCACAGGCCATCTCCACCATCACCTGGCAACACTAACGTCAACAACATCGCCCTCCTCTAAGGCATGGATTCCGCAATGTAGCAAAATCACCCATATTAGCCTCAAGCCCACCAGTACCCCCTCACCATCCACAACATAGAAGTTGATGCTTGCCAAGGTCCGCTTAGCTATCAACCATGCAGCAGACATCTCCGACCTCATCACTACACACAACTTTGATGCCATCTTCATCACTGAGACCTGGTTGGCGCCCACCTCCACCCACTTCCTAGGCATCTTTGTGCCCGACGGCTACAGCATCCAACACAAAGACCAGCTGAACAAGACAGGTGGATGCTTCACGGTCATCCACAAGACCTCACAGCCCTGCACCAGATTTGACATCAATTACATTGGCTCCTTCAAAGTCCTCTAAAGCCACTTCATGCTCTCCCTGATGGACACAGGCATCTTGCATCTCATCTTCAGACTCCACAAACCCAACACCGCCTTCATCTCTGACTTCACCAACCTGATCACTGCTATGTCCCTCATGCACGCCGACATCTTCCTAGGTGACTTCAACCTCCCAGACAGCAAGGCAACAAAACCAATGAAGGAAGTTTTCCTCAGCCTTCTCGACACCCTCAGCCTCACACAGGACACAAAAGAACCAACACATGAGAAAAGTATGATCCTAAACGTAATCATCACTGCACTGCCTTCCTTCTACTAAAGCTCTCCTCTCCCGCTTGACTGGTCTGACCTCATGGCCATGCTTTTCGACATCCCGCTCACTACTCCAGTCAAGCACTCCAGCAGAAACCCATCAGACAAACCTTCAGGTCCTTTACGAACTTCCCAGTAGAAGCCCTCAATGAACACCTTGCCAACCTCCACCCCAGATGGACTGCACACACCCAACTGAACTGCAACTCTCTACTGGAAACAGTCAACAGCACCATCTCAGCCTCCATTGACCGACGCATGCATCTGAAACAACACACCTGCAAACTGAAATCATCAGCACACTGGTATCTGCAAGACATCAACGTCAGAAAAAGAGTAATCAGGAAACAAGAGAAAACCTGGTGCTGCTCCTGGATTGCCTCAGACCAGGGTCTCCGAGCAACCTTCTGACAACTAATCAACACAGCCAAGGTCTCCAACTATCAGAAAACCATAGCAGTAGCTGACAACAAAAGCAGAGCCTTCCTCAAAGCGTTCAAGCACTACGTCAACCTGCTACAGAACCCTGCTATACTACACTCCATTGAAAAATCCACTGCAATCAACACCTTCTTCATCGAGAAAATCAGCAAGATTTGCCAGCACATAGACACCAGCTATGCATCCACATACCCACCTCGCATCCCTCCTCATGAAAACTCCACACCCTGGACAACCTTTAAGATGCTCTCTACAGAGGACCTGGTGGAAACCCTGGCCCCCCCTCAAAGCCACATCATAGACGGACGGCATCCTCTCAGCATCCATCCTCAAGACCTTCCCCACAGAAGCTCTCCTTCCCTACATGAAAATCATCAACAGCTCCCTAACTCAAGGCACGTTTCCATCGACCTTAAAGACAGGACATGTCCCCCCTTTACTAAAGGATCCCACTCTGGATCCCAACAACCTAAGTAACTATCACCACATCACCAATCTTCCCTTCCTAGGTAAGATCATTGAGGAATCAGTAGCCATGCAACTGCAGTAACACATCGACACCAACAATCTCCTCCAAGCCTACCAATCTGGGTTGGGACCAAGATGCAGCAGGGGAACGGCAGTCATACAGGTGGTTGACAATGCCCTCAACAACCCTATGAGGGGCACCCCTGTCTTCTGGTTCTACTCAGCCTATCGGCTGCTTTTGACACAGTAGACCACCAGGCACACATGGACACCCTAAATCGGCTCACGGGGACCACCAACCTTGTCCTACACTGGTTCAAGTCCTACCTCACCAACTGACAGCAGTTAGTTCAGATGAACTCCTCTAGATCGCCAATGCTACCCGTCACCCGTGGAGTCCCATGGGTTTCGATCCTCTTCCCAGTGATCTTCAATCTATACATGGAGCCACTGGGAGCCCTCCTAGCCACACACAATATCCACCAATACACTGCTGACACACAGCTATACCTCACGATTGACTCCATCAAGGACATCCACAGGCTGAAAATCTTCCTCTCGCTGGTCCAGTCTTGGACATCAAGTGCATACTACTCCTCACCAACAACACTGAACACCCAGACACACAGACCTGGCTATCAACTATGAACCCTCAGTGCTTCACACCCGAGCTCACCTCCTGCACCATGTCCCTCAGGTTCCACATCGATAAACACCTCTCCTTCAAGGCACACATAGCTAAGAAAACTCAGACAGTTTGGTGTCAGCTCTCCCTCATGTGGAAAGTCAAGTGCTACCTCCCTCTGCATGGCTTTAGATCCACTGTCCAAGCACTGGTCTTATGACACCAGGATGGGGACAATGCCCTCCTCGAAGGCCTCCCATCGTCCTTCCTTGTGCCCCTGAGAAGTGTCCTACACATGGATGCATGCCTCATGAAGGTTTTATGCAGATACAACCACATCACCCAGGCCCTCATCGACTTTCAATGGCTACCACTGCATGCACGAATCACCTTCAAGTGTTGCTGGATCATCTATAAGTCAGTCTCCCTCAAGTAACCCAGCTACCTCGCAGATAAACTCAGCATCTCTGGCAGACAGTGCACAACCAGAAGCCAGGACACTTGCAGACTTGAAATCCATAACTACAAAAAGAAAATTACCAGAAAACAGGCCTTCTCTGCCGAAGCCCCAAGACTTTGGAACCTCCTCCAAGTCAGCATCAGACTCGTCCCCACGATCCTACAATTCAGAAAAGAACTCAAGACCGACCTCTTCAAGGAGTCTCTCCTCCTCAAAACCTTGGCCTTCACGTTGCCCCGCCACCACACCACCTGACTCGCTAGACCTGTCTGCCCCTTTCCTCCCCGCCATTCTGTATAGCTGTACTCCTTCTCTGTGCCCTCTATATCCTACCCCCGCTGTATATCTGTTCTGTTGTTACTTCTGAAAAGTGCTTTGTTATGCATTTATACTGTTGTAAACCTCTGTAAAGTGCTCTGTTGTGTATTTGTATTGTTGTATAATATACTTCATTAAGCGCTCGGTTGCTTCTCAAAGCTAGGTTCATGCTCAACAAATAAAATAATATTACAAATAATAAGAATAATCCATGTGTCTATATCTCTTTTATTGATTTTAAGTCAGTATTCAACAGTGTCAACCGAAGTAAGCTGTGGGATATATTGACCGCATTTCATTGTCCGTCTTGGTTACTTGAGATTTTGATCATGTCATAACACTAGTACCCAGGTTACTTTAGATACTATGGGTCGGTTGTCCCAACCGATCATAGTGACCAAAGGTGTCAAACAAGGCTGTCTATTGGCTGCTCTTCTTTTTAATCTCTATATAGCCAATCCTATGAACTGCTTGATAGCTAAAGCCAACTGTCCAGCTAAATTTGTTAAGGTGTTGGTTTCTGCCCTCTTATACGCTGATGATCTTGTTTTGATAGATCACACGTATGGAGGAATGAAATCCATCTTGGAGGAACTTGGATGTTTTTCGGACAATTATTTATTTTTTAAAAAGAATTATGTTGTTTTCACATAAAAAAATTAATAGCCCTAAAATGGAGGTTTCCTGGGGCAATGTGAAATATACAAACAGTTACAGATATTTGGGGGTGTTATTTAGTTGTGATACTGGATATAAGGTTCATATTGATGACAAGATTAGATGTGCTAAACAGATCACCATGTTGGTTAAGAACTTTGCTAATAACTTTGCCGGTTACTCTTTAATGGTAATTTTGACATTACATAAACAATGGTTAACCCCAATTGTAACATAAGGACTTGATGTATTATGTTTGCCCCCTCATGCCCTATTCAATATATTAGGGTGGAATTGGGCCTATTATCACTTCAATCCATTATGCTTGTTCAACAGGAATTATTACCTATAAAGCCCACGTGCCATCCAGTTAGTAAATTGCTAAAAATGATTGATCTAAATGTCATCAATCTTATGAAAAATTATAGATCTAGCGATTATGATAGTGCATGTCGTGAGTTGTTTAGTGACTTAGATTGGTCTGTTGCACGTAACCGGTGTGGACATTATAATTTCCTAAAAACTGCTCTTAAATATAAAATCCAGAAAAGAGACTGGGAAAAGAATTTTACTCGGATGGCGGGAATTGTACACTCATACTTGATGCCTCAAATTTACTTGTTACGCTGTCCTGATCCTCGGATCCGCAAATTTCGCTTGTTGATGCGTATGAATCCGCTTCTTGTTAGGGCAACATTTGGGAGTCAATGGCAACTTGTGCCTCATCAGCGCTACTGTCGAATTTGTAAGAATGTTAATTCATTGTAGACAATGAGACATGTACTAACTGGCTGTGTTCTGTTGGAGGATGTATACGGACGGGGTCAACTGTTTTGTGCACAACTTGCTGTTTATCAAATCTGATCATTTCTGGTTGTACTATTAGAACTCCAAGACTGAATCTTTGCTCATAGCACTTTATCGAGTATTGATTAAATGTGCTACTGCAATGCATGGTGATATAAACTGTTATAGTTAAGCTGCTTATTCTTGTCAGTTGTATGGTATTACTTGTTAAGATGGGATTATGATATGTGTTTTTGTTCGTTTTATGAAATTGATGATGGAAATTTAGCATGATGTGTTATATTAATGATGAATGATGTTATGCTGGTTTATGAAATTGTATGTTTGAGTTTTATAAGTTCAATGAACGATAAACAACGAAATAAATAAAGAATACAAATAATAATAATAAATCCATCCCAAATTCATAAACGGGAAGTGCTTTTAAATCCACAGAAATGAGGGTCGCCCCCGGCACCTGTGGGAACAGGTGCAGGAGGAGGCGGTAATCTTGGCAGGATTCTTTTTCACCATATCATGATTTTGTGTTATTTATTGTGACAGCTGCAGTTTAAACCATGGCTGTCACACTTGCATTTCCCTCCCCAAACAGGGATGGAAATGTTTTTTTTTAACATGTCACTGAGGCGAAATTTGCTCCCAACAACCCCGTGGTTGCTAGGAGCCTGTCATACATTAGTGTCAGGTGCAGGACAGTGCATCTTTGTGCCACTGTCCAGCCCCTCCCGTAATGCTCAGGTCGCCTTTGAGAATAAGGTGTCCTGAACATTTCTGAAAGTAGTACAAATTAAATTAGCACATTCTCTGTGCCCCTTTCATTTTGAGAACCTGACCATAAGTGTTTTATATTCTGGGTTCTTGGTATATGCAAAGGACTTTTTCCAGATAGACACAAAGTATGTGCACAGTGCTACCCATAGGTATATTCAAATCAAGCTCACAAGTCCCAGCAGAGTGTAAACATAAGGTGATAAACTAAGGCAATGTTCAGTTACTCTTGGCTCTAATGCTTTCAGGGATGTTAAAAGTGTTCTGCAGGTGCTGTGGCAGATGGGTAGGGAAAATGTATTCCTCCTCCTCACAGGGACGTCATTTCATCAAAATGCCTGGGGTAGAGGAAGTGACATCACAAAACCATTGACCTCTGATGACATATCAGGAAGTGATGTAATTTGACCCTGCCCCAAGTGACATCACTGGAAGTGACACGTGCCACATATCACGGTCCGCTCTAACCCCTTCACCTGATGGGTGAAGACTGTGCTGAGTGCCCCCAGAGCTGGTGTGGCGTGGTCACCGCACTGCCGGAACTATGGGGCCACCGCTACTCCCGGAGCTTCAGTTTAAAAAATCTATTATTTTGTTCTTTTTACAGGGGTAGCCAGAGAGATTGCACGGGCAGCAAGGTAGAACACAGGGGTCGTGGCTGCGACCCATGGTGATCCCCAAATGACATCCCTGCCTCCTCATTGCCAATTCATTTGAAAAAATACCTATTTTATGTCTGTCTGAGATTTTCTTGCAAGCATCAAACAAATTAATTCATTTGGAATCCACCTGTATTTAGTACCACATAGAAGCAGGTTTATTCCATAGGAACCCACTGTCAGTGCCACCTGCAAAGGGTCATTTTTACAAAACTGGAAATAAAAAAAAGAAGTAAAGGTGTTTTCACCTGTGTTTATTTTTCACGTTTGCACTTTGTTTTGTAAAACTTGAAAACTGCACAACGGGGACACAACAGGCAGTCCCCTTTGCATGCAATTAGCACTTTTTACAAAATGAGCCCTTGGGCACAAACTTCCAACAGTTTGGCTTCAAAACTTAAGACTCTTTTCCCCATGGAAGGTGTCTTTAATGAGTGATAATTCAGCTGTAGGTAACCCAGCAAAATGTTCTCAATAACTTGCGTTGAAAGGTTTCGAAAACAGAGGCCACACAGGCGTTCATCCCTTCTGAAGGGCTGTCCTCTGCATCATGCACCATGCCAAAGTAGCATGACTGGATTCCTTCAAAATGCCAAATCTTCTATTTTCCTTTTATGATTATTGTTCCCTAGGGGGAAACAATGCCTTTACTTCGGGGTGTGACAGATGAGCCATGCCCCCAAGGCTCATGGTGCTCTTGCAACATTTTCTCTTTTCCCAAATATATGGTTGCATTTGTGATTGAGTATTTTTTCTCCTGCCCTTTAGAAGCTACCTCACACGTGATTCATGCATACTTGAATGCTCCTCTTCTTAAAATGCCATTTATCCCTTGATCTCCATTCTCTCTAAGATGCTGAGGACAGCTGACAGCAGCTGCAGCCACTGTTATGACGCCTTGAGTTTTCTTGGATCATGCCCCTTCTCGGTTGATGCTTAGATGCAGAGGCGTTGTTAAGGGGGGTGGGGGGTGCTGAGGGGCTTATAGCCCCGGATCTTATGATTGTAGCCCCGGATAGAAGCTCAGGGACTGAAACTAAAAGGCTTGCTAGCCCCGAGTTCCGACTGTCCCGGCGTTAGCATAGCCCTGGATCTTTTACAAACCTAGCAACACCCCTCCTTATCACCATGCGACAGTTGTAACATCATCCTATGTAAAGCTATCGTGTTTGCAAACAAATGTTGAAATGTCATATTACTTGGAACAAAAATGCATATACCTCAAAATGAAGGGGACAACAGGTTATGGCCAATGCAATTGATATGGCTAGGGACATAATTCCTTGAAAACCCCACACTTTACAGTCTGCAGTGTTTGACCATGAGAGATCAGATCTCCTCAGAGCATCGATTCATCCTCAGGCTCTCAGAAGTAGTTAGCGCAGGCCAACTAGGAGTAAGTCGGTTACAATGTGGCCTGTTTTTACCGATCACACATGTTATGAATATTGGGGTATTTACCCCAAGCACTATTTTTGAAATTTTGTATGCATTAAATGCTCCACGATTATGGGCTGAAATATCTTCAAACATTGGCTGCAGCATCCCCTTATTTTACTTCCACCCAGAAAGTGAAAGCCATATTACCTTTTTCACTCCGTGCACTGCAAAATACTTTGGACCTCATCACAAAGTTTGGCGGTATCCTGGTGGTAAATCTGCTGGAATACCACCCAATGCAATTACCGTTACCGCCACTTGGTCCAGCGGTATTACTGCTGGATCACAAGTAGCAGTGGTGGTGTAAATCCCCATTTTGAGCGCCATGGTAATTGCGCCAAAAATGGGCAGAAAGTCTGCGGATTTAGCTCCAGCTCAGAGCTCCAACTTTATCATTTGTTTATGGTCCATATGTAACTAATAATAGGTTGTTATGAGGGTTATACCGAGTAATAATGGTCTGGGGCCTGAATAAATGGGCCTTTGCCATGTACAACCCTGAAATGCCCGATCCAAGCCTCCATTTTCATGGCTGCATCCCAAGGCGTATAGGAGCAGATGAAGTGGCTGGCTGGCGGACGTGGTGGTAGTGGTAGGGTTCATGGTAATGGGTATTGTACCACGCACTGTTGCACTTGCGTGGTGTCTTGGCGCTCTGGCTTACCTGCAAAGGAAGAAGGATTGCAGGGTTTGTTAGTTGGCTTGAGAGGGAGAAAGAGCAAGAGAGCTTTGGTGTGCTGTTGGCAGCTTCAGTTAGGAGAAACCAGTCCCTGAGCATTGCTGCGGTCGGTAGCAATAATGTGGTGTTGAGGTGTAATTGTGTGTGTTTTGTTTTCAGGTCGAGTCGGGTGTTGTGACGTGCTTGCAGTTTGTGGTGCTGTAGAGGAGTGGTTCTGTTTAATTTGAGCGTGCGTATGCAGAAAAGTGAGTTTTTTGTATGGTTGGTTAGTGACAATACATTTCCTAACCTCAATAATCCCCCCAAATGCGACACATTTCCCAGCCTCAACAGTTCTTACAAGTGCAATGTCTTTCCCACCACCAGCAATCCATCCAAGTGAGGCACATCCCCTGTCCACAACATTCCATCTGATTGCTGCACAGTTACTGCCCTCACACAATCCGTCTAAGTGCAACTCTTTTCTCACTCCCGGAAGTCCATTCAAGTGCGATACATGTCCCCCTCCTAACCATCCATCCAGGTTTGACACGCTTCCCTCCCCCAACACTCCATCCAAGTTTGGTGCATTTTCTGTTACACAAATGCCCATCCTAGTGTGACGCATCCCCCCACCCCCCACCCAATAATCCATCCCGGTCACACTTCCCATCTCTAAAAAACCCATAAAGGTGTTTTACATTTCCTGGTATTGAAAGGAAAGTAAGTGGGGACAGAGTGACAGCGTGGAGAAAAGTAGTGAAGGGATAGTGCACGTGAAGGCAGGCACAAAGAGGAGGCCGAGAGGAGGGGAGCAGCAGCCACCTTTCTCTGAATATGTGTTGTCACTGTAAGGTACACCTCCGGTTTGGTGCAACCTGGCTGGCTTATGCCTGAAACACGGTTGCTAATAGCTGCTTAGTAAAATAACAATATCTCCAAGGGATGGGATAGCCCTAGTGGATTAATAAGGTATGCGTACGACTGAACAGGGCACAGCTTAATCTCCATGCTGAATCTGTTGGTAGTCTTCACGACCATCAGTCTGGCTTCAGAGCTGCCAGAAGCACGGAAACTGCTCTCCTGAACATCCGTGAGGACCTGCTCTCGAACCTTGACTCTAAATTCCATGTGTTCTTATTTTGCTTGATCTCTCTTCTGCCTTTGATACTGTCAATCATACCATCCTGCTCAACCTTCTAACCTGGGTATCACTGGTCAGGCTCTGGCGTGGCTGACCTCTTTCCTCTCCAATCGACTCTCCCAGGTCCAACTAGGGTCCTTCCTCTCTGACATCTTTTTCTCTACCTGTGGTGTCCCCCAGGGATCTAACCTCTCTCCCTGGCTGTTCAACCAATACCTGGCACTCCTTGCCCACCGCATCGCCGCTCTCTGCCCCAACTTTCAGTGCTATGCGGATGACACCCAGCTCATTTTCAGGCTACCCTCGGCCTCCTCTTCTCCTTCCCTCATCTCTGACTGTCTTTCTGCTATCCAGGAATGGTGTGCCGCCAATGACCTCTGCCTTAATGCCAGTAAGACTGAGATTCTACTCATCGGCACTCCCGCCTTCCCTGCAGCTCTCTGGCTGGCCTCTCTTGGCCCTCTTCCTGCTCCTACCTGCAAGGCAAAAAACCTCAGGGTCATTTTCGATTCCAAACTCTCCTTCTCTCCTCACATATCTGACGTCTCTGAGAAGTCACACTACCAGCTACATCTCCTCATAGGTATCCTTCCTTTCCTCTCCTTCTCCCAGAAGCTCACTGTCTCTAGAGCCCTGGTTCTCTCGAAGCTGGACTACTGTAACAGTCTCTATCTAAATCTGCCTGCCTCTACTCTCCGCCCTCTACAACTCATCCAGAACAGGACTGCGAGACTTGTCCTTGGCCTCAAGCCCAGGGACCGTATCTCTCCAGGACTGAAATCGCTACACTGGCTCCCAGTGGCTGCGAGGATTAAGTTCAAAACCCTCTGCATTGTCCACAAGGCCTTCTGGGGCCTTGGGCCAAAATACCTTCAACTCTCTCTTCCAAAGTATCTTCCTTCTCGAGCTCTTCGCTCATCCGCCTCCAACTCCCTCAGGGTCAGCCGCTTCTCCAAGTAACGAGTTGGGGGTAGATCTCTCTCTGCAGCAGGGGCCTCCCTCTGGAACAGCCTTCCTGCCTCCATGAAACTTGAGGAGAACCATCTCTGGTTCCGGAAGCACCTCAAAACCTTCCTCTTTGCCTCCGCTTTCTCTTCCCCTCTCCCCTGCTAAAATTACTGAAACTGTACTGAATCGGCTACTGGACCACTCACCGAACTCGGTCCTTTGGCCCAGCCACTCTCCCCTGCACTGCCTCCCTGGCAACCCCTGCACTGTGGGACTGTCTCTGTATCCCTACAGCCCCCCTTCCCAGTACTTGTCTGCACTTACCTTTCACTTGCCACCATCTGGCCCTTATTATTTATTATTTATATTATTGTTGTTATTCTACTAACCCTATACTGCACTTCCCCTCTCCCTTTCCCCCTTGCACTTTTTCCCCTCCCCCCTTCCCTTGCACTTGCGCGATCTGAATTAGACCTGGCCTAGTAGGATCGTTGTCTGTCTCCTCTTGTTCCCCCCCTGCCTCGTCGCGCCTTGAAACACTTGTGTATAGGAGCGTTATAAATGCCATATCATATCATATCATATCATATCATCATACCATATGGCACCCTGGTACTCTAGGGAGCTTTTCCTGATATGGCAAACATTTACAAAACTGGAATAATCCACCACCACCCTCTGTTCATGAACTGCGCTACACTCAATATTCTCATATATGCTGCACGTATAGGGTAGGGCATCTCTGCAAGCCCCATTATTACTCCCCAATATCTTGGCAAGGCATTACGCTGTCCCACAGACATTGCTTGCCTTAGTTTCCGGATCGTCCATAGCCGTCTTGCACATAATAGAGCCTATTTTGACAACAGATAGCTTTTCAAGATTTTTAAAAGTGGCCTTTTCGGCATTGATATTGTGGGTCATAGGTTATGAGGCTGACAGGTGATACAGCGCTATAAAAGTGGACGATATTAATATTTGTCCCGTATTATGACGTTCTGAAGGAAAGGTGAATAAATGGGATTGCCGGTCAAGTGGCACAGCGAGTAGAGCGCTCGCTTTGACACCTGTGCAGAGCCTGCTAACGCAGGTTCGAAACCCGGCAAGGCCAAACTCAGCCTTTCATCCTTCCGAGGTCGATAAATGAGCACCACACACCGTGGGTAATAATAAGCAGTGCTCAGATACCTGAGGGTTCATAGCGCTATATAAATGCCAAATTATTAAATTATTACAAGAGACATAGACACTGGTGGAATGGAATTGCACCTACAGATATGTCACTTGTTAAATGTCATAGAGGATTGTTGCAGCTGTGCAGGTTGGTTGATCCTGCTGGTCCATACCTCACTGAAGTACTTCTTTCATGTTTACCCCGAAGAAATGGGAAACCATTCTGAAAAAGAAATTGTGACCTCTGTGCTATGGACAGGTTATCATACCATGTTCTTTCTGGAGAGGAGCGCCTGCTACCTTTT
This sequence comes from Ambystoma mexicanum, assembly GCF_040938575.1. Lineage (NCBI taxonomy): Eukaryota > Metazoa > Chordata > Amphibia > Caudata > Ambystomatidae > Ambystoma > Ambystoma mexicanum. The sequence goes on from NC_090930.1 coordinate 534,676,548, forward strand.
TTGAAATATTTGCAAGGAACTTCGGGTTGGTCACCCTGAGTTACCTGGGGGAACCCAGACGTGGACTCCCTGCTCACTGTGCTCAGAGAGGCACATCTCCACCTCACTGATGAGGCCCAACAAGGCTGAAACACGTGTATGGAGTTGCTGTTGGTACTCTGGTTCAGAAGGGAATTGCCAAAGCATTTTGGTGCTGGACTGCCCATGTGGGCGGTACAAAGACTGATATGAAATGGTTATTTCCCATCTGTGAAAGGTACAGTGAGCAAAAAGCGTGTGCTGCAAACTCTCATCTCAAAATGGGAAAAAACCACAGGCCAGGTTATCATGCCATGTTCTTTCTGGAGAGGAGCGCATGCTGCCTTTTTTGAAATATTGACGGATGAGGAGCATTTTAGGGAAAGGACCCTATGGGGAAAAATCATGAAGTGTTAAAAGCACGTTTAAGACCAAAGGATATAGAGCCAAGTAGCACGGAATCCAGAGCTGAGCATGGAAGTGAGGAGAGTTGGGCAGCGTCTTCTGCCTTTGTCAGGCAGCCTTATAGCTAGACCATATCATGTGGCAGGAAGAAAGTATGATGATATGTTACGTTAGGTAGCTATAGCTATAGCAACCTAAATGAGAAGGAAGCCATACACCCCCATAACCAGGCTAAAAAGAGAGGCTCAGCTGCCAGAGACCACCCACCAGGAACACTATGGCAATGGCCACACACAGAGCTCTAATCAGTCCCTGGCATGAACATCGACAAAGCTGGAGCCAATGGCCAGAAACTGAATCGTAAACTGGATGCATAATGCAGCCAGGCTGCCCCCAAATGCGTCAGCTACTTTGTTGGGCATAATGCAGAAAAGTATAACACACAATAGGGTTAAACATAAAAAGAAGAAAATACTGCCTGAGCATCACACATACTAGAAACCGTAATCTTCTCGTTGCTGATACCAAAGGTGGAATGTGCAAACTAAGATCAAAAGGATCCTGGACTACACATTTTCACAACAAATGATGAAAAACTGGATGCATCTATCAAGTTCTACTGAAGTATAGAAAGAGAATTATCAGACTAACAACCTCTTTCATCAAAAAAGGGCAATACAATGAGGTGAATGCTTAACTGGAACAAATGTATGCAGGTAATTAATACGTAGATAACTACACCCTGGAATTCACTAACACACAAGCATAGATCTTTCAAAACATCTTCAAACCAGTTCATGATCTTCTTAAAGTGCTAGAGATTCACAACGGGCATTTGCAGAACATGGTGTTACTCGTGAGAAATGTACTGGGAACATTTATCAATTGCTAGAGTGGAATGACATAATGTAAAACACACATGATACTTTTGACTTGGGCAACAAAGCCTTATAAGTCGTTTAAGGGGCATTACACAATTGTCAGAAATACTGCCCTATGGTTCGATTGGCCCTCTTCATCTGACCATTAGTTTGAGGGATGAATGCCAGATGAAAGACTCCCTTTCCCTCCCAAAGCCTTGCAAACTGCTTTAAACATGGTGAGAAAAAGTAATTGCTAGTTAGCAGAAAAGGTAGGTAAAAGAATTGCTTGAACACGTTTCCAAGTCACTCTTCGTCAGGATTTTTGAGGATGGAGGAAGGAGGAGGCTGCATTTTGGAAGGAGGAGGCTGCAGGTCCTTCTCAAGATAGGTCTTCTTACCAACCCTAGAGTTATTATATTTGAAGGAAGTTTGGCAAGTGTGGACACTGCACCACTATTAGCACTGAGTTTGAGTTTATTTAGACTTTTGTCTGCAATAAAACATGGCGCCTTAAAGATCAGTTCTAGGAGTGAGAACCCAGAGAAGTTGCATCAATCAGGCCTAAATTGAGAATATCCCTAGGAATTTCTTTCCTTAATTTGTGTGGGTTTAGTTAAAATGTAGTCTGAGCCATCACGACTTTAAGGATTTAGAGGGTAATTCATGGATTATTTGCGCCGAAAAAAACGTGCTTTGTGCGCCATTCTGCCCGCAAATCCTTGTTTAACAAATGGGGATTTGTGGGCAGAATGGTGCACAAATCACGTTTTTTTTCGGTGCAAATAATCCATGAATTACCCCCTTAGTATGTCCTCTCCCACTTAATTGTAAACCATAACTGCAACCTCTTGTGCACTAAGAACTATGATGGTTTTATGGAGCAGATGTTATATGTTATACCCAGCCTTAATAAGTGTAAACTAGTTTTAAATGGCTTAGTTGTTTATAAAATTGTATTTTTTTCATGTTCATGTATTTTAATAATGTGCGTCAAGATTGTGTATTTTGTGTATTTCCATGTTTCTATCACAAAAGTTTATTGACCTTGAAAGAGTAAATAAACTCAAACTCTTGGTACTTGTTTCTCCGATATACATAGTCATGCCATGTCATAAAAGCCCAGCTCTGTATGAGACATCATTCTATTGTGGATGTCAAGGTAGCTGTTTCACTGGTGTGTCTAGTTCGTTACAACAGTGACTCTGTTTTGATCATTCATTGAAAGGTACATTACATTTTTTAGCATTAAGCTTTTATCATTCGTATAAACATAAAGCCGACACATGTTTCATGCTCACAGCACTTTTTCAAGGCCAAGTTAATTTGGTTAAAGTGATTAGTTGATTTGGTAGCCCACAAAATGGTTTCCATCAGTTTCCAGCAGAGTTCTGCTGCAAGTTGTTTGATTTACTTGCAAAATGGCTTAAGCTGTTCCTGTATTTCAACGTGCTTAGGATTGCTTTCATGAGCGCAGTGTATCACCGAAAGCAGGTCGTGGGCTGCTAGCAGGTCGTGGGCTGCTTGGGAGACCCTTGGTTAAAAAATAATCTTATGAGGCTTCTTATGCAAGGAAAATAACTCCACTATGGACATACACGCAACCTCAACATTAGACGAAAGCCCTTTATTCGGGCAAAATGAGTCATCTTGGAAAAAGTATTCAAATAATTTGACAATAAAATTAGTGGCAATAGCATGCCATGGCTTTGAAACACCTTCACATACTATATCTACATGCACCTTTAGTGCCTAAAAAGGTCTTGTCATAATTGCTATGCCATAAAAAAACATTTACTGATGTTTTCCTTCAAGTGATAAGAGATTTTGGGATCATGGTTTGAATAATTTTGAATGAACTGCCCATAAAATATCTTAAGCCATAGAAAGCTTTGGGTTTTCTGTACAGAAGAAGCAACACACAGGCCCTTCCAAAACCAGCCAAAGCATTATTGGGCTCCACAGACAATCATTAAGGAGAAAGATAAAACTCCTGGTCTTTCATAATTTCCTTTTCAAGTTCACAAAACTCTGGTTTTGTCGATAGTACCTAATCCACCGGAAGCATACGAGACATGGTCATACACAGGCCGATTCATGGAATAAATGTGCGCCGAAAATCCCGGCGCAGAGGGGCCAATACGTGCGCTGCGCCGAAAATAAGCGAAAAGCGCAGGGAAACCAGCGCACGTCGATTCATGGAAGTCCGTGCGCAAGAAAAGCAGAGGACGTGCGCTGAAAAAGCGCGCGGCGCAGGCCGGCGCACAGGTCAACCAACGTCGTGCGCCACGGCCACTGCGCTATCACTCCGAGCGCAGCGCACAGCTCTAAAGTAGGCGGAACACAGGGCGGGACACTCGGAATGGGGAATAAAATGGGGCACAACACTCGGAATGGGGAAGAATGTGGGCGGCACGGGGAAAGTATAGGAGGCAAGTGCGCGGAACGCCCACACGCTCGCATACAACACGTATTCATGGAATAGAATAGGGCAAAAAAGCGCACGCTCAAAGCAGCGCACAGGCACAAACAGGCACAAACACGACCGCCACAAGAAAGCAGGCGGTAGCGTCTCTGCGCCTGCAAGAAATGTGCGCTAAAAGGTGCGCCAACAAATAGCACCTATATACAGACATGATCAATGTCCAATACTGTGGCCCTCCAGGACAAATGACGTACAAAGGGGTACCCACAAACACAGACACGGGCTGAGAGAAAAAATAAACGTGTGCGTGCATACCGGGGTGCGCGGGAAGTTGCACACGCGATATGGCCGGGTACGTGGATTACAGGGGTGCGCGGGAAGTTCCACACGCGATTAGTCAGGGTACGTGGATTGCAGGGGTGCGCGGGAAGTACCACACGCGATATGGCAGGGTACGTGGATTTCAGGGGTGCGCGGGAAGTTCCACACGCGATATGGCCGGGTACGTGGATTTCAGGGGTGCGCGGGAAGTCCCACACGCGATATGGCCGGGTACGTGGATTTCAGGGGTGCGCGGGAAGTTCCACACGCGATATGGCCGGGTACGTGGATTTCAGGGGTGTGCGGGAAGTTCCACACGCGATATGGCCGGGTACGTGGATTGCAGGGGTGCGCGGGAAGTTCCACACGCGATATGGCCGGGTACGTGGATTGCAGGGGTGCGCGGGAAGTTCCACACGCGATATGGCCGGGTACGTGGATTTCAGGGGTGCGCGGGAAGTTCCACACGCGATATGGCCGGGTACGTGGATTTCAGGGGTGCGCGGGAAGTTCCACACGCGATATGGCCGGGTACGTGGATTTCAGGGGTGCGCGGGAAGTTCCACACGCGATATGGCCGGGTACGTGGATTGCAGGGGTGTGCGGGAAGTTCCACACGCGATATGGCCGGGTACGTTGATTTCAGGGGTGCGCGGGAAGTTCCACACGCGATATGGCCGGGTACGTGGATTTCAGGGGTGCGCGGGAAGTTCCACACGCGATATGGCCGGGTACGTGGATTGCAGGGGTGCGCGGGAAGTTCCACACGCGATATGGCCGGGTACGTTGATTTCAGGGGTGCGCGGGAAGTTCCACACGCGATATGGCCGGGTACGTGGATTCCAGGGGTGCGCGGGAAGTTCCACACGCGATATGGCCGGGTACGTGGATTGCAGGGGTGCGCGGGAAGTTCCACACGCGATTAGTCAGGGTACGTGGATTTCAGGGGTGCGCGGGAAGTACCACACGCGATATGGCAGGGTACGTGGATTGCAGGGGTGCGCGGGAAGTTCCACACGCGATATGGCCGGGTACGTGGATTTCAGGGGTGCGCGGGAAGTACCACACGCGATATGGCCGGGTACGTGGATTTCAGGGGTGCGCGGGAAGTTCCACACGCGATATGGCCGGGTACGTGGATTTCAGGGGTGCGCGGGAAGTTCCACACGCGATATGGCCGGGTACGTGGATTTCAGGGGTGCGCGGGAAGTACCACACGCGATATGGCCGGGTACGTGGATTTCAGGGGTGCGCGGGAAGTTCCACACGCGATATGGCCGGGTACGTGGATTGCAGGGGTGCGCGGGAAGTTCCACACGCGATATGACCGGGTACGTGGATTGCAGGGGTGCGCGGGAAGTTCCACACGCGATATGGCCGGGTACGTGGATTTCAGGGGTGCGCGGGAAGTTCCACACGCGATATGGCCGGGTACGTGGATTTCAGGGGTGCGCGGGAAGTTCCACACGCGATATGGCCGGGTACGTGGATTGCAGGGGTGCGCGGGAAGTTCCACACGCGATATGGCCGGGTACGTGGATTTCAGGGGTGCGCGGGAAGTTCCACACGCGATATGGCCGGGTACGTGGATTTCAGGGGTGCGCGGGAAGTTCCACACGCGATATGGCCGGGTACGTGGATTTCAGGGGTGCGCGGGAAGTTCCACACGCGATATGGCCGGGTACGTGGATTGCAGGGGTGCGCGGGAAGTTCCACACGCGATATGGCCGGGTACGTTGATTTCAGGGGTGCGCGGGAAGTTCCACACGCGATATGGCCGGGTACGTGGATTCCAGGGGTGCGCGGGAAGTTCCACACGCGATATGGCTGTGTGCTCCCAGGCATTACCTGTACACCCTCCACGGCCCCTGCAGGCAGCACACCCCACAGGGAACTACCCTGCACACCTGCTCATGTCTCCCACCACCCCCACCCCCCATCCACCAGGGACACCCTCCACCAGGCTCCCACCCATGTCTCCCACCACCCCCACCCCCCATCCACCAGGGACACCCTCCACCAGGCCCCCACCCATGTCTCCCACCACCCCCAGCACTGTGGGGAACCTGCCAGCAGGCCCCCACCCATGTCCAACCCATGTCTCCCACCACCCCCACCCCCAGCACTGTGGGGAACCTGCCAGCAGGCCCCCACCCATGTCCAACCCATGTCTCCCACCACCCCCACCCCCAGCACTGTGGGGAACCTGCCAGCAGGCCCCCACCCATGTCCAACCCATGTCTCCCACCACCCCCACCCCCCATCCACCAGGGACACCCTCTACCAGGCCCCCACCCATGTCTCCCACCACCCCCAGCACTGTGGGGAACCTGCCAGCAGGCCCCCACCCATGTCCCCCTGGCCCCAGGTCCTGACGATACACAATCATGGCAGTAATGGCCAGCATACCCAGCACAAACACCCAGGCAAGGATTGCATGCACCCACATAGTGAATGCAATCACATGACACAACCCCAAAGGCAAGTATGCAAAAGAACACATGTCTGTCACACACACATACACAATGGGTGCAAGTGAATGTCAAAACCCATATCATGACATGTAAGAAACCAAAGAGAAAATAACACAAGCGTAAGATAATATAAAAATGTATTAAAAACACAAATCAAGTAAACCAATAAAACATACAACTATGTGGCAAAGTAAATAAAAGGTCCATGTCCGATAACAAAAATGATAAACCAAAAAACAAAGGATTAAAAAATCAATATAATTTGTCCAAAGCAAAACCATGTAGTAGGAAATCAAAGAAAAACCATTACGTCATGGTGTAAACAATAAAAAAATCAAAAAATGTATCTCCCAAAATAAAACAATATATACAGGAATGTTCCAGGGTCCATGAGCCCAACAGCACAAATGAAACCTAATACTAACTAATAAAATAAATATGTACAAAAAAGTGGCCATTGTCCGAGCGGTCCAAAATAATAAAAATAAATAAAGGAAACCTAGCACTAACTAACTAAAAAACTATATACAAAGGCAGCGGGCTAGTCCTGCGGCTCACTTGGTGATGCTGGCCAGGGCATCCTCGAACTCCATGTCAATGTCCTGGAGGCGGGACTCTGTCCTGGCCCCGAGGTCTCGCAGGGACAACCCCATGTGCTCACCAAAATCCCTGCGAGCCTCCTCGAGGCACTCAGCCCGCCTCAATGCCCGATGCATGGAGATCTCCGCCCTGGCCATGGCGAGCCGCTCCTCTTCCGCCCGCTGCCGCTCCGCACCTATCCGCTGGCCAAACTCCTCCCACACGGAACACACCGCCATGCCAGGGTTGCCCTGCCCTCCGGCCGATGCCTGCCCCTCTGATCTTGATGGCCCTGAGCCATGATGCCTCCCACGTCGAGCCCGCTGCTGCCTCCGACGCCACTGCCTCTGCCAGCACGACGGCATCCAGGCTGATGGTAACCACCGACGCCGTCATGCACGTGCCCTGCCCGATGATGCCGGCACATCTTCCATCTGCTGGGGTCCACTTGCTGTGTCGTCCACCCCTGCTGGACCTCCGACTCCCAACTGTGGCAGGGATGGGATCCCCACCGAGCTGGCTGCATTGGTCGGGGCAGGTCCACAGGGGGCCATGGTGGCATCTGGGCCGGAAGACGGCAAGGAGAACGACCGTTGGATAGCCTGCACAGAGGAGGAGAGGGCCGTCAGATTGGCCAACACATGCAGGAACCCCCCGAACATGGCCGATCCCAATTGGGCCACGTCGGCACGGTGCACTTCGTGATGACGTGCGTGCTCCTCCCGGGAAGCACGCACGTCATCACGAATCACAGCCGTGCGCATCGCGACCCCAATCAGGACCTGCTCCACGCGGCCAGGGGTTCCCACGGCCGCAGGTGGAGGGGAGTCAGTTGACATGGACATCCCCACTACCTGCGGACGGGCCTGGGACGGGGCATCCCTGCTGGTGCATGGTGGTGCACTCACAGGGTCAGGGACAGCGACATGCACAGGCACCTCCACGGTGACCTGTGCTGCCTCCTGCCCCTGGCCCTGGACTGCACCACTTGCACCAGCAGGGATGCTCCCACCAGGCCCCATGTGTGCACCAGTGTCGGCCTCCTCCTCCTCTGTGCAAACCACCAACCTGGATGGCTCCTCACCGTCTCCCGCCGTAGCAGGCCCCTGTGGGGGCTCACCCACCCCTTCCGCTGCAGCCGTGGGGGCATCCCCGCCGCCTTGCTCCACAGCGCCGTCTCCGCCCTCTTCTTCACTAGCCGCTGCGTAGAGGGAGACAAAGGACACAAGCATCAGGCTACTGTAAAATGGTCCCCTAGACAGGAAGCAATAGCAGATGAGCACCCCTGTCAAAGTACACTTCCATCATGTCCCTCCACAACACATGGGTCAGTCCAGGCAAAACACACACAGTAACAGGCATGGTGCATGCCATGCACATTTCCATGCATGTCCAATTGACTCTTGAAACATTCAATGATATGTGACTCACATGCATCATGGCTCATGCATATCACATGCACACACTTCACCTCAGTCACATCCATCTGGCCCCAAACACAACGAACACAGGCGAAACAAGGGTTAGTTGGGTGCGTCACAGAATCTGTGCATTGTCACACACATGTGTCATGCATCCATGGCATGCACAAGTCACAGACACGCAGGTCAGGCACACAGACATGGCTACCATATATGTACCTGGCATCAGCACCCATCCTTCACCCCCATCCATGTCCAGGTACAGAGACTGGCATGCTCTCATGTCCTAAATCTGCATAGGGCTCCCCATGCCACATTTCAACACTTGCAACAACCATGTGGGTCACACATCACTGGTCGCACATGCATTACCATGATGTCCCTGCACACATACATGCATACATGGCCCATGGCACACATACAGGCAAGTATCATAGAACCAGCACACCGCAACATGCCCTGTCTCACACAGTAATGCTTGCACACTTACCGCTCAACTCCAGACGGGCCTCCCTCTCAAGGACCTGGGCGTGGAGCGCTGGGCGTACGCGTTCCAGGACCCTCTTCTGGATGGAACTCATGCGGCCCCGGCCCCCCTCCACGAGGCGCCGGGCCTTCACAAGGGTCCTGGACCTCAAGTCCTCCCAGCGCTTCTTGATCTTCTGGACGTTGCGGGTTGCCACCCCCTCCGCGTTGATGGCAACCACACAGTCGGCCCAGATCCTCTCCCGTCCTTCCTTGCTGGCGCGGGACGATCCAAAGAGGGCATCATACTGCCCCAGGACATGCTCCACCAGGACACCAACTTCGGTGGCAGTGAAGCTGGTGCCCCTCTGCCCCTCTGGCCTGGGGTTGCCACTGGTGCCAGATGTCGAAGTGCCCGACATGGCAACCCCAGAGGCAGGTGTGGGTGGGCAACTGGGTCCTGGGGCTGGGCTGTGGAGCGATGTAATCCCAGTTGGGAGTCTTCAGTTCCAGCAGGGGTGGACACAGCAACTGGACCCCTGCAGATGGCTGATGTGCAGGCACCAAATGGCAGGGCACGGTGGCGGCAGGCAGGCAGGCAGGCAGGCAGCAGCAGATAGCACGTGGGAGGCTGCTCAGGGCACTGGGGGGGCAGTAACTCGGCCTTCTGGGCAGGAGCGTGGTGTTCCGTGTGTTTTCGGGTGGCCAGCTTGATACGGAGTGATTTGGCACGTGAAATTCCTGCACGTCAGCGTGAAATCCGAGGAAAGGCCCTTAGCGCGTAAGTGCATCAGCACGCATACGCGATTCTATTGGACCAGAGTCCCTCACCGCGTAAGCGCGTCTGACGTGATCCGCACGGGCGTTCCCCACTCAGCACGTGATGACGGAGCACACGTGGAAATACTGCACGTCAGAGTGTCATCGCGTGTAATTGGCCAAAAGTGCGCGTACACGCGATTGGCCTATGTACGTGTATTACAGGGGTGCGCGGGCACTTACACACGCAAGTACGTCAGCGCACCTGTATGCCTGCTGCGTGGGAATTTCCACACGCTATTGGAGTGGGAACTAGATTCCAGGGGTGCGAGGGTCACACGCTCGCCTAGAACACGCGCAAGGCATTAATTTGCGCACTTATCAATAAACAAGCCAGATGCCAGGATGAACATACCGTTCCTAGCAGCAGTGGCAGTGGGCTACCAAAGGAGGAGGAGGAGGAGGAGAGTCAGGGCCAGAATATTCACACCCAGAACCAGCCTATTCGGGATGCCTGATGACCAGGTGTATGGGAGGTACAGGTTTCCAGCACACATCATACTGGACCTGGTCAGTGAGTGGGAGGATGACCTCACATCACCCACCCTGTGCTCCCAAGCACTCAGCCCCCTGCAGAAGGTCCTGAATGTACTGCACTTCTTGGCCACTGGATCCTTTCAGCGGACAAGTGCCATAGTGGGTGGTGTGTCACAGGCCACGCAGTCACGCTGCCTACACCAGGTCTTGAACATCATCACTGCACGGCCATCAGTCCGCAGGCACATATATCTCCCCAGGACTCATGCAGAAAGGCGGACGTGCATCCAGGAATTCTATGGTGTGGCTCAATTCCCCAAAGTGCTTGGTGCAATTGACTGCACACATGTGGCTCTACGTCCACCCAGGGCAACAGAGCACATCTATAGAAACCGCAAGCACTGGCATTCCATCAACGTGCAAGTTGTATGCAATGCCAAGGGAATAATCACATCAGTATATGCCAACTATCCCGGGTCCAACCACGACAGCTTCATCTACAGAATGTCTACACTATGCCGGGACCTGGAGGCTGGCCAGCATGGAGATACATGGCTGCTTGGTGAGCATGAATGCCACTGCACATGCATGCATGTCAGATACTGGGTCATGACACAACACCACTAATGATACCCATCACCACCTCCGCAGGGGACAGTGCCTACCCTATCAGCCCCCACATGATGACCCCAATCCGGAACCCCACCACGCCACCCGAGGTAAGGTACAACACAGCCCACATTGCAACACGGGGCATAGTGGAGCGCACATTCGGAGTGCTGAAGTCACGCTTTCGCTCCTTTGACCGTTCTGGCGGGCAGCTGTTATATGCTCCCCGAATAGTGTGCAGGATCATAGTGGCAGCATGTGTCCTGCACAACGTTGCAACACGCCGGGGCCTGCCCGTGGACATGGTGGTGCCCCCACATCCACAACCACATGCACGCCCGCTGCGCATGGGAGGGGAAAGGGCACGGGGGGTGGCAGCCCGTACGCAACTGGTGGCCAACTTCTTCACCTAGGAATCACAGTGCTGGCTAGTGCACACTGCTCTGGCACATACCATCTGACAATCAATGATGACACTACCTGACAATGTCACAAAATTACTCGACAATAAACTGTCAGATACACATCAGCCTGAGATTGTTAACATGGAAGTGTCACTATGTGTGCACCCCTACCTACACATACACCAGCAATGCATCACAACGAGAAGACACAACTCCATCAATCAAATATGCATTGCCACAGGCGATTCACTACATGACAACATTGCCATGTCACCCATTCCCTTCACAGTCCCGCCACTGAGGACACCATGTCATGGTATGTGAGAGCAAACAAACTGGCCATCACAACATGACACCGGTGTCACAAATAGCAGTGCCCCAAATGGAACATAGCCGCACTTGAACAGCTAACCGCGCTGGAGCCACTACTACACACCTGTGTAAGAGTAATTTCAATCAAATTACACACCAACCCACCTTGAAGCCCACCCAAACAAGACACAATGCATGTAATCAATGGTAGTCTCATTACCTGATTCTGCTGGTATGTCCTCACCGTCCAGATGTACAGTGATGGCGCCACGCAAAAGTGTCAGTGCACATCTACCGACATGTAGTCTGACTCCAGAGAGTATGCCCGTGTGAAGAACTGTGTGAAATACCTGCAAAACATGAGCAACATATGTAAGTAGAGGCACATATCAAACCATCATGCATAGTTAGGTGCAACAACAATGTACACTATGAATGTCTACACAGTATTGACTATGGACTGGCCAACAGCTCATGGGAGTCCAATGTCACCGTGTAATTTGCTGTCACTTGGGCACACCCTTTGCAAGCCCATGTAAACGGAAGCAGGAGGGGTGTGGATGTCTGCTACCCAAGCATCTAAACCAAACTCAGGACAAGCCTGCATGTGCCCAGCCACAATACAGTGTATGCCCAGGTACCCACACAAGGCAACACTCTTGGAAAAGGAAAAAGAAAATTGAGAAAAAATGGCCATGAAAGGGCCGGCGGGGGGGGGGGGCACCTATGAGGTCCGAGGACAGGATGCACGCCACAATCCACCTGTGTGGATCATGGGAAACTAAAACACCCCATAGGCTCGTGGCCCACACGGCTACTCTGTTGTGGGAGATGAGTCGCTATCGCTCTGGCCAGACCCTGCAGCTGACTCAGGAGGTGGGGGAGCTGCCTCAGAAGATGGTGTGACAATGGGAGGCAGCCCACGCAAAGCACGAGTTTGCTCCTCCATGGCTGCAAGCAGGCGGGTCTGGTAGTTCTGGTTCTGGGTTATAATCATGCGGAGGTCCCCTTGCAGTAACTCCCGGGATGACCTGACCTCCGCACGAGTTGCCTGCATCTCGGCCGAGAGCGTCCGTGTCAGACGCTCCAGCTGCTCCTCTGTCCTTCTATGGGATGAAGCCTCAAGCTCTAACAGGGTCGACCTGAGGTGACGGAATTCTTCCCTCAGGCCTTCCCTGTGGCGCTGGGACTCCATGGGAAGTGATTCCCGCAGAGTCGCCAGTGCCGCCCGCCTGTCCTTGTTGGACGCCAACATATCCTCCCTGTGTGCCTGGCTGATGGACTCTGTAGCCTGCTCCAGTCGCTCCATCAGCCTTTCTGGGGGGACAATGGAAGTGGCCACCCTATCCATGGCCTGTGCAATCATCTCGGATGATGCTGCCTGTTGGTTGGCCATACCGTAGATGGATTGCTCCCAAGCGGTATTGCCAGGTGGCATACGGCCACCACGTTGACGGGCACCACACCTGCCTGGGGCAAGGCGGACTGCGCCTTGCTGTGCCGGCAAGGCCTCAGGCTGCAGGACTGCATTCCCTCTCTGATCTGCAGCCCCAGGAACAGGATCAGAGATTGTGTGGTGTGGCCCTGCATCCGTAACCACCGGAGGCTGAGCTGCCGACACTGACATCCCCATTGAGGGCAATGGCCCGGCTGCAGGTGGGTCGGACAGAGGAGATTCTCTCCCAAGAACACTCACCTGCGACTGCACATAGGTGTCATCCTCCGAGTCTACACCTGAATACTGCTCGGGGGAGGAACCCCCAGAGACACCCCTCGACAGCACGACCTGCAGCACTTGTGGGTTTTCACCCACAAACACACCACGTCCCTCACTTGTGGAAGGTCGGCCCGGGTTGCCCTCCTGGGACGGCTCAACCACCACATCCCCAGCATCAACAAGTGCTTCGTCCCCTGCAAAGACATGAAAGAGAAAAATGGAAACAGGCATTAGCACCATGGCATGCAACAAGGGCTGATGAACAACAGAGGCAGTAGTTCTACGACACATGTCCCACATGACTGGGAGACCTCCTATGCATTCACCATCACTGGGTCTGTAGGGGAGGCTCAGGGCATACAATGTACAGATTGGAGAGCAACGCCTGCTCACCATGCTGCCTAGCACTGCCATCACACATTGGCCGGTGATTGCCATGTCAAAGGCACATGCCATCACACACATGGCATGTGACATAGCCACCAAGTGAAGAGGGAGAGGAGGGCAACTTTTTTGGATTTCTACCACTCTGGTCCTGACATTGCATCATCACATCAATAAGTTGACATGTTGTACATGGATCTGCTAGTCCAAATTGGCCACGATGCACAGTGCCTTGTCTACATCAACAAAATGCAGTAAACAATGAGATTCCACCTCCCCATCACCTGTAAAGGAATCATATAGCATTCGTGAAGCACCGGTCCAGAAATGTATGAAGGTACAGCGGAGCACTGAGGGGTGGTGGGGCAGTAGGGGATGCCAGTCAACAATCCTACTGGTGCTGGTGTCATTCATGTCACGCAAGTGCAGGGGTGGGTGGCACAATGATGTGCAAGGGGAAGTGGCGGCTGGAAGTGCTGTACAAGGTAAGTAGGACTTAACGTCAAGGGCAGATGGTGTTAGGCGCAGACAAGTGCTGGGGGGGGTGGCCTATAGGGGTACAGAGACAATCATGCAGTGCTGTGGGCTCGGAGGGGACAGGGGAGGTACACACTGCATCTGGCTCGGCAAGGTCCTTGCAGATTTCTATCTGTCCTGCAGAGTTGTCACATGCCGCAGATATGTGCCCTTGGATTGGGGATCTCATCTTGGTGAGAAGGGTGAGGCGCTATTGCCTTTGGAGCATGTGGCAGGCCAGTTTGCCAGAGGATGAGCATGATGCAGGACATTCCCTCTCTGCCACCCGGCACCTGTGGTCTGGGTTCACATGATCCGAGTCATGCCAGGACTCTGCATTGGCATGGGGCTTCAGACAGGTGGTCATGACCGTGGCAAAGACATCCAGTGTACCTGACATAGAGTGGAGCATGGAGTGGGCCCTGTCAGGATGGGAGTGAGCCTAAGGGGGAGCTGGATGGGGGGGAGATTTTGGCAGCATGAGCCTCCACTGACACACACTTCATGGGTTGGAATACCAAGAAGGTGTGTGACAGTGGTGAGGGTGGCTTTGCCTGTGGTGTGGTGAGGGTGAGCTGGGAGGAGAGGAGAATGTGATCACTCCAGGAGAGAGGAGTGCAGAGATGGACGGAGAGGGGAAAGTCAGATGAGATCAGAGCATCAAGAGTGTGCCCTGCAGAATGAGTAGGGACAGACGGGAGTCTAGAGGGTGAGAGGGAGTTGCTGAGGTCACAGAAAGGTCACGTGCGTACAGCAACAAGGAAGAGGATTTCTGTGTCTGGGGACATGAGTGAGGAGGAGAGGTGAGGACACTCAGAAAGGAAGTAGTACATTTGACCAGTTTTCCCAGACACAGTACGCACAGTTTGTGAATGTCAAGGTGTGGTAGAGAGAGACGTCACACAAGCCATTCCAGAGTGGAGTAGGTCTAAGTAGGAGTGACAGTGGCAGGAATACCCTCAGGGAAGCCAAGGGCACACCCCCCCTGCACAGTAGTGGCGGGCAAAGGAGAGGGTCTCCTGAACATCAGGTAGGAGTGTGTGAAGGATGCAGACAGAGCTGGCCGTCAGACATGTTTCCATGAGACCAAGGATGTCAAGGTGCATAACCTCATGTAAGTGACAGATATCGGAGGAATGCCTGATGCAGCCGCAGTGAAAGGAGTGTAATTGTGGAGGAGGTTGACAGCCTTGGAGGACTTACGGGGAGTGCTAGAGATCAGAGGTGCAGCATGTGTAGGAGTTGGAGTGGGAGGCGGAGAAGGATCATGGGAGGGTGCAGGGAGGCAGTGCAGGATTGATGAGGAGAGAGGAGGGGGGACAGCAGGAGAGGTAAGGAAGTTGATGAGATGTGGCTAGCATTTCTCAAGGAGAATGAGGTTGGCCTAAGGGCCTTGGACTGAGATGCTCCCATTACCATGCACATCAATTGTGGCCTCTGAGGGTTGGAAGGTGGCCAGGAGTACACCCCAACGGGTCCCACCATTGATGGTGGAAGAGGAGCAAGGAGAGAGGACAGGGACCATGTGAAGGGTCTATGGGACAGGCAAAGGCATGTATGAGCAGATGTCAGTGAGAGTTGGCTTTGAGTAGGCTCAGATGCACTTGTCAGCAATAGGGTGGGTCGCATTGGAGGGCAGGGTGCCCTCATTTGACTGTTAGCAAGCAGGTGTCGTGAGTAGGGCACGATGGTCTGAACTGTAGAAGTCAGGGAAGATAGACCATGAAGAGCAGCATGGAGTGTGAGGGAATGGGGCTCGAAACCAGACGGTACCAAAGCACACAGGTAGGAGGTGGATGTCAAGGCAACATCCACAGTATGACAGCATGTTGGTAGGCATTTATATACAGAGGACGCATTAGCATGTGGTATCATTGCATGTCAGGCATGTGAAGATGAAACTTGATTGGCTGGGGGAAAGTATAGGAATGGTATGTAAGACATCAGATGAATAGACAGGGGAGTATGAGCAACAATGTAGTGACAAAATGACAATTCAAGGGCAACTTCCATGGTGTAGGGCCATATGTGCACTGTTGCCAGTTGGGATAGTGCTGTGGGAAGATGGTGTTGCACTGAACATACTGGATGAGGCACATGGGTGCCACTATCTACTCTGCCACACACCCCCTTGACAGGCACCCAACATGAATGCTTCACACACACACCATGCACATGGATAATACACACATGCATGTGCACTCACCGGATGATGCCTCGTAATCAGGGAGATCTCCCACACCTTGGAGTTGTCCCTCGGTGACGTAGGATCCAGCTACGGACTCGTGTGGTGTGAGTTCTATTTCCTGTGCTGGGGACCCACCTCCAGTCACCAAGGTTGCGGCATGACTTGAGGCCAGCTTATCCTTTGCCCTGCGCTTAAGGTCATTCCAGCGCTTCTGGCAATCACTAGCTGTGCGCCTCACTACTCCAAGGGCACTTATTCTGTCAGCAATGGTCTGCCAGTGTGCCTGGCGTCTGGCATGTGTGGTCTTGGACCCTGCAACGATGACCATTTCCCTATCATGATCTGACACATACTGAACAAGTGCATTCAGTTCGGCGTCTGTGAAGCTTGGCTTCCTTGATGGGCCGGACTGTGCAGCCGTGCCTGGGGTATCAGCCTGTGCCGGACGTGCACTCTTCCTCTTGCGCTTGGAAGGGGGTGGGGATCCAGAGTGTCCTACGCCGCTGTGGACACTAGGGGCAGGAGCCGTGGTGGACTCAGTACTGGGTGTGTGGGATTGCACACTCAGCATGGGAGTAGGTGCAGGCATTGGGGGTAGTGGGATGGGGTCAGACCTGATCTGAGGTGCATGAACTAGGACCGACACAGTCTTGGCAGGGTGTATGAGAGGTGGGGTGGATGGAGCCACACCCTGGCTACGGGGGCCAGCAGATGACCTATCTGGCATAGATGCGCGTGCCCTGATGACACCAATGTGCACCGGTGCACGTGCAGTGGACCTGCTGACCTGGATGTCAGCGATGGGATCACCCTCGTACAGGTCTGCTGCCACAATGGGCTGGTCCAACAAGGGCTGATCAGGGTTGGTATCAGCCACATGACCCTCAACTGGGGGGGCGGGGGGGCATGGGTGTCCCTGACTGGTCCTCCAGACTGGGGGGGACAGGGGCACCCTGCAAGTCACAACCACGTCCCCTAGTGGATCCTCCACGGCCACCACGTGTGGCTCGGCCACCTTTGCCACCCTTACGGCTTGCACGCCTCCCAACCATGGCACTGATGTTATTGTGCGTATGGGAGTCGGTGTGCACAATTGTCCTGGGCAATTGGGTGTCAAAGGGGTTGGGTACCAGATGGTATTCGTACCCTAGTGCAGTGGCAAGGCTATATGACACCCCTGGGGAAAGATGACGGGTCACGCAACGCACAGGCACCCCAGAAAAGTTAAGGAACGTGCACAATACCCCTCCTAGACCACGTGTGCTGATGGAAAACCCTGCACTACGCTGTGGCATCCAGTAACACAATGAACGTATGCGTGTCACACGCAGCCTAGAATGACCTCTGAAGGGGTAGGCTACACACGGGGCAAGCACAGAAGTTAGATACGTGCGTGACTCACCGTCTGCCAGGTAAAAGAGCGTGAAAAATGAGCGCGTTTGGTTGGCAACACCCCCGCCAAAAGAAGATGTGTACGCTGTCTGAGGAGACAGGACAACAGTAGAAGGGGACACTGTTTGAGGGAACAGGCCCAGGTAAACCAGTACAAGAGGAAAAAGAGAAAAAGCTGTCAGAGGTAACAGGGAGTACGAACTGGAAACGCCGTGAAGTAAATCGCGTGTGAAACGACAAGAAGTACAGAATTCACCCACTCGCTCTCCACGAAAAGCACGTACAAGGAAATGGTGTTCAACACTACCTTATATACAGGCCCACACGTACAGCGTCACTTACGGCGTGTACGTGCTTGGCCCATGTTCACCAATCACACGCTTTGTCACTTCTGCGTGTGGATCCTTTTTCACCAATCACACGCTTTGACACTCCTGCGTGTAGCTCACTTTTCACCAATCACACGCTTTGTCACTCCTGCGTGTAGATCCATTTTCACCAATCACATGCTTTGTCACTCATGCGTGTAGATCCATTTTCACCAATCACACGCTTTGACACTGCACGTGCAGGTAACTATAGACGCACATATGCTGGTGACGGGTTTTCGCGCGATTCGCTGAGTGTGGGGTTTTCACGTGCAGATTCACTCCCTATCAGGCTGTCCACGCGTTCAAACACGAAAGACCACGCTCCTGGCCAGGAGGCAAAATTACAGTCCCCCAGAGCCCTGAGCACGCTCCCACCTGCCATCTGCTGCTGCCTGACTGCCTGCTGGCCACGTGCCCCACAGTGCTGGTGGGTGGGGGGGGTGGGAGACATGGGTGGGGGCCTGGTGGAGGGTGCCCCTGGTGGATGGGGGGTGGGGGTGGTGGGAGACATGGGTGGGGGCCTGGTGGAGGGTGCCCCTGGTGGATGGGGGTGCAGGGGGACATGATCAGGTGTGCAGGGTAGTCCCCTGTTTTGTGGGCTGCCTGCAGGGGCCGTGGAGGGTGTACAGGGTACACCTGTGAGGGCCCACCCAGCCTAATCGCGTGTGTAACTTCCCACGCACCCCTGTAATACACGTACCAAGCCAATTCGCGTTTGAGAATTCCCACGCACCCCTGAAATACACGTACCCTGCTGAAGTCGCGTGTAAAACTTCCCGCGCACCCCTGTAATACACGCGCCCAGCCTATTCGCGTGTGGAATTTCCCGCGCACCCCTGAAATACACGCGCACAGGCTATTCGCGTGTGAGAATTCCCGCGCACCCCTGAAATACACGCGCCCAGGCTATTCGCGTGTGGAAATTCCCGCGCACCCCTGAAATACACGCGCCCAGGCTATTCGCGTGTGGAACTTCCCGCGCACCCCTGAAATACAAGTACCCTGCTGTAATCGCGTGTGGGACTTCCCGCGCACCCCTGAAATACACGCGCCCAGGCTATTCGCGTGTGGGACTTCCCACGCACCCCTGAAATACACGCGGCCAGGCTATTCGCGTGTGGAACTTCCCGCGCACCCCTGAAATGGACGTAGCCTGGGATTTGACGTGTGAAACTTCCCGCGCACCCTTGAAAATCGCATGGGCCGCTTGCCGTGATGGTCCAGTGTTAGCGCAGCCCCTTGCGCTGGTTTGTGATTTTTATGAGATTTCACAGCGCAAGGGGCGTTCCTGGGGGCGTAACTGGCGCTGCAGCGAGTCGCTGCGCCACTGTGCGCCACGGCTGCCTGGGGAAGCTAAAATCCATGAATACGCTGTGCGCCGGATTCGGTTTTGGCGCACGCGGCTGGCGCAGACTATCGCAGGCGCACGCTGTGCGCCAGCCGCGTGCGCTACTTGTGCACTGGATTCTATGAATTACCCTGACAGTCTTTTAAGAAGAGTGAATGGATCAAAATACAGTCAAGTTAGCAACCACAAACTGATTCAAAACATCAGAAAAGCTGGAACCCACATACATCTGAAAGATTTTTGTAGTACTACACAAAACAAAAGGGCACCACATGTAACTCACAATGCCCAACGGGTTCCCCATACGCGGCCCTCCACTCACTACAAGATCTTAATTGTAACAAA
The DNA here is from genome assembly GCF_040938575.1 of Ambystoma mexicanum. Taxonomy (NCBI): domain Eukaryota; kingdom Metazoa; phylum Chordata; class Amphibia; order Caudata; family Ambystomatidae; genus Ambystoma; species Ambystoma mexicanum. The sequence continues at coordinate 534,696,398 of NC_090930.1, forward strand.
TGATAAACTCCCATCCAGTGTAAAAAAATAATTACCCTGACTACAGATCTTAAAATATCAATAATACATAGAAAATATAAACATATTTCATTGTCACACTATTCAATGCTTAATTAACACTAAGGAGCACCATTCTCGTAACATTTCGCTTGAAAAAAAAATAAGACAGCAAGCAATATATATGCTCATTTAAAGTGAGCCAGTAATCCCTGGAATGTCCTGCATATACAGCCCTGACCCGCTCTATGGGACTTTAGTAGTGTACTGTTCACTGTGAACAAAAGTCCTGGAAATCTAGGTGCCCTTTTCTACCAAAACCAGTGTGAAGAATTGCCATTTGGCAAGGGTGTAGAAGCCGGGGCTTTTTTGATTTTTATTAATAATAAAAGGATGCTGGTAAATCTGTCTCAGAAAGGGTGGCCTTCTGACCAGACCCCCTTTCAGAAAACTCCACTCCAAAACATAATGTACACCTGTGCCCTGCTGAATCTGTATCCTGATCTGCAGCACCTGCTCTCCAGTAGCCCATCTATAGCCCATCTATAGTGATAGCCAAGTCACTGCAGCACAGGGGCTGCATTTAGAATCTGCACCTATGTTTCCAAGCCACAGAACTAAGTGAGTTACTATCCTGGTGGCAGTTTGTTTGTTTGTTTGTTTGCGAGTGACGTGAAATATAAGCCATAACTGAGTTTAAGGTATGGTGGCTAGTATTTCTCATAATTATTAAAGCCACATCAGATTGATATTGTACTTGTGTCAGCACTGTGAGCCCAGCTCAGCTGTAGAAAGTTTATGTGTGTTTGGGTCGGACAGCCTGGCCCTGCCACTAGCAAGGCAAGAGACCAAATGACTGTGCCTCTACTTTGATCCTTTGAGGGGTTGGTTAACACAGCTGTACAGGGAGGCAGCCCCTCAGCAGTGGTTGTCATTGGAAAATAGCATCGAAGGGCACATCCTACACAAAAAGGACTAGCCGCATAGCAGGGTGTTGCATACCAAATGGGCCATTGATGTTATGAACACAGAAAGGTTTGGAGTTAGTGTAGACAGAGCAAGCTCAGCATTCCTTCTGAACTCCTCCACTTCCTTTAGCACAATGAATTTTGGGTTGGATGCAAGATGGCAACGACCACCTGTGTCAAGACCACAGATTGGACCCCTTAAAGCAGGCATGCTTTAGTCCAATCGCCTGTGGTTTTCTGCCTATAAAAGAGAGTGTTCCCAGTCATTTGATTCAGTTTTGGACTTCAAGAACTTAAGGAAGTATTCATTTGGACCTCTTTTGGGAGAGTTGATCTTTCCAAAGCCCTCAGTCATTGAGGTGAAGAAGGAGCAATGCAAGGCACAGCCAAGCTCTGCTTCCTGCCCGCTCAAAACATAGAGGTGATGGCATCTCTCATTCCTCACCCAGGGCACATTGGAATGACTCATGATGAGGACTAGGACCTGCCACTCTGCACCAAACATCCCGATGCTGGGAGAGCAGAATCTCAATGGACGCATCCTGGCCTAGAGACCCAGGAGTGGGTCTTACAGCAACTGAAGGACCAGCTCAGCCAAAGCTACTTTTTTGCTGCATTGAACCAGTCGTAACGCATTCAAACCGTGTTCACCGCGCTCAAACCAGAGGGATTTGCCAGTGCTGCTTTTAGCACTTCAAAGAACTTGAACTATCACTGCATTGCACCTGTTATACTGGCTCACGGCGGCACTGTGCCAAGAGAAGCATGTTATCCATTTGCTCGAACAACCTGCTTGCCGCACCCAATCCTGATTTGGCCAGCACCACAGCACATCTTGAAGTCTGGTTTGATGCTGTCGAACTGCCTAAAAACGATGGAATGGCACTATTGACCCACAACAGCCCCCAGTCTATCTTTGGGCCCTAGAGACTGATTAGGTCATTTTTGCACCATTTTCCATTGAAAGCCATATGTTTATAAATTGCTTGTGATTGTTTCTTGCCTTTTTACCCCTGTTATTTTACCCAGAGTGCTGCAACTTTCTATCTTTTGCATATTCTGTGTTCTCTCTTACAGGGGTGGTTTTATAGTTATTTGTACATTAGTGTGTTTGATTAAAGCATTTCTATTTTCATAGAATCTTGGGCATCATTACGAGTTGGTGGTAATTCTGTGGTTAATCTGCCAAATTACTGGCAAACTCGCTTACCACATCCTTTTAGATGGTTGTATACAAATTGTTCGAATGTCAATTGTTCGAATAACAATTGACCTTCTGCACAATTGACCGAATTTAAATGGTCAATTAGGATATATATGTGGGGGAAGCCCCCCGCAGTCCCCCACCCAATCCAACCCCCACCCAAAACCCCCTCCCAATCCCCTTATATTATTATTACACCAACCCAACCCATAATATATATTAAAATGACCATACGGTCAATTGTGCAGAAGGTCAATTAGGACCCCCATTATTCAAACAATTGTGTCATTCGAACAATTGTAAACGAACAATTTGGGTAATACCTTCCTTTTAGATCAATAATTGTGTATTCTGGAATTGTTTATGTCTTCATGCAAATTAGAACATTGTATGTATTATTTCACTGTGATAAAAGCTTTTATTTTCTTGTGTCACAGAGTTGTATGGCTTGGCTTCCAGTGTTATATGTGTGAGAAGGACCTGGCCCTCTGGGAAATCCTCAGTCCAGGTTTCTGGATATCTCTCTGTTGTCCACCTGGGAATTTTCATTCCTGATTCCAGGGCACAGTGCAAGTTCTTTCTCTCTCTCTCACAGCGTTCAGTTGTGGCTTTTGCACTCTTTGGAACATTTATTCCAGGTTCTAGCATTCAGCAAAGGACGCATCTCTCACTCACAGTGTTGCATTTTGACTTTGGTGTTCTTTGGAGACTACACTCAAGGTTACAGTTTGTAGCTTTTACATATCGGGATCTTATCTCCAGGTTCCACCATTGAATAAAGAGATTCTCTATCACACAACCTTCAGTTTTACACTCGAGATCCTTCACTCCCAGGTAACAGATGTCTTTACAGTCAGGGTAGGAAATGGGCAAAACAGGACAGAGAGGAGCTCTGGCAAAGTTTGTCTTGCCAGCGTCTTCCTAAGACCTGGGACCAGCCTAACAAACTCTCAGATCTGTTCATAAACTGAGCTCTCACTCACACACAGACACACACACACACACACTTCAGAGAAGTGGGCATAAGACACTGAATGCAGAAACAACCAAGTCGACACATCCTGTTCAGAAACTGTCCAAATTGGTATATATGTCTTGTAATTTAGAGTCTTTTTTTGTTAGGGTGAGTATTGCGACCAATGAAAAGGGCTGAATGCAACTTCCATTATTCGCTCAAAAGGGTAACTTGCTGAATTACTATCACAGATATGTTTCAAATGTAACATTGTTGGCATTCTTATGTTCCCAAAGTGCTCTTCGCTTTCATGCAAATCACCAGGCCTGGGTTCCATGAAGAGATACTGGGGGTAATTCATAGAATTCAGCGCACAAGTGGCGCACGCGGCTGGTGCACAGTGTGCACGTGCGAATCCCTGCGCCAGCCGCGTGCGCCAAAATACATTTCTGCGCACAGCGTATTCATGGATTCCAGCCACCAAAACCAGCCGTGGTGCACAGTGGCACAGCGACCCTGCAGCAGCACCAATTACGCCCCCAAGAACGCCCCTTGCGCAGGGAAAAGCCATCAAAATCCACAATCCAGCGCAAAGGGCTGCGCTAACCCAGTACCAGCACGGCAAGCGGGTTACGTGTATCACTGGGGTGCGCGGGAAGTTCCTCACGTTATTTCAGCTGGGTACGTGTATTTCAGGGGTGCGCGGGAAGTTCCACACGCGATTCCATCAGGGTACGTGTACATCAGGGGTGCGCGGGATGTTTCACACGTGAATTCAGCAGGGTACGTGTATTTCAGGGGTGCGCGGGAAGTTTCACGCGATTTCAGCTGGGTACGTGTATATGAGGGGTGCGCTGGAAGTTCCACACGCGAATGTCCTGGGTACGTGTATTACGGGGTGCGTGGGAAGTTACACATGTGAATTCAGCAGGGTACGTGTATTTCAGGGGTGCGTGGAAAGTTCTACACGCGATTCCATCAGGGTACGTGTATATCAGGGGTGCGCTGGAAGTTCCACATGCAAATGTCCTGGGTACGTGTATTTTGGGGTGCGCGGGAAGTTTCACACGTGAATTCAGCAGGGTACGTGTATTTCAGGGGTGCGCGGAAAGTTCTACACGCGATTCCATCAGGGTACGTGTATATCAGGGCTGCGCTGGAAGTTCCACACGCGAATGTCCTGGGTACGTGTATTTCGGGGTGCGCGGGAAGTTAAACACGTTAATTCAGCAGGGTATGTGTATTTCAGGGGTGCGCGGAAAGTTCTACACGCGATTCCATCAGGGTACGTGTATATCAGGGGTGCGCTGGAAGTTCCACACGTGAATGTCCTGGGTACATGTATTTCGGGGTGCGCAGGAAGTTACACACGTGAATTCAGCAGGGTACGTGTATTTCAGGGGTGCGTGGAAAGTTCTACATGCGATTCCATCAGGGTACGTGTATATCAGGGGTGCGCTGGAAGTTCCACACGCGAATGTCCTGGGTACGTGTATTTCGGGGTGCGCGGGAAGTTACACACGTGAATTCAGCAGGGTACGTGTATTTCAGGGTACGTGTATTTCAGGGGTGCGCGGGAAGTTTCACATGCGATTGGTCCTGTGCGAGCGTGGTACGTGTATTACTGGGGTGCGCGGGAAGTTTCACATGCGATTGGCCCTGTGCGAGCATGGTACGTGCATTACTGGGGTGCGCGGGAAGTTTCACACGCAAATTTAGCAGGGTATGTGTATTTCAGGGGTACGCGGGAAGTTTCACACGTGATTTCTGCTGGGTACGTGTATTCCAGGGGTGCGCTGGAAGTTCCACACGCGAATGTCCTGGGTATGTGTATTTTGGGGTGCACGGGAAGTTTCACACGCGATATCAGCAGGGTACGTGTATTTCAGGGGTTCTGTGGAGTACTACACGTGAATTGGCGGTGTGGGTGCTCCCAGGTGTTCGCTCCACAACCTCTGCAGGCAGCCCACACCACGGGGGACTACCCTGCACCCCCACTCATGTCCCCCAGCACCCCCACCCCCCAGCACTGTGGGGCACCATCCACCAGGCCCCCACACATGTCCCCCTGCACCCCCACCCCCCAGCAGTGCAGGGCACCCTCCACCAGGCCCCCAACTCATGTCCCCCTGCACCCCCAGCACTGTGGGGCACCCTCCACCAGGCCCCCACACATGTCCCCCTGCACCCCCACCCCCCAGCAGTGCAGGGCACCCTCCACCAGGCCCCCAACTCATGTCCCCCTGCACCCCCACCCCCCAGAACTGTGGGGCACCCTCCACCAGGCCCCCACACATGTTGCCCTGCATCCCCACCCCCCAGCACTGTGGGGCACCCTCCACCAGGCCCCCACACATGTCCCCCTGCACCCCCACCCCCCAGCACTGTGGGGCACCCTCCACCAGGCCCCCACTCATGTCCCCCTGCACCCCCACCCCCCAGCAGTGCAGGGCACCCTCCACCAGGCCCCCAACTCATGTCCCCCTGCACCCCCACCCCCCAGCACTGCGGGGCACCTGCCAGCAGGCCCCCACTCATGTCCAACTCATGTCCCCCTGCACCCCCACCCCCCAGCACTGTGGGGCACCCTCCACCAGGCCCCCATACATGTCCCCCTGCACCTCCAACCCCCAGCAGTGCAGGGCACCCTCCACCAGGCCCCCAATTCACATCCCCCTGCACCCCCACCCCCCAGCACTGTGGGGCACCTGCCAGCAGGCCCCCACTCATGTCCCCCTGCAACCCCACCCCCCAGCAGTGCAGGGCACCCTCCACCAGGCCCCCAACTCATGTCCCCCTGCACCCCCACCCCCCAGCACTGTGGGGCACTTGCCAGCAGGCCCCCACTCATGTCCAACTCATGTCCCCCTGCACCCCCACCCCCCAGCACTGTGGGGCACCTGCCAGCAGGCCCCCACTCATGTCCAACTCATGTCCCCCTGCACCCCCACCCCCCAACAGAAGAAATGAAACCTGTCTAATAACACTACCTAATAAAAAAAACTATATACAAAAATGTGGCCCATTGTCCAAAAGGTCCAAAAAAAATTCAAAACCAAAGGAAACCTAACACTAACTACAGAACTATTTACAAGGGCAGCGTGCTAGTCCAACGGCTCACTTTTGGATGTCCCGGGCCAGGGCATCATCGAACTCCTGCTCAATGTCCCGGAGGCGGTCCTCCTCCATGGCCCCAAGGGTCCGCAGGGCCGTCGACGTGTCCACCTCCAACCCCCTGCGGATTGCCTCTAGGCACTCGGCCCGCCTCAGGGCCCTCCGCATGGAGTTCTCCGCCCTGACCGTCGTGAGCCGTGCCTCTTTTGCCTGCTGCCGCTCCGCATCTATGGCATGGCCCAACCGCTGCCACACGGAAGACACTTCCCGTCCTGGGTCCTCCTGCCCTCCGGCCGATGCCTGCCCCTGTGATGTCGAAGGCCCCGAGCCATCATGGCTCCCACCACATTGCTGCTGCTGCTGTGCCTCTGCCCGTGCACTGCCTCCTGCTGCCTGCACATCCTCCGCTGGCTGGGGTGCAGTCGTTGATGTGGCCACCCCTGCTGGACGTCCGACTCCCGACTGTGGCAGGGATGCCTCCTCCACCAGCCTGGCCGCACTGCCAGAGGCAGCTCCACAGGGCACCCAGGTGACTGATGGGTGGGAAGATGGCACAGAGGACGACTGGCGCATAGGGGGTTCAGTTGAGGAGGGGGTCATAGCAAGCCCCATCAAACGGAGGAATCCGGCCTGGGTGACCTGTCCCACTAGGCCGACGCGGTCAACGAGCCATTCGAGATGACGTGCAGTCTCCTCATGAAAAGACTGCAGGTCACCACGCATGGCCCGTTGACGCAACGCCACACCAGTCAGGACAGGCTCAACCCGGACCCGGATAGCCTCGTCCGCAGGCAGAGGAAGGCCAGTTGTCGTGAGCTCATCCCCTGCCTGAAAACGGGTCTGGACGTAGGCATCCCTGCTGGTGCAAGATGATGCAGTGACAGGATCAGGGACAGGATTGCACACAGGCACCTCCGCGGCGGCCTGTGCTGCCTCCTGTCCCTGGTCCTGCACTGCACCACTAGCACCAGTGGAATCCCCACCTCCAGACCCTGTCTCTGTTGCTTGCACGGCCTCCTCCTCCACCAAACCCCCCACCAACCTGGATGACTCTGTGCCATCTTCCCCCATTGGGCCCTGTGGGGTCCCAGCTGCCCCTTCTGCTGCCGAGGAGTCCAACTCCAACCTCTGCCTCTTGGACCTCCCCCCGGCAGCTGCGGCCTGGGACGCGGCACCGGACTCCTCACTCCCCGACGAGATCACAACCTGGGAGGGGAGCCGGGCCTTGCGTCTCCGGCTGGCGGTGCGATCCCCGCCGCTGTGCTCCACAGCACCTTCTCCGCCCTCTTCATCAGTTGACGCTGCAGACAGGGAGAAATAAAACACAGGCATCAGGGCACTGTACAATGGACACATACACACATGACAGTTGTACATGAGTGGCATTGGCAAACCTCAGACAAGCCATCACAATCCCCAACACACATGTCATTTCAACTTGCACACATGAGCCATACCACAGCCATATCGCAACTGCCAGCACCATCCATACACATACTACAGCATGAGCAGGCAAAGGTGAGCCAGACATCACATGCAACACAGGGAGTGCACTACACATGTACACACACCACCACACTTGCATGCATGTGTACACCTCTGCCAACTGTCGCAGTGTTCAGATGGGCATCCATGTCACATCTGCCAATCAGGCTTCCACATCCCGCTGTCACATGCATCCATGTTGCATCACTGTTGCACCCTTGTCAAATACACACACATGCACATGTACACAGTGCTGATACATGCAGCTGGAAACAACATACATGCATGACATCACGAACATGCCTACTTACATACACATTCATCCAAACATGTGTGCCCACACAACTGCATTTGGCATGCAAGCCTACACACACAAGCACCATCCATGTCTCACACATGACAGCCCTCGCATGTGTTAGCCTCACGGCCCTGTACACCCCCACCCATACTCGGCCCCATACAAACAGATGTGCAATCTGCACACTACTGGCACATCACCACACGCACAGCTTACAATCAGGATGCATGTACACTTACCGCTCGACTCCAGATGGGTCTGCCTCTCAAGGACCTGGACGTGGAGCACTGGGGATATGCGTTCCAGGACCCTCATCTGATCTTCCGACAAGTGGCCCCGGCGCCCCTTAGCATCCGCTGCCTTTAAGAGGCGCCGGGCCTTGTTGAGGGTCCTGGACCTGAAGTCCTCCCAGCGCTTCTTGACATGTTGGAAGTCGTGGACTGCCACCCCCTCTGCGTTGATGGCAGTCACGATGTCCGTCCAGATCCGAGTCCGTCCTTCCTTGTCGGCGCGCACACTTCCGAAGAGGGCATCATACTGCCCCAGGACTTGCTCCACCAGGACACCAACTTCCCTGGCACTGAAGCTGGTGCCCCTCTGCCTCTCTGGCCGGGGGCTGTCAGTGGTGCCAGATGTTGCAGTGCCCGACATGACAACCCCAGAGGCAGGAGTGGGTGGGCAACTGGGTCCTGGGGCTGGGCTGTGGAGCGATGGAATCCCAGTCGGGAGTCTTTGGTTTCAGCAGGGGTGGTCACAGCAACAGCACCCCTGGCTGATGTGCAGGCAGCAAATGGCAGGGCACGTGGGCAGCAGGCAGTCAGGCAGCAGCAGATGGCAGGTGGGAGCGTGCGCGGGGCTCTGGGGGGCAGTAATCCGGCCTTCTGGGCAGGAGCGTGGTCTTCCGTGTGCTTACGTGTGGCCAGCTTGATACGGAGTGATTTGGCACGTGAAAATTCTGCACGTCAGCGTGTAATTCGAGGAAAGGCCCTTAGCGCGTAAGCGCGTCTGCCCGCATACACAATTTCATTGGACAGAAGGCCCTTCAAGCGCAAGCGCCTCGGTGACGTGACGCGCGCAGGCGTGCATGGGCGTTTCAGCGCGCGTGAAAAACTGCACGTCCGCATGTAATCCGAGGAAAGGGCCCATGCGCGTAAGTGATGTGACGGGTGCAGGCGTTTCCCTCAGCACGGGTTAAAGGTGAGCGGGGCCAGCAGTTCGCTGTACGTGCCTTTCGTGGAGACCGACGTGTGTTGCTGCTTCCTGTTGTTTCACGCTCCATCACAACTTCACAGCTATCAAGGACGTATCTCTTCTTTTGGCGGGGGTATTGGCTACACGTGTTTTTCTGCATCGCGCTAGTCAGACGGTGAGTCGCGCATGCTATTTTTCCCACTGTGGGTGCCCCTGTGTATCGCACCCATTTTCGATGTCATAGTAGCCTGCGTGTCCCACGCGTACGCGTTATTCGTGTTACTGGGTGCCACTGCGTAGTGCGGGAGGTTGAATCAACGCACGTAAGCTGCAGGGTTGCGTGCACGGTTTTACTGCAGTTTTGGGGTGCCTGAGCGTTGCGTGACCCGTCACTACATCACTGGGGTCACATACAGCCTTGCAGGTGCAGGGGGCTGTTAACATCTTGCTTCCCACCCCCTTCACCCCAATTGCCCAGGTCAATTGTGGTGTACACCTCCCATTGGCACTACTCCATCTGTGCCGGCACTACAACATCTGTGCCATGGTTGGGAGGACACCAAAGGTGAGGGGCGCCTCAGCTGGGCGTACTCCTCTTGGTGGGCGTGGTCGGGGACGTGGCCGTGGTGACCAGGGAGTATGGGGACTCCAGGGTGTCCAGGGAGGCCACAGAGGGGGAAGAGGCAAGGGTGCGCCACTTGAGCACAATGTTGTGCCATGTGTCGGTGCAGTCATGCCACCACCCCCTGTGATTCTGGGGGATGCAGCTTCTGCATCTGGCACTGGCGCCCGTGTGACCCGGCAGTCCGTTCCATCGACTGCCACGGGCCCAAGGGTAGTGGTAGCTGCAGGTGCAGCTGTGGACACTGCCACCCAGGCTCAGGGTCTGCCAGCGCAGGCTGCATTGGCACTTGAGGAGCCCTTGGTAGATTTCCAACAGGCCAGGAGGGAAACCACAGGGGCAGGCCGGGCTGCTCAGACCAAGACACGTGTCCCTGGGGCAGTTATGTCATCTGCTGCCCCGAACAGCCGGGTGTTGGCAAGTGCAGGGGTAGATGCACCCAACAACACCCCGGTTGTGAGTCTGCCAACCAGGACCGTTGCGGTCAATGACCCTGCCACAGCTGATGTTGCTGCGCAGGGTCCATTAGAGGGCACCCAGATGCCACTGACACAAGTCAGGCCTTTGGTTGTCCCTCCACCTGCCACTCCCTTGGCTCAATCCACCGAACCTACTGGCCATACTAGTCAGGGCGGCATTAGCCAGCCAGGGTCTGCGCCACAGTCCAAGAGGAGGAAGGTTGCACCTGCAGCACAGGCTAGGACCCCACACACAGCCACGACCTCCTGCATGTCGAGGAAGAAGCCTTTCTGCAAGCAGGAACTGGACTTCCTCGTGGGCTACGTGCGAGGCCACAGCCGTGACATGCTAGTGGGTGCCAATAGTCAGACTACAACTGCCCAACGTGACACCCACTGGAAGCATGTTGCGGAACATGTCAGTTCATTCGGCCATGAGGTGCGCACGGCGCAAGAGTGCAAAAAGCGTTGGAATGACATCAAATGCAGCACTAAGGCTAAGCGTGCCTCTAATTACAACTTGACTCTGGTGACTGGCGGTGGGCCTGCACCAGAGGAGGAAGAGCTCACTCCGCATGAGGCACTCGTTGCGGAGTTCATACCACCTGAATTGGTCGAAGGAGTGGGAGAGATGCTGGACTTTGATGCCCAGTCCAGTGAGTGTTGATGCGTGTTTGTTGAGGACGTGTGTGTTTCACTTGTGGGATGTGTTGTGCATGATTGCCACTACATGTGACGTGTACATGGTTCTGATGTGTAAGTAATGCAATGCTTCCGTGATGCATGTCTCCTCTGCCTGCATGCGGGGACTCCATGTAGGCATGCTCCCTTGCCCCTCCTCCGCCACTCTGCACCCCAGTTCCACCTTTGCACTGGTCTGCTTCAATCTTGCCAATGTGTACTTTCCTGTTCATTCGTCCTGTGTAGATGCTAACTTCCAGCGTAGAATCTGCCAGACATATGCCGTGTGGTACAGCCTTAGTACTTGATGCAGGGTATCTCACTTGTACTGTGCATAGGTCAGATGTCCCGCAGGGACATGAGTGCCCATTCATGCTCCATGTACATTGCACGCATGCCCCTATCTGCCCTTGACTGGATGATCACTGTAATACAAGTCCTGGGTGACATACATTGCATGGCATCTCATCAGCCTTCCCATGTCAACTGTGGCTCAGTACTGCGTTGCACACATGTTTAGGGTCTGACAATCTGTGTGGCTCACAGGCCTCAGCCTGTTCAATGGCCAATGACTCTGTCCAACTGTTGTTGTGTCTATGGCGGCCTCCATAGTTTTCATCATGTGTCCTGCTTACTGTCCCACCATCATTTGCAGTGTTGTCACTTGAATCACATTAAGCTGTTGATGCCAGTCAACACTGCCTGTCAATACACAGGTGTATGGTCAGCCTTTTGATACCATGCTAGGCATCCCTGCTTTTGTACTGGGGTGGAGGGGTGCTTGGCTTCTAGATATGGTACACATTGAATGCACAATGAATGTGATGCCTGAATTTGACCTTGCACTGCCTTCACATTTCCTGGCACACACCATGGAGTCCTTGTACATGTAGGTAGTGAGTGGCGTACACATTTTCTGCACTACATAGACCCACTTCCATGGAAACTGCCACCTTTCAGCAGATCACAGAAGCAATTCAAAGTTGACCAAGCATGCATGCCAAGTTATATGTTGTGTGTCACATGTCTGCCTGATGCGTTTGTTGTCGGTGTATGTGTGTTGTGTGCTTCTGACATGTGTAGTGACCTTTTTTCTCTCTATTTTTCAGGTGATGACGCAATGGAGGCGGAGGATGGTGTTGTCATGCCAGACACAGGGTTGTTACCACTACATCAACCTGGCACAAGTGGGGGTCGTGGGGTGGTAGGCCACGAAAACCCCCAAGTGCTACAGTCCATCTTGTCTCTGGCTGCCTATGAGTCCAGCCTTGATGACGACTCTGACGTCCATGTTGAGTTGGATGAGCATCAAGTCCATGTGTCAGGGGTGAGTGATTCTGATGTGGACACTCCTCTGTCTGCGACACCTGCACTGAGGGATCAGACAGTCTTGGTTCCTCTGCCCGTGGTGGATCGGGACGCAGGGTCACCCTCCACACCAGTCACTGATGTGCCGGGGACATCACGTCGACAGGGGCATGTAGTCGTGCAGCTGCGGGCGGTGCCAACACAGCGAGGACCCCCGGTCCTTGGGTCCCGCAGGGGTCAAGCCCGGCAACGCGGTCGCCGCGCGCAACCGCAGTATACTGAGTGGGAGCAAGACATGACTGCCAATTCAGAACGGCAGGGGGCAGCAATGGAGAACATCGCTGAGAGCATGGAGCGTGTGGCCCGATCAGTGCTCCCCCCTGCTAGGCAGGTGCTTCTCCAGCAGCAGGTGGCAAGGTCCACGGCCCGCTCGCTCAGCCTGGGCATGGCGGCCTCAGACAGGGCACGCCAGGCTGAAATGTCGTCTCTGTGTCAAGCAATTGCAGCTCACGCAGAGGCGCACATGGATGCCCTGAGGGAGGAGTATGCTTCCCTCAAATCCACTCTGGGTGTCCTTATGATGTCCCAGAGGTAGCGGGCAGAGGAGAGGTTTGCACAGCTTGAGCGTACCATCTCGGCTGAGCTACAGGCTTGCCGGGAGGTGCAGCGGTTGTCCATCCAGGCCTTGCAGGAGGAACTCCATGTTACACGTGCTACCTTGCAAGAGGAAGCACGTGTATCACGTGAGGTTCTGCATGCAGACCTACGTCACATCGCCACACAGAACCAGGCTCACCCGTCTGGCAGACTTGCTGCCAACGAGGGGCAAGCTGCGGCTAGGCGTGGCCAGGCTGCTGTGCCACGTCCTCCTTTCCAGGATGAGCCAGACTCAGACGACCATCTATCTCCCACATAGGTCGGGCTGTGCAGGCGTTGAGCCCATGGAGGTTTATTTTTTTGTTCAGCATCATCGCATGTGGGTGTTGAGCAGCACCCTGTACCTCCCCCCTCCTGGGTGCCTCCCCTCCCCCCCGGGACGTATGTGGCCATTTTTGATTTTTCTTTTAGTTTAGTTAGTTAAGTTTCTGTTTGATAGTTAGTTTAATTAGGTAATGTAGGTTTTCCATAGTTAGTGTTATTAGTTAATATAGTTTAAAATTGCTTGTCTATTGTGCTTTCATGTGACGGTGCGGGGCTTTGTGGCTTTTGAAGGCATCCACTGTCTGTTCCAGCTGGGCCCTTCAGGCTTGTCTTGTGTATGTGTTTGCTGCTTGGGGTCCTTGACATATGCCACTCCTGCCTCCCTTATCCATGGGCTCGCAAGGATGGTTCGGTGTGACAACCTATTACACAAGGGCTTTGAACTGTCATATCTGTGGCATGTCTGGTGCTGTGTGACTTGTGTTGACACCCCTAGTAGGGATGATTGCGGTGTTATTGTCCACTGTTCAGCTTTTGCTAGATGAGGTGTTTCATGATTAATGTGTACATTCATTGCTATGCATTGTGTAGTATGTTTCTTATCTTTACTGTACACGTGCTTGTTGCGATTCATGCCATAGATAGTGTGTTCCACACTTTGGATGTGAAGACGGACTGATGGTGTGATTTCTGATGTAAGTCTCTGACATGGCCCAGTAATGAGATGCCTGAAGAGACACACACAGATGACTTTAAAGCATTAATCATGTGTTTCATGCCCTTTCTGCAGGGGGATGAGCCTCCAGAGCACTTTTGCCAGCAGACATGGCCCATTTGACGTCTGAATTCTGGACATGTTTGTTGGTGCCCACATGCACATGTGTGCACAAGCAGAGGCACAGGGATTGCAGACCTACATCCTAGAACTGCTGACGTGTTCCAAGGAACTCCAGGCAAGGTGAGCAGCACAGGGGGGCCACAACACAGCAAAGCTTGCACCAGGCGAGTTGCACATGCAGGCTTAGTCACAGCACTCAGGGTGAGCTTGGACGAATATTGGTGTTGAAGCACACAATGCAGCTCAGATGTGTTGGTGGACTGATGACTGTTGATTGTAAGGTTGTCTGGGACACCTGCAGGGGCAGTGGCACATACCCTCCGGTACACCAAGGTCCATTGAGGCACTTGTATCAACCATGTAGCCTTCCGAGACATGGAAAGGGGCAGCTCACAGGGACATACAGCAAGGGACATACTTGGGTGCAGTGCATTTCATTTCCATGTACATTTTGATACATGCACTGCCAACTTTGTTTCGGTCATGGTGGAACACGACTTGTTCTGAAGTCATGCCTTGCTATATGGGTCTGTCTGCTTACCCAGGGAACATTGCATTTTGTGTGAATTGTGACACATTGGTGTTCCATTTGCCACGCACCCACCGGCGGCTGACTTACTGCATTGACTGTGTATGACCCATCACAGGGGTAATGTTATATATGGGTACGAAGCATCTACACCAGATTGTCTGTTTGTAGAGTAGTTTGTTGCTAATGGGCATGTTTGGTGGTATGTTTTTGTGTAATGGGCACGTACAGATTATTGACTGTGTCTCTCTTTGCAGCATTGCTGTGCTCCTGTAACCGGACCTGAGAGTGCGCAGGCAGGAGGCTAGCACTCAAAACCAGAGCTAAGTATCTTGTTGTTTTTCTTTCAAACTGCTCTGCATAGGCTTGCTAGGGGGTGAACTAATGCATGGATGAATGTGTAATTCAATTTAGTATGTTTTTTTTCCCCTAATCACCCGGAGTCCTATCCAATTTTAAACCCTGTACCCTCTACCCGGTGTTCCTGCTTCCCGTACCTATCCAAGCAACGTTCCCTAACCCTCTTTCCCCGCTGCGGTTGCGGATGCCTGTGTAAGCCCCAAACTTGCAGGCGCCAAAACCCTAGAGGGGGTGGTTGGTTCATGCCACTCCTAAGCCTGGACTACAGAAGGCCATGACAATGATGTCCAAGTTTGTTCGGATTGTGTATGTGTTCATGCAGGTAGTACATTTTTGTGCATTCCCTACTTTCATGTGTCATTCCTCCTCCCCTCTCCTGCCACTCATTCCAGTTATCCAGTGTGCCAACACCTGTCCCGACTGCATATCAATGACCCTCCTTCCCCACCAGGGTCTGAGAGGCCTGTGTGAGTTTGACCTTGCAGGCACCCGGGACACGGTGGGGGTGGTTGTTTTGTGACACTCCTGAGCCTGTACACGGGACCTGTGACAGTACACATCTATTCATGGTGCATCATTCTATGTTATGTACCTCACATGGTTCACATCCTGTTGTGACATTGTTTTACTGTGCTACCTTGGTTGTTACATCATTGTGGTAGTACTTGGCCTTTGTGAGGTACTGCTACGTCAAGTCATCTACTGGAGGGTGTTCTGGTTCGTTTTTCTGGCTTGGATTTTGTGATTTTGCAAATGAGGGTGGACTCTGAGGGTGCAGGCACCTTTTTACACACAAGGTGGGAGATTGTGACGAAGGGGAAGGGTGATCCTGTGGCCAGGTGAAATTGAGGGTTGAAGGCTCCATGACCCAGGTGCAGTTATTCAGTGGGTCATGGTCATTTGTGAGGGAGGGGGGGTTGTTGTTGATAGTTGCCTTGCCCTGCAGTGTGATGGGAACCCTGACATTGTAATGGTGGTATCCTATGTACATGTTGTGTTCTGCTGATCAATTCCTGTTCATGTGTTGTGTTTACCTTTCAGGTGTGAGGGGATAGTTGTGGTTTGACATGCTGGGGTGTACACATGGTGAATGTTCACATGTGATGTGTAGAGGACACTGATGGTCACTTGATTGCACATGCATATGTTGAGTGCATGTCCTTACTGACCCACACACTTGCACTATGATGCACTACATGTACAACCACCCTTGCATATCCACGTGTACACTGTTTGCCTTATGGTGCCCACAGTGTCCTTGCAGCACATGTTCTGTGACCAATTATGGATCCTGTACATGCCTAATTTGCTTTTTGATGTGGTCTGTCGCTTAGATGTGATGCTCAGGGTGTGCATCACACACAATGGCTGTTCACTGTGCTGTGCGCTGAGCAGTGTGTTGCAGGAGTTGGACACAGCACACAGAAGCTGCAGTGTTGATTTTGCAATGCACAATGTGCATGTAGACAGGCATTCATTGTTATGTTACGTCTACAACTCTTGTAATGCATTTGGAAATGACTTATTTTGGGTGGGAGGTTGTTGGTCAGTCATTTCATCTGATTCCATGTCAGGCATCATTGTCTGATGCCACTGTACATTTTTGACATGGCAATGTGTACCTTATTGTTACTGTGTTGGTGTATGGGTATTGCTTGCCATGTCATATTGTGGTTTGGGAGGGGTTGAGTGACATAACAGTGATGGCCATGGCCTGTTTTGCAGGTGTGTGTGATTCACACCTTGCATGTCAGGGTCATCCGCTTCTCAAAGCAACTAGCTGGGGGTAGATCTCTCTCCGTGGCAGTGGCCTCCCTCTGGAACAGCCTTCCTGCCTCACTTGAACTTGAGGAGAACCATCTCCGGTTCCGGAAGCACCTCAAGGCCTTCCTCTTTGCTTCTGCTTTGTCTCTGCCTCTCCCTTGCAAAATTCTTCACCGGAACTGCACTGGATCTGCAACTGGGCCACTCTCACCGACCTCGGTCCCTTGCGCAGCCACTCTCCACTTGCACTGCCTCCCTGGAAACCCCTGCACTGCGGGACTGTCTCTCTATCCCTACAGCCCCCCCTTCCCAGCACTTGTCTGCACTTACCTTTGCAGTTGCCACCAGCTGGCCTATTTATTTGTTTTTTAGTCTACTTACCCTGTACTGCACTCCCCCCCTCCCCTTCCTCTTGCACTTTTCCCTTCCCCCTACCCCTGCACTTTCACAATCTAAATGACACCTGGCCTAGTAGTATCGTTGTCTGTCTTCCCTTTTCCCCCCTCCCTGCGTCATCGCACCTTGAAATACTTGTGTATAGGCACGTTACAAATGCCATACCATGTCATGTCATATGTGCGCCTTTTGGTCACACAGGATAGCTTGTGTTTAAGTAGCTAGGGATGCAGACAATGTGGCACTTCCATGGCAACTATCTCAGGGTGGAAGGGTTGTGACAGTTGACTGTCTCTTTGTCATCATCGATTGTCACCTGGTATGTGCCAGGCCTGTGTGCACTCCACAGGGGTGGGAGTTTAGGTGAAAAATGTGGCCACAAGCTGGGTCCGGGCTTCCTCGCCACGTGCCCTGTCCCCTCCCATGGGCAGCGCCTGTGCCTGTGGTTGGGGATGTGGGGGCACCACCATGTCCACCGGTACACCCTGCCGTGTTGCAACATTGTGCAGGACACATGCTGCCACAATGATCCTGCACACTACTGGGGGTGCATAGAGTAGCTGCCCGCCAGAGCGGTCAAGGGAGCGGAAACGTGACTTGAGCACTCCGAATGTGCGCTACACTATGGCCCTGGTTGCAATATGGGCGGCGTTGTATCTTACCTGGGGTGGTGTGGTGGGGTTCCGGATTGGCGTCATCATGTGGGTGCTCAGAGGGTAGGCACTGTCCCCTGGGGAGGTGTAAATGGTTGTGATTATTGGGGTTTGTGTATTTGTGTGTGTGTGTGTGACATGCATGCATGTGCAAGGGCATTTGTACTCACCTAGGAGCCATGTGTCGCCATGCTGCCCAGCTTCCAGGGCCCGGCTCAGGGCGGACTGTATATGAAACTGTTATAGGTGGAGCCAGGGTAGTTTGCATAGACAGAGGTGATTATTCCCTTTGCATCGCATACCACCTGTACATTGATGGAATGCCAGTGCTTGCGGTTTCGGTAGATGTGCTCAGTGGCCCTAGGTGGACGTAGGGCCACATGGGTGCAATCTATGGCACCGAGCACTTTGGGGAAGTGTGCCACCCTGAAAAAATCCAGGACAACGGCCTGCCTTTCTGCGGGTGTTCTGGGCATGTATATGTGCCTGCGGACTGAGGGGCGCGCTGTCATGACTGCCAGTACCTGGTGTAGGCAGCGTGACTGCGTGGCCTGTGAGACCCCCCTGACTATGGCAGTAGTCTGCTGAAATGACCCAGTGGCCAAAAAATGCAGGACATTGAGCACCTTCTCCAAGGAGCTCAATGCTTGGGAGCAAAGGGTGGGGGATGTAAGGTCATCTTCCCACTCCCTGACCAGGTCTACGATGATATGGGGTGGAAACCTATACCTGCCGTAGACCTGGTCGTCAGGCATCCCAAAAAGGCTTGTCCGTGGTGCGAAAATGCATGCCCTGGCTATTCTCCTCCTCCTGCGGTGTCCCACGATCAGTGCTGCGACAAATGGGGCATTCATCGTAGCTGTATATATGTGTTTGTTGTTTGCGCGCACTTTTATACTGGGCGCGGGGACGCTTCCGCCTGCCTTCGTGTGGCGGACGCGTTTACGCCTGTGTGCGTCTTTTGCCGTGCGCGTGTTTCCCGTATTCGAATCCATGAATACGGGTTATTCGAGTGCGTGTGGGCGTTTCGTGTAGATCCCTGCAGTACTTCCCCAGTTATGCTTCTTTTTCACGCATTATTCCCCATTCCGCGTGTTACGCCCACTGTTCCGCACACTTTGGTTGTGTGCGCCGCGCTATGTGCGCTTTTGCTGTGCGCGTAGCGCACGCCGTGTGTGCCCGCATGCGCCATGGCAGGATTTGGCGCACGGACAGCGGGAAACACGCGCAGCGTCTTCCTTGAATCGCACGCGTGCGCGTGCGCTGGGTTTCTCACGCTTGCGCTACTTTGCGCCTGCTTGCGCTGGGATTTTCAGCGCATGTTTGCTCCATGAATCGACCCCACTGTGTTGCGAGACCTGGCCCATCTCCTCAGCCCTGTCCCCTCAACCTGCCAGCCCTCCTCCCTCTCCCAAGGAGGAGAGGTTTCCTCGAGTACATTTCCTTTTCCTTTTCCAGCACTGTTTACAGTGGATGACTTGGATTGTCACAAGTAGGCCTGGATGGACTTTGGGTGATTTGTCTATGTAGAACAAACATACGGAAATATGTGTCTGATGTGTGTGTTCATGGCTGTGGGACATATATGGATGGATCTCCTGTTCTTATGCAGCTTTCAGAGAGGCCGGAGGTTGTTGCTGTAGGTAGGCTTAGGATACTTGGATTAGGATATTTGAAAACACATAATAAATGGGGTGCATTTAAAGTAGATGTAGGAAGAAGGGTAGGGCGAGGTAGTAAGTAACTGGGACCCAGTCAGAGGTGGAGATTTAGAGTTTCATTTGCTTTTGCAATACTGCATGACACATTGAGCGATTTGGGAGGTGATTGACATATCAGTGGGTATCTGTGTCTTCAAGCGATTGGACAAGACACGTCCCATCAGGTGACACCTGGGTGGAGGAGCGGGAGGAGCCAGAAATCACTGAGGGCAGGTTGAGGGAGATGTATGCTCACCTGATTTTACAGGGATGAGAAGCAGAGATTTGGGGAGGCAGCAGGTGACAAACCAGTCAATTGTCTGTCTCTTGAAGCGACTGAATGTGACATTTACCAAATGGGTGACACATGGGAGGAGGAGTGGGAGGAGCAAGCAATCCCTGAGCAAAGCTTCTGGGAGGGTCACGCTTGCCTGATTTTGGTGGGAAGGAGAAGTAGATATTTAGGGAGGTAGCAGGTAACACACTAGTCAGTGTCTGTCTCTTGAACTCGGGAGGACGAGACATGTGCCACTGGATGCCACCTCAGAGGAGGACGGTGATGAGTCAGGAATCCCTGAGGGCTGCATGTCAGAGAGACACATTTGCCTGATTTTGGTGGAAGGAGGGTATTAAAGATTCTGAGAGATGGCTGGTAACACACCAGTCAATGTCTGTATCTTCAAGCGAGTAGATGAGACACATGCAATTGAGTGACATCATTGAGGACAGGTTGTAGGAGAGTCACACTCACCTGATTTTGTTGTGAGGGATCAGAAGAGATTTGGGGAGGTGGGTAGGTGGGAGATGCCCATTTGGCTACATTTCAAACAATATTCCAGCACCAAACAAGGCAGATGCAGATTTGCTTCTCCTTGTCTTTTCACTCCTGGAGCTACCCCTGCTGAACTTGCTGTGTTCACTGTGGATCGCAGAGTTTCATGTGTTTAATTGAAAGTATCATCCAACTCATGCACCACTCCATAACCAAACCCGTGCCAGTACACTAAATTGCATGGGCATTGCGCCACGACAATAAACAACCACCGACACAAAGAGAAGAGGTTGCACGTTCAGTTCTGTCCACTTTCTCAGTGGCAGAAGTTGGAGATGTGCAGATTTTATCTAACAAATATCATGGAAAATCAACAGATGGAATACTTGTACAGCGGGAGGAGACTGAAAATCCCAGGTCTGTATCTCACCTCCTTACAAACACCTGAGAGACTAGAGGAAATATTTCTCTAGACCACGTGTGAAAAGCCCTTCACAATTTGGTACAATATAATGTATTCACCGGGTCACTTGTTTCCCCTTATTCCATTCGTGTCTGCCACTTGTATGTGTTATTAATCATTAAATCTTCACCTACTCATTTAAAGTATCAAAAATATCAATTTATTAGTTTTTTTATGTATAAAACATAGTGTCATAAAAGAGCATACACTTTTATGTCAAACGTGCATAAATCAATATAAAACAAATTATACAATTTTCAACCCATTGTTAATGTACTTCAACAATATACTGTGGTCTTTTTAGTTCATCAATGTTTTCATTCTCTCATTAAATTAATTTACGATATGGATCTGTGGTCAGAACCTTCTCTAGTTGAGCCGGCACACCCTGGTCCTTTTCACTTTCACCCATCAGTCTTTACTCCACTCATTCCAAACTTTCATACTGCATCCACAAACACTCCCAACATGTTTCTTTCCTTAGACTTTTATCACTACTATTAGGAAATTCATCAGGGCTAATGCCACATTCATTTCAATGTACAATACAATGATATCTTCTTAGAATCATAAGGGGATCCACATCTTGTCCCTCCCTTAGTTCCTCTCTTCCGGCTAAGACACCAAGTGGATATCTGTGGGAAACAAGTAAAGGACAATCAATTTTTAGTGTTCGACCATATCCTGGTTGTTTTTATCTTTAAACACAATTTGCTATGCTTAACATCACAGCAGCAGGGAATCATTAACTTATTAACTCCTCCTTATTCACCTTTCGATGGCGCAACCCTACTTGGTAGTAATGACAGGTTTCACATGTATTATTTTCTTAGGTCTTCTTATCTCTATATCTAAATCTCTTTACCATTTCTTTAAACCTGTTCTAATCTAGGTTCCATCATGTCCTAGAGATCCTTTTTAGTTTATTCTCAATAGTATGTTAGCAAGACACCCATATTTTGGTCAGTTCTCATTTTATCTCAATATCCTATTTCAATCCCATGTCGAGATCAGTCTTTTCTTTGCACAGGAGTATGTTATGGTTCTGCTTATGTCGCACAAGGTAATCCCTCGATGGTTCTAGCCATTCAAGTGCACCATTCCCAAAAAACCTATGGAAAGTGACAGACATGCACCGTTTAAAATAGAAAGGTTCTTAACATGAATTGCAATAGTTGTCCTTCAGTTCTAAAACAACCACTCTACTGCTCTTACCCTTGTCTCCAATTTTATATCTCCGTTTCTATTCTGTTGGCCGAACAAGCCAGCTCTGGAGTTTACCCGCCTTTGTCAGGTTGCTCCCAATGTCCTCACCGTCCTTGTGCTACAAGGGACATGAAGACAAACCAGGGGAAAACACTATAATTTTTTCTCTCAAATTTTGTTGTCACTTATATATTTATTCAGAACAGATTATCATGCCATGTTCTTTCTGGAGAGGAGCGCCTGCTACCTTTTTTGAAATATATATTTATTAAGTTGTTAATTGGTATTGTCACTCTTGAAAGGCTATTGTATCTAAGGGGCATACAGTGGCTTACCAATGGGGAACAGTTTCTTATTTCTGATGTCGTTAAGAAAATGAGTCTTGCAGTGCTTAGTGTTCAGGCTCCTGCTTTATACTTGGGACTGCGTGTTTCCAATGATCTGGTTTAGCTAAATCTATCAGCTATTCGGCTACAATACAAAAAACAACAACACCAACAGGTGTAGAGGGGCGGTATGGACATATGTATACAAATATCCTGCTCTTCCCCTTACGATTCATATCAATTCAATTAAAATCCGCCTCATGTTTTCTATTGTAATGCTGCCCATAGTGCCTTACCTGAGTTCTCTTGCAGAGCTCCTTGTGCGTCTTCCTTCTCGCCTGGTATCCCTTTGCCGGTCGCATATCTTTGACTCGGCCTCGACTTCCTGCTTTTGTACTTGTCACTGGTCTCACGTGACCATTCAATCACGTGATTTCCAACGCTATGCGCGGGTGCCTTTTTCTATTTCAGGCGCCAGAGTAGAAATGCTGCCTTCTGCCCCCCTACTTGGCTCCAGTATGCCGCAGGTCCCTTTGCTGCATGCCCGCGGTGTCCCTTCATGTTTTACACCCTGCATTGTAATTATTACACACGCGGCATTGGCCCTCTCTGACTGACTTTGTTATCACTCCGGCGGACGCAGGTTAGTGCACCACTAAGTAGTACTTTTGCTGTCGTGAATTTCTTAAGTCAATTTCTTTACTGTGTCTGTGTTTCAACTGTATTGGTATAAATGCCAGTACATCGTGGTAATTATTTTATGATGGCCATCTTTATATACTTTTAGTTTTAACTTCTCACCACGCACTACTTTATTACATCTATCATCCCCTCACATAGGATAGATTTGGGGATCTCTCAAAGGTCTTTTTTTTATTATCAACTACTTGCCCTACTTGTACATTGGTTTTTAGATATTGTTTGTAGAGCTGATTATGAGCTACACAATGAGATAACCAATGTGGTATCGAATGCCCATGGTTGTCATATCTCTAACTCTCAGGACAGCATTGGATTTTGCCTAATTCCACAGTCAACACCAAATGCCCGGACTTTATTAGGCGGCACTCTCCTACATCTTATACTGTCTGAAATTTCAATCTATTCGGATGGACTAGGCATCCCACTGAATGTCTTCCTGAGTTGTCAGTTACACACAGGTCGACCCTTACTCCCAGTGTTGTACAAATTATTTGATTTTACTATTCTGCTTTTTCATTTAGTCCCACATCAGCGCTACTGGTTAGAAAAATTAGTTCTTTTTCTTTCAGGATTAGTTTTTTTCGGTCTAAGTTAATGTCATTACTATTCTTTACCTGATAGACTACAGACCACCTCAGGTCTTCCACTCTATGTATATTTTCTATAAAGTGTCCTACTAGTGGAGCTGAGTGCACTCTGTTCTTTATGCAACTTTTGTGTTCAGTTATCCGAGTTTTGACCTTTCTTTCCGTTTTCCCTATGTATAGTTTATTGCAAGTGCACCAGATAATGTACACCACAAATTTGGAGTTACAATTTGTTAGCACTTTTTGTTTCCACAGGGTATCAAGGTCCAGGTTTATTTCTGTTGTTTTCTTTGTCTGTTCGCAGCAGCTACAGGATCCACATGGATAATGTCCCTCTGGTCTTCTTAAACCCCATATTTCTGTAAGGGTTGGTTGCACTTGCGTCTGTTTTGTAATATCATTGCACATGATCTGATCCTTAATAGATCTGCTCCTCCGGAAGGCAATGAGTGGTCTTTCAAGAGGAACTTTCCCTTTCTCAAGTATTCTCCAGTTGCGGTGAATAATCTTCCGAACCCGAATTGGAGAGGTTACTGTATGTATTGACAAAGACTAAATTGTCTTTATTTTTGGCTTTAGGTGTTTGCTCTAGAATCGCTTCCCGATGGTTATTGTCAGCTCTTTTCATGGCTTTTTTGGTCAAGTTCACTGGGTACCCTCTTTCATGCATGCTAGTTCTTAATTTATTGGCCCCAGCTTTGTAATCTGTCCTGTTCGTACTGTTTTTCTTCAGTCATAAAAACTGCCCAAAGGGTAGGTTGTCACGTGTATGAGTTGGGTGAAAACTGCTGTAATGCAGTAAAGCATTACGGTCTGTCGTTTTTTTTAATATGGTTTCACACATAATTCACCCTTTGTCAACTTTAATTGTAACATCAAGGTAGTTTACTTCATTCTTGCTCACATTTTCGGTGAACTTTAGATGTTGATTTTGTGTATTAATCCACTTGAAAAAACGGGTGGCCATGTTTTCATCCCCTTTCCAAATGATGAGAACATCATCTATATACCTTCTCCATAATAGGATGTTCTTTCTAAATGGATTGGTGTCTGGGTAGATACAGCTTTTCAGCTTTTTATCTCACCTCCCCCATCTACTAGGTCAGACAGGAAAGATGATGAGATTGATAGACACGAACAAGCATTGCTCTTGGAAAGCAGTGATACCGAGAAGGCAGGGGAGAATGACACCACAGATCCACAGGCTGTAGTCTCAATGGATTAATAAGTACATCACACTGTTGCATGGCATTCAGAATACCAACAGCACCAGCACCACTATCACCATAACACCCACATGAACCCAGCCTGGATACTACTTTCCCAAAATATAAGTCAAACATGTGGAAGTACGTCACAGAGAATAAATGGCATCTGAATCTGGCAACTTGCACAATCTTCTGGAAAACAGTGTGCCAAGGGAAGGTAGGGCAGGGACCAACTTGGGTACCACTTCTATTTAGACCTATAAACAGCAACACCATTCAGAGATATGGGAAGGGGTAAAAAATCCTGAGGTGCATCCCTGCCCATGGCATCAGACAAGCACAATACCCTTACCAGTCCACACAATTGCCCCACAACATTCTTTAGCTGTAGCAGTGCTTGGGAGTAGGACCCCAAGCTCAATCATCTAGAACCCATGTGGGCATTTCACTGATCCCCCATTGAGTGAGGGCAGTGTTATGGAAAGATTTGAGTGGGACCAAAAGTATTACAAGTCCCTCCCATGATAGACCGCACCTGCTAGATGATAAACTGGCTAATGTTGTCAACAAATCTTTTGCCTGACTTACTTGTGGAACACCCTGGAAAATCCTGGACTCCAGCACCAAATAGGTTTAGCTGATCACAGCCTGCAAGTTTCCGGCTGACATTGTTTTTCTCACAAAGCATTTCTGGAATTCTACAACAGGGTTATAGCTACAGCAGTTTACAACAGTTTATGGGGCAAAAAGGTTGGACATGTGGACCAATGGTCAGAGCATTGAACACATTGCTGCCATTGTTCTACGTCTTTGGAGTGCATTTGTCTGACCGCTCCTACTTAATACTGCTCACTGAATTAAACCCTCTGTTTACACAGCCTTTCTGCATCAAACTGACTGTGCCTCTCAATCTTTTCTTTACAGGGAACACCTAAATCTCATTACTGGCTTCCCCTTCCTTTTTCAGGATTGCCTTCCGAACCCCCTTTTCTATCCACCTCCACCCCTGCTCCCCATTCTGTTCAGGTTTTCTTCCACTACCCCAGTACGAAAGTCCTTTGCCACCCATCCTCGTTTGGGAGTCCCCTTATGCGGCCCTGCTTCACTACTTACCTACACCTTTCATGCCTGGATCACTTCTCCTGTCATCCACCACTTGCCTGAGCCTCCTCTAGGTTGTGAGATGTGCTACATCAAGGTTATCCATGCACCATTTCATGAGCGCATAGTCCAGAATGCACTCACAAGACCCATAACAGGCTGCCATAGCACACACGGTAGGGGAGTGGGGGATTTCCTTTCTCCAATTGCCAAGAGGGTTCACATAGTAAAACCTCTTGGCTGTTGGAGGAAGGAAAGGGAGTTGCAGGAGAGTGCAACTCGGTGCCGTACTACTTAGCGCATGCAAAGGTTCAGTGACAGAAGCTACAGGTTAGTTGATATCTGGGAGAAGGAGAAGGTGGCAGTACAGTGGCTAAGGACTTGTAGTTTTCATTTGGGCTATGTTGCTGTAGACAGTGGACTAAATGTACTTGCTGTCTTGCAAATTGTCAAGAGAAATCCCATGCTTTGCACATATCCTTCTCCTTGTGGTCACATTCTTTCTCAGCAATTGTGTGCATGGGAACAAAATGTAAACTGTGGCCTAGAAGATCAGCTCCCAGTACGGCAAAGCTCATCATTGTCATAAATGCACTGCAACATCTACAAGTGTGACACATATTGCCACTGCACAACATAAAGAGCTCAGTTGCCACCCATTGATACTCAACCTTGCCCGTGCTGGACCCGC
This sequence comes from Ambystoma mexicanum, assembly GCF_040938575.1. Classification (NCBI taxonomy): domain Eukaryota; kingdom Metazoa; phylum Chordata; class Amphibia; order Caudata; family Ambystomatidae; genus Ambystoma; species Ambystoma mexicanum. The sequence goes on from NC_090930.1 coordinate 534,722,896, forward strand.
TATGTAAGTCATGCAATGCCATTACTGATTAATGCAACACTGAAAGTAAAGTTCTAGATTGGGCATTTTTGCCTCTGTGTTTTTGGCAGCTGTCATTTAAAGTCTTCTCTGCTCTACCGCCTTTTGAGGAGGCCACAAAGTAGGTTAGCCAAAACAATACAACCATGAGTGAGTTTCTGCCTCTGATGTACCTGCTTGACCTCTACATGACCAACATGATGAAGACCCTGTGAAGACCCGTGCCTTGGCAGGTGATACAAAGGCAGCATGGCTGGTGCCTAATGATCTGCATGTAGTTGGATTGCAAGGTAGCATTGAGTACCTGTTGGTTTACATTGTAAGCCCACATTTCAAAGTAAAGTGGTGATTGATCATCTGCATCTCTCAGGGGTAGAAGACTCAAAGCCAGCAATACAAGTAGTAGAAACCGTGCAGATGATTTGCTGCAATGATTGCAACATGAATTGGAGAAAGATTGCAGGCATCAGGAAGAACATCAATTAGTCCAACTTTTGACATGCACACTGCACACAGCAAGCTCATGGAAGACGGTGGCATCAATGGGCAGAACCCAAAAAAAATTAATTGGGTGCTAATATTTTCTTTTGGTGACATTTAAACTTAAATATCATAAAGACCTAATAACACATTATTCAAACTTTTAATCTTTTAATTTTGAATCCGAACAAACTAATAATTACACCTACATTCAGAAGTGATAAGTAATTTGTTTGACTTAGATCCAATATATTTTCTATACAATTCCTCCGAAATGGTGTAGACCGTTCATTGACCAAAATATATGTTTGGACCTTATCTCATTGTAATATCTACCATTCCTCAAGAAGTGTTTTGACATAGAGGAAGAGGGAGAATTACCACCAACTACTTAGATAAGTGATGAATTCTGGGAATCATTACAACATCCTTACCCACGTCTTCATCAGGGCTTGATTAGATATTCCATACTGTTCCAAAATGCAGCCTCTCTACATTTAATTTCACTTCCAAATTACATGACTATTCTCCCTTTTATTGTTCCCTCATTTGCCTTTTGAATTTCAATGGGACTGTTTAATGAACTAAGTACCAGAGAATAATGATCAATTCTGGAGAATATGATTGTGACAACATCTTCATGGGAATTATTCTATTTAAAGATGCATATTGCTTGCAAAGGGAAAATTGTTTCAGAGGACAGTGCCAAATAAATTCTGATGCCCAGGCTCCTTCTACTCAACGTGTTTCTGAGTACACCTTGATTTTTCATAGCAGTACATCACTGACACATGTTGAAAGCTTTGTGAGCAGTGGGGGTGGAGCCTACGGGATGAAGTATCAGCGGGACACCCTTTTCAGTGACTCAGCCATGTTGAATACATATGGGTCATCAACAGCAACATACATGGAACCATCATCCACTTAATTCCTTTCTATTTGACACTTCACCCATAAGGCTGAGGACCCACTAAAGGCATTTCCCACTTGTGAAAATTGCTGTAGAATTGCTAAGGTGCACCCCACAAATTTGCAGTCTTGGAGTTTTTTTGCCTGCATCTGGGGCTATTGTGTTTATCCAAAGGCATATCCTTGCAGTGGAGGATATTGAGCAGTTGAGGAATCCACATTTACAAAAATGAATGATCACCTAATTGCAGAAGACTATTGAATGACATCTACCCATAGCCAACACACTAGCTGTGATGATGATGATGATGATGTGTTACCCAGCACATGTCAAACAGCTTCAAGACTGTTCCATGTTATACATGGTCAGGATACAAATAGCTTTAGTACTTGTGATTGTCACTAGGGGCTTTGACCAAATGGTGCCTTACATATAGCATTGCTTTGACCGTAGTCCTGATTACAAACTTGTAAAAAGATGTAATGTTCTCCCACAGGGTGAAGACACCTACTAAGGTTTTTTGGGATCTTTCACAGGGTGCAGCCATCCCTCAAGGTTCTCCTTTTTTAAACAGGATACAGACACCCAATGAGGATTGTGTGTTTTCCCAGTGGCACAGCCACCCCTTAAGGTTCTCTGTTTGTTTCACAGGCACAGCCAACCACTACATTTCTCAGGCTCTCCCACAGAACATATTGTAAATGAGGAGAGAGTCACCCTGTCAGACCAGTATCTCATCCATGACAGCCTCATTCTTTCCCTGTTTCCAACACCCTACTGAAGGATAGCGTAGTTGAGCTCCATATTTCACCTCAGGTTGGCTTCAACCACCACACAGTTCTCGTACCCTGGAAAATGGAATCCCCATGATAAAGGGCACATGAGGTAGTCAAGGAGGTCCTATATAAATATGTATGCTCTGTGAGAAACCTAGGGGTATTCTCCCATGTAGACCCCGAGAATCCTCTATTCAGGTGGCCTGGTGAGGGCCATCGCTTTTGGATCCCAACCCTGGGAGTGGACAAATGAGGGAGGATCACATGGGTAGGGGAGGCCGGGATTGCCCTCAGAAGAATACCCTAGGAGAGACGCAGTATTCCAACAGGACGATAGGTGAAGAGATCAGAGAAGGCTTGATGGGTTATGTAGGTCCCATTATCCCTAACCCAAGAGAGAGACAAACTGATTATCCCAGAGCATCCCCTGGGAAAGGGGAAATCAAGATAAGACAAAGAAATAATCTCAATTGCAATGTTTCTTTGTCTTTTTCCAGTTCAGATCATGGAAAGGGTAATACAGGCATGGGCTTGCATGACCGGGTGGGTAACAAAGGGAGTAATTTAACACAAAGAGTATCACCTTTGGTCTACTAAACTAGGGCATGCGGGTCTTCCCCTATCCTTTACCAATAACCTTGTAATAATATAGCCTGTAGATATCAATTCCCATCTCAACCCATCTGCCTCTCCCCATTTCCAACAAATACTGAGAAGAGGAGGAGGCAACTAAGATCAGTAAAGATTGCCCATTGGATTAAAATGGGGAAAATAAGGGACACCTACCCTAGAAAGAACCCGAGTTGTCCCACTAATAGAGTCAGGCAGGGTCAGGCATTTAATAGTGACCATTTACACCTGACTCCACTTGACTGTTTTTCTCACTATCAAAAGTGTGTTCTTGCACAGATGGATGAGCAAGTTGAGGAGGCACACTGGACCAGAGAAGCCACGAAGCTGGGAGCTGCAGGAAGAAGGAGCCGGAGGGGACCACCATGCCGCGATGCTGACCCAGTGTCTGAGGACGGGTGCAGAGTGGCTGGGGAGTCGCATCTCCTGAAAGCTGGAGTGAGGCAGCTGGGACCCTGCTGGCGGTGTCTGTGCAATTGCTCATTCACTTGGGCCATGTGCCGGGCCCAAGGTTGTCTGAGGGGCACTTGGTGAGACCGTGACCTCGATCCAAAGACAGTAAAAGCATCCCATAGAGACCACTGGCCAGCGCTACACTACCCTGTGAGTTTTGCTTGAGAAAGAGAGAAACACGGGAGCGTGCGGGTGACTGGAGTGGGAAAGCGAAGAAAAAAAGCAAGATTTGTAAAGCGGCACGAGGCATAAAGCAAGAAGGACAGTTTTAAGAAATAGAAAGTAAGAAAGAAGAAGAAAGCACGCTGGTGGCACAGATGGAAGGAAAGGGTACCCTGGTGGTGCAGAAGTAAAAGTAAAGTCCAGACTAAATGGAAACGGTGCGAGCGACCGTGAAAGAAGGAAACAAGTGTAGGTGTGCACAGAAAACTGAAAGAAGTGTGCAAGAGCCATGATAGGAAAAAGACAGTTCAAGTGTGCACGACAGAAGGAGGGGACCATGCAAGAGGCACAGCAGAGAGGAAGGAAAAGACAGTGCAAGTTGGCACAATAAAGTAAAAGGCATAAAATACACTGCAAGTGTGCATGACAAAGGGAAAGGAGTACATGAAAGTGGTGCAGGAAACACTTGAAGATAAAAAGTACAAAGGAAAGCCAGAGTAAGAAATAAAGGAATGGGCAAAGGATCAGAGTGGTCGTGCTCAGGAAAAACAAAGAGCCTGGCATTTTCAAAAGCCTCTGATTCTACCCCATGAGAGGATTGTATGTAAGCAAAATTGTATACAAGGAAAAGGCACATCCTGACCAAAAGCTGAATATTCTTTTTGGAAACATACAGGCATAAACTTGGGAATAGGCACCTGGAGAACCCTAAAAGGAATTGCGATATATTTAATTTTGTTTGAAACTGAAAGGTGCCTAAGCCTTGAGAAGGGAACTCTGGGAGGCCTATCAACGAAAGCACAGTGCATCCTGATAAAGCTTAATTTTGTGTTTGAAAGCTGAAGGTGCCTGAGCTTGGGGAAGGGAACCCTGAGAGGCCAAACCAAGTTGCAGACTTATTTGTTTTCTTTATAGTGTAGAAAGGATTGATGCGTTGGGAAGGGAATCCTGAGGAGCTTCAAAAGGAACTGTGTTACATTTCTTTTGTGGTGTTTGAAACTTAAACAAGTTGACGCTTGGGGAAGGGAACCCCAAGGAACTCAAAGACACTGAAGGAATTTGGAATCACTGCAAGGGCACTATGAAGAAGGTCTTATGAACAGCCCTTTTGATTGAATTCATTTTTGATTTTTGTGACATTGGACAAACTGCATATGGTGAGACGACCACCTGAAACCAACTTTGGTTTCCAACTTTTTGTTGAACCACTACTTTTCCTTTTTAAAAATACTTCCGTTCACATTTTTGTAAAGAGTGAGGGCAAGCATAGGTTTAGACACAGACAGACCTTTATTTTGTACTATTGGACAGTGAATGCCATTCGAAACATCAGTTAAGGGAACCATCCCTTTAGAGTTAGGGCCAGTCAGGCATTACACCAACCCAGGAACCTTAGTATATAAAGGTTTTAAAAACAAACATCTTTGAGTCTGTATCTCTCTTGATACCATGCTTGTCTCAAAGTTGTCAGTGGTGCACCACCTAGAACTACTTGCTTGTGTGTGATATGATATGATATATGATATGATACGATATGATATGGTTTGGTATTTATAACGCGCCTGTAAACAAGTGTCTCTAGGTGACACAAGACAAGGGGGGACAGAGAGAAAACAGGACAATGATCCTACTAGGCCTTGTGTCATTCGGATCATGCAAGTGTGACAACAAAAGTGCAAAGCGGGAAAGGACAGCAAGCAGCACATGGAGAGGGGGAAGTGCAGTCAGGGCACCAATGCTCTGAGTAAGCGCAGCCAGGGCAGCGAGGCACTGGGTAAGTGAATGGAGGGCAGTAGGACTTACAGTTATAGCCTCTACGTGTGCAGTAGGCCTGAAGGCAGTGCAGAAAAACTGGTCATGGAGGGGCCTGTTTCCCTGTGAGATCCTGAGGGTACCTGAGGACCAGTGAGGGTAGGCAGACAGGAAAGTTAGCAAGGGAGAGGGAGAGAGAAAGAAGATGATAAAAGGAAGGACTTGAACAGCTTCCAGAACTTCAGGCATTTGGCTCAAGGGGCAGGGAGGCTGTTCCAGAGGGAAGCACCTGTTCAGGAGAGAGATGTACCCCCCGCGCTCTTCCTGCCGAAGTGTCCGATCCTCAGAGAGTTGGAGGAAGCTGAGTGAAGGGCTCTAGAAGGAAGGTATTTAGGCAGAGAGAGTTGGTAAAAAGGGCACTAGATGTCATTGACTCTGGCATGGATAGGGATGGGTGGATGGGTGAGGGAATTTGGACATGGCTTTTCAAATGACACCACCTTGCTGCATAGAATTGTACAATGTATAGCAGTCTGTGGTACAACATTACACTTCATGATTGGACATGTGTACCAGTGGTCAGAACATTGATTGCATGCCCATCACCACACACTGGGTGGCCATTTCTTACTCTATCAGCAAAGAAGGATCCTGGAGTAATGCCAGTGGGCAGCCGATCTATTAATTTTGGCACCAAACACCGTTTCACCTTTAAGGGTTATAGAGAAGAGGACAAAGTGGAGTTGACATCTATGCGTTGGTGGTGGCATGGTGGTTACGTCCTTATAATTTCAATTAGAGCTTTGTTCAAGCAGTCAATGGATCAGGTGTCCTTGCTACCTTATGAATGCGCAAGGAAGAGTATGACCTCTCCCCTGTGCATGTCCTTCACTTCGTAGTCACACCCTTTATCAACAATTGTCAGCCTTCAAAGGAAATTGAAATGCCACAAATTCACTGCACCGACTGCAGGTTCGACACTATTTGCCAAGGCCCAAGAAGACACCTGACTGGCCACCCATTGTAACTCTTTCACACATGTTGGAAAGACTATTTGACCAGTGCAATACCAGGTTAGTACAACACTCATAGTAGAGCTCTAGCTGGGGCATTTATGACCCAATGTAAATGGCATGTGTTGTGCACTACAACTTTCTAAATAGGCCACCAAATGGGTTATCTGTCACAATGCTTCCGACAATGAGGTTCTCCCTCTGGTGCACCTGCTTTAACTCAGCCTGACCAACATGGTGAGGGCATAAGCCTTGACTGGTGAGGCAACAGCTTTCAACATTTTATGTTGACCCATATGTAGTTTAATTTAAATGTAACTTTCAATGCCTCAGGCTTCCTTTATGAACCAATGTTTCAAGTTAAAAGTCGAAACTTTTCATCCAGATGTGTTGGGAGAAGAAAACGTTCAGAAAACATCAAAAGGTGATAGTGCAAAGATGTGCATCCTTTACTGCACTGATTGCAAAAGAAAGAACTCAGGCGCCAGGAAGAACATCAACCAATCAAATATGTCCAACTGCAATGGGAATATTAAGCTAAAGATTGATGGATCAATGAGCAGAAAAACAATGATCCCTATGGAAAGCTGTTTGAGTAGGGCACAGCCTATGAGGTGGAAATGCTATGCTACACCCCCCTCAGTCACTCGGGCAACTTGGATATAGGTGGGTCACCAACAGGAAGAGACAGCAAGTCATCATCCACACAGATGCTTGATGCCTATCTACACCAAAAGTCACCCCTGGTAAGACAGGATGACCCATTAAAATATTTGTACAGCAAGCAGTCCATCTGGTTACTAGCACGTGTGCAAGTTGCTATTTAATCCCTGTCACAAGCGTGCAGTCCAAGAAAGGTGTTTCTATACTGTCAGGAGAAGCATTGCACGGCCACAGGTTAAACAATTAAAATGTATAAAAATGAACAGTCACGTCATGGCAGTAGACTTTGGAATGATAACTGTTGTAGTGTCTGAGAGGTCATGATCAGTTGCTGAATTACTATTACTCGTACTTACTTTTACTTTTGGGCCCTCGCCCAGAGCGTAATGACCCACTACAGTTATTTTGGTCTCTCGCAAGGCACAGCCACTCACTAACGTTCTCAGGCTCAGTCAAAAGGTGCAGGCACCTCTTAAAGTGATTGGGCTCTCTCACAGGGCATTGCCACCCCTTAAAGTTCTCAGGCTTCACCACAGCCCTGCTAGTGCCACCCACTAAGTTTTAGCGGTTCTTCCACAGAGCAATGTCCACCCCTAAATTACTCAAATTCTCCCCAAGAATGTTACCTCCCACTAAAGTTCTGACTTTCGCATAAAGGTCGCTGGCACTCTTGTATATATGGAGTATCTTTCTGAGGCCAGTCTCTCTCCCATGACTGATTAATTCCTTCTCCCTTCACAACAACATGCAGGAGAGAAATATGATACAGCAGCATGGGCCTTCATCCTGCAGAAGACCCCAGGAGGGTCTCCAGAAGTGGCCGAGTCAAATACTCCCAAACCCAGGACAATGTCTGAGGGGGCAGATATTGTTAATTCCTGGAATTCCTCTTGTGACTGCCACCATAGTCATATATGGAGGGCAAGGCTCTTTCTCCACCCCCTCCTGATCCCCCTCTTTTATGTTGTCCCTATCCCCTCACATAGATACAGCGCCTCTTTCACCAGCTCCACACTCCCTGTCCCCTGATCTACCCCCTCCTCCTCCTCCCATTCAGGATGGTATACTAACTCCTTTAGCACATCGACAGGCTGGTACTAAACCTTTGGGCCCTCTTGATGGAACTTCCTATTCTTCTCAGCACCATCACTTTACTGCGTGGAGACCACTTATTCCTCAATGCACCCACCCCACCAGGAGCCATCCCACAATCCTCCTCCAAACTGCTTTCTGCATCCACCCTCTCCTTCTGCACGAGGAACATACCCTCTGCCTCTGTAGGAGCCTCCCCCAGAGGCCTTGCCTACTTTGACACTGGACCTTCTACGCTGATCCTGGCCCTAGTTCCTCCCTTAGTCCTTCTTCTGAAGTCTCCCCAAATGCCTCAGTCTTCCCTAATGACTTAAAGGACTGGTGATGTTGAGCAGCCTGGGCAGTGTACCAGTGCAACAAAGAGCTCAAGGACCCTGTATCCTCATCCTGGCAAAATCACTGTCCTCCTACAAGGAGAAATGTAGCTCCTCCTCTTTTCACCTTCGGTTCTCCCTATCATGGCAAAAACACCCTGAGAAAATTGGCCAACAAACTGCGAGAACCAGGAGATGCCAAAACACCCTGAAAACTGAAAACTGTGAAAACTCTTTGAGAGCGAATAACACCCTGCAAACAAGTCAACTCCCTAACAGACAAACATTACTACACAACTCTACACAATAAACCATAACTACGGCAAGTGAGGAGACAAGATGACAGCAACATATAACACCTAACATCTAATATGCAGAGGCAACTGAGAAAAATAGACGTTTTTGTTTTTTTGTTTGATTATTTTGGGGATAGAATCAGGGAGAAAAAAATATTTTTGTTGGGGGCTTTTTTACATTTCATTAGTAGAAACAGAAAGAAAAAGAGACAAGAAGACACAGCAATGTGTTGCTCACATTGGGAAATTAACACCCTAAATAAACACTTATACAAAGGGGTACAAATATGCACAATAAAAGCACACCAAAGGCCAACAATCACATTTCTTCAACACTATGCTTGAATACTGTGAAAGTCCTTCAAACACTCTCCAAGTGAGCCTGTTCTGTGTACTCTTTTCCTGATAGCCAGCAAAACCCACAAAGGAACAAGAAGTGAGCATAGACTTTTAGGGTACACCTCCTTTCTGAGATTGGCTGAATGAACTTGCCAAAATAGGGCCAAGATTCGACCTAAGGATCTCAATTGGATGACGAATCATTGTGAAAGCCCGGGAAGCCAGCCATGAGTTTGACCCTGCATTTGACCATAGGAAAACCAATCCTACACTTGGAGTATAGGATAAAGTGTGTCCAAAAGATTCGAGGGGTCTGTGAGTCAATTGTGAAGATGTCTGTCCAAGCTTACTACTTAGATTAGAAATCTAAATCTTTAGAATTACTTAGTGAATTAAAAGGGGTTCATTTCAGAGGTACTGTGTTTGTGGAATTCCGTCCCTCCCGAAATTGATTTGCTGCCGAATGTACCTGCTTTCAGGCAGGCATTCAAGCCATATGTAATCTTGCTTGGTTACCAGCATCCTCAGATGCTGACATGTTTCTACCACATTATTATTTATCTCCAACTACCTTTTTCTTCTGCTTTCCTTCAAGTGCCACCTTTTCTATATTGAGTGTTTGCTTTTTTTGCTGTTTATTTTATTGTTTAAAAGTGCCCTGCGTCTCCTCTTCAATTGAAATAGTAATTTATTACATAAAAAAGAAATACATAGGGGCTGACTCTTGAAGAAGTTACATTGAAAGCCCCCTGATGCAAACCTGGTAACTCACACTTACCCATGGCTTGCACCTGGTTAAGCGATGAGTAAATAAGAGTCACTCACAGGAACTGCTTAGATACTTGAATAACCCTCTCCGGGTTCCTTGTACAAGTTTAAGTCAAGGTTAAATCATAGTTACCCATAGTAACTTCTCTGTGAATCGACCTATTAACTACGGGAGTGAGCAGAGCCTACAATGATTTTCGATGGGATTTCAGGACGAACATACACACCTTAAGCACTTAAGGGGTTATTATTAATAATGATGCTGATGGTTGGCATACCTATGATAAAATGATATTCCAGCCATTCTCTCTTACACAACTGAAAACATCTTACAGTCACATCTTCCTTGCCAAATGGGCTATTGTCTGCCCCTTAAAGCTCTTTGGAAACCTCAATGTCCCAGGTATTTCATTAATTGTTTAAACCTAGTTCCTGGATATGTGTTCACCATCAGTCTGGTACAGTGCTATAGCAGAGTACATTAATATTGTTAAGGGATGCATATTAACAATAATAGACAGGAACATAAAATACATTGGCCCTCATTACGACCTTGGCGGAGGACCATGGTGCAATTTGCACCATGGTCCATGGCGCTAAGCTGCCAACTCCGCCATGGGGGTTGGCGGACTTACCGCCCCATTCCGAGGTTGGCGGGGCGGTAAGTCCCCAATCCCCATTTACCCTTCCCCATTCCCATTTCTGGCCCCATAGGGCATAATGGGAGTGGGGAAGGTGTTAATTACGCCAAGGTCCCTTAGCGCCATGGATTTTAACGCCTGCTAAAAAAGCAGGCGTTAAAATCACCATGGCGCTAAGGGAACTCGTACTCAGGCGGTAAGGTACGCCATGGTTTACGCCGGCGTAAACCCCTTACCGCCTGGGTCCTAATGAGGGCCATTGATAGCTACCTGAAACCCGTGTTGAACTGTCTAGAGTTACTCCCCGTCTTCTGAGAACCGAAATGCCCCAGCAAATAGAAGAGCAACCGTTGTTGAATGTATGATGCATAGCTGTGATATCCACCTTTTTTTTGTAAGGTGGAAGAGGTGAGGCATTGTGTGATAATGAAAGTCTAACATAAGGAACACCCACCTACTCCTCAGAGGGGAGGGTACTCTTGCAGGTAAATTGAAAGCAGACACATTTTGTACAGTAGTAGAAGTGAACCAAAAAAACTAGTGGAACTGCGGTCTGGGCAGGGCAGAGGGTTGGTGGAAACATAGTGCAACATCTGACATGGGTTGCGGCCGGGACATTCCAATAGTCTAAGTGACTAGTAACTAAGGTTCCTATTACAACTTTACACTTGTACAGGGACATGAATGGACACATCCTCTATATAGAATGGTAAATATGATTGTAAAAAGTAGAGGAATGGTAAACAGAAAAAATATAAGTAGTGTAACACCGCTCCAGACCGTTCCTGCTCACTTCGATCACTCATTTTGTAGCTTTCAGGCTATAATCTTATAGGAGACATCAATAAATCCGGGTGCATGTCAACTACATCTGCAAACAAAGTTCATTTTCACCATTTCTATGACTATTACAGTTTGGCTGGACTTGTGTCTGAGCTGTATGCTACAACAGTGATAATAATAAGATTAACATAGTTTGTCCTTATAATAGCAGCTACTACCATAGTTTTTAACATTTTGCAGTGTGTTTACTTTTACCCATTTAAAGGCACGCAATCAGGGGATGACTGGCAACTTTTGACCTGGAGGGCAAGTACAATTTTCGGGCCAATGGTGCAGTGGCCCAAACCCACAATGAAGTGTCCCCAACTTCCAGAACAACTAAACTCAACAGCAGCCTCTCCGCCCCGCATCTACATACTCTCCAGCACACATAGTAGACATTACTGACATGACTTTCCTTTTATGCAACATATCGTTCAGTTGTGTTTGTCGTTTCTTAGAGATCCATGCCTGAGGGAAAGTCCCCCACATATCAAACGTAGTTAAATGTTTTCACCAGGATACTATAATTTTGTGAAATGGGAACGCTGGGATTTGAGTGAAGTTTTCCTTGGGTTTCAGATTGCAATTTGGCAGCAGGCTACATCTCCTCCCATGCCATCTTTAGTTTTCGACCAATATAAAGAGATGGAGAAGCCAGAGAATTAATTGGTAGAACCAAGACAGGGGGTCTGGCTTCGCTCTAAATGCTAAACACGTGCTTTAATGGAAAAAGCTCCTAATCTGTCGTCCTGCCTCACCATTGTACAACACAAAAGCTGTACCTGACACCCTGTCTACCCACTCCAACCCCACAACATAATAATCTCACTTGACATACTGCCTCCCCACCAGTACCATCATAGACAATTAAGGAACACAAGTCACAGTGATGCAAAGTGATTTGCTCAGTATCACATAAAGTGTGAATTGTGGAAGGCTGAGATTTAAGTTCTAACTTCCTGGTGTTTCAAATGTTGACAGCAGAGGAGACTTCATCTTCTCCTATTCTATCTTCAATATTAAAAACAACAAAACACTTTCTGGAAAGTTGTTACGAAAGGTTACATTAGTTCACTTCATAAATCGTGCTTTCAAATGACCTAGATATATGATGTTTGTTGTTTGTTTGTTTTATTATTTATAATGTGCGACGTACCCACGGGTATCAGGGCACAGCCTTTACAAGAATTTGCGAAGCTTAGTTACAAAATATAAAAAGTGCATATTGACAATGGGTATTATATACATAGCATCAATGAGGCAAACAGGCAATTATATACATGAATACAGGTAGGCACATGTGGTTACAATGTGTGTGGTTAGCACAAAGGGGATAGCCTTGGCACTTAACTGTCTTGGTAGGCCTTCGACTTCAGCCATGAAACTACCTTGGATCGAAAATTCTGGTAGGGCATGTCTACTCTGAGGTTGGAAGGCAAGGAGTTCCACAGTTTGGCTGCTTTCACCGGGAAGCTGTTACCCCCTGCGGTGACACGTTTGAAGTTGGGGACAGAGAGGCAGTCTTTGTATGCAGTTCTGAGGGGTCTCAAGGAGGCTTGTCTATGGAATCTGTTAATCAAGTAGGTCGGGCGGCATTGTAAAGAGAATTGTAGGTAAGTGAAGCCATTTTTAAGAGAATTTTGTCTCCAGTGGAAAGCCAGTTGTTCTGTTGGCTAAACCCTGAAATGTGCACTCTTCTGGGGATGCCTAGAGCTGCTCTAATGGTATTATTCCGGAGGGTTTGTAACTTGCTGGTGGTGGCCTTGGAGGATCCCAGGTAAAGAGCGTTACAATAGTCAAGGCGGGATAATATTAGGGCTCTAGCGAGTGTGAGGCAGCTAGTGTCTGACACAAATGGTTTGGCGGTGTGGATTAATTTACACGTGTATGCAGAGGAAGATACCAGGGAGCTCACTTGTCTTTTGAAGGAGAAGTTAGAATCCAGGTAGAATCCCAGTGTTTTGACCTCCTGTCCAACTTTGATGTTTTTCCCGTTTATCATGAAGGAGTGGTAGGCCGGGCCAAGTTTCTTTAAACTGGACTTGGTGCCTAGGATGATAAGCTCTGTTTTATCATCATTCACGCATAGTCAATGAGTGGCCATCCATGCCTGAATGATGATATACACCCTATTTAGCAAGGCCAAATCCTTTCCATGATCTCCAGAAAGCGGAAGGAGGATCTGGGTATGATCTGCGTAATTAGTGTAGGTAATACCAAGATGATCCAAATCATTGAAAAGGGGCTTGGTAAATATGTTGTACAGTGTGGGGGAGACGCAGGAGCCCTGTGGTACACCACAAGTGATAGGTATATGGTCTGCTGCAGCAGTAGGAGAAAAGACCCTCATGGTTCTTCCGTTAAGGAATGAGGTGATCCAGGTAATGGCCTCGGAAGAGAAGTGTGCTGATGTGTGGAGGTGTGAGCATAGGACAGAATGGTCGACCAAATCGAAAGCTGCAGATAGGTCGAGGAGGAGGAGTAAGGCGACTTGCCCCTTGTCTCTGAGAGTATCAATCTGAGCTTTCAGGTAAATGAGTGCGGTTTCAGTCCCGTGTTGAGGACGGAATCCTGATTGTCTGGATCCTAGGAGGTGGTGTTCTTCCAGGTACTTCTGTATTTGTACATAAGCGACCTTGTCTAAGATTTTTAGTAGGAAGGGAACAGTCATTATGGGTTGGTAATTTGTAGGTATGGCTGGGTCAAGAGTGTTTTTTTTTTTTGTAATGTAAGTACCCAGGATTGTTTTAGATTGGTGGGGATGGAGCCAGTGGCGAAGGAGGCATTGATCAATTTCGTGATGAAGGGGGAGAGGTCGCGGGCAGCATCTTTGATGAGCTGTGCTGGGCACAGATCTCCCTGGCGATTGGATTGTTTCAAGGACAGGATCATTTTTTCTACTTCAAGTGTATTGACTTTAGAGAACTTGAAGCGGGTGAGATCTGTGGTCGTGCACTTGTCCAGAGTTTTAGATGGGAGAGTGTCATTTAGGGCAGCTTTTTTGCTAGAGATTTTGCTTTGAAGGGTCGCGATCTTATTTGCCAAGGCATTTTGAATTTCTGAGCACCAGTTTTTATCCTTGGTACAAGTATCAGGAGGTACTATATGGGTTTCTACTTCTTTAAGTATAGAGAAGAGTTCTTTCATGTTGGATTTAGCTTGGGATATGCAAGAGTCAAAGGAGGTTCGTTTAGCCAGGTAAATTTCTTTTTTTTATAAAGTGCGGCTAGTTTGGAAAGTTTGAGTTTGTTTGCAGCTGAAGGGGATTTTTTCCAGGTGGCCTCACAGTTTCTTTTTTGCTGCCTTAGGTTTTTGAGGAATGGTGTGTACCATTTGTTAAGGTGCGTTTTTGGCTTACTTGGTCTGAGTTTGAGGGGGGCGATACGTTCCAGCGAGGTAGCCATGATCTTGTTGTATTCTTCAACCAGGATCTCTGGGTCCAGGTTATCGGGGAGTGGGTTAAGTGTAGGGAGTAGGTTCGGGATGAGTCTTTCTACTGTCATGTTCTTCTTGTTTCTGGTGAGAGTAGGAGGGGCCGTAATGATGGGCGGAGGAAGAGGTCTGTCAGTGGACAACCAGAACGATACCAAGTGGTGGTCGGTCCAAGCTAGTGGTGAGATATTTGTGATGATCGCTAGGCAGTTATGGTCGGCCACCCAATCAAGTATTCTACTGAAAGCAAGCGTCCCCAAACAGCACGATCCTCCCCGCAATGAGAGACAATGAAGGACTCTCCCAAAATGGGAATAAGACCAGGACAGAGTGCGGGTGAGCGTAAATGGGAGTTTATCAATCAGAATTGGGCATGCAAAGAACTCTGCAAACTCCGAGAGCGCTCTGTCTGACAATAGCAAAGACAGGCGTATATATTTACAAAAAACGTCATCAAAACCTACATACTATAGGGGGCACAAGTTCGTTGGGATTGGGTGGCGACGACTAACTATAGGTGCTGCTGCGGTGTGGTTGGTCTTGGCTGAAGGACGTCACTGGTCACCCTCGTGGGTTGGGCTGGGCCTGGCAGGTCGGCTTGAGTTCATCCGGGCGGTGTTGGTGTGCTGAGGCGACCTGTGGCAGAGATGAATGCCTTTCCTGACTTACTTGCCCTCAGCCATGCACCCCGCAGTCATTCAGTCATTTACAGCTCTATTCTCTTTTAGTAAATCTTTCAATAGGTTAAGGCAACACAGGAGGAATGCACCTTGTGAGGGGTCTGGAGATAATATATCGAGGCCTGGTTACTTGTGATCTGTTGACCGGGACCGTAGGTCGAGGGACTAAGCTTCGGGGACTGGGGCGGGTGGTACAGGTCTTTCTGTCTTGTTAGAAGTGGTTATAGATGTTTCGCTGTGTGTCGTCAAAGTGTTGGGTGTCCTGATTGCACAGGGCTATAAGTCTGAGACAGTCCGGTGGGTTGAGGGGTTTACAGGGGGACGCTTGAGTTTAAACTAAGGTTTATTGCTATGCTGTAAATAATGCAGGTGGCTGGCCGCGGCCTTGGGTGCTGCAGTGGGGTTACAAGTCTTTGAAGCGGCTCCAGTCAGGTCGGGGGAGGTGTGACAGCGCAGAGCGGGGCTCTGTTCTCATGTCTTGGCAGTCTTCTGAGGGAGGGAGGGGGATACATCGAGACCTGGTACGCTTTCACAAAGGTATCTCCCTCGTGCGTTGCCAAATATAGGTAAAGACATCGCAAACATTTGAATACTTTCTATAATACTTATTTAAAATCACTTCAAACCATGCATTTAACCTTGGCTGGGTGCGTTTCTACTATACCCAGTCCGAGCACCATTGTTGTACATTATACTCTAGCAGCTACAGTGTTTTAGTTACATGCATATACATTTGCAGTAAATGAGGTAGTGGTTAGATCAGTGGAGTACATAGAAAACGATCCGCCCCTGTACGTGACGATGGTAGCATATGAGGGGCTCAGACATTCACACATGATAAGTGCACGTCTTGCGCATTCTTGACATGAGTTCATAGTATATTTGCATCCGCTTTCTCGCGTACTCTAGCAGCATTAGTTTTAGTTACGGCGCGAAACCATGTGAGGTAGGCTGCCCAGTGATACACGCAACGAACAGATCCCTGGAGCGTCCCTTTATCATTAGCATCCACCTGTAATGGTGCGGGCTCGCTATAGCTTATATCATGGGAGCATACTCTCTCATTTTAATACATTCTACAGGCGTGTATATTTTGTGGGAGAAAGAAATAATGCAAGAGGACTTGACATTCATATATACATATATATATGTAAGGACTGTCTGCCATCAGAGGACCATTTTGCTGTTCATTTCACTGTTCAGGCCTGCTGGCTGGGTCATGCTGATAGTGATGGTACACTGTGGGAGGTGAATTGTTACAATGTTAGCGTATTTCGCTAGCTCATGTCCGTCTTGTTCGTGGGAACGTGCTCGCAGCGGATCTGCCAGGGTGCTGCGGCAACAGGGATGTTCTCCAAGGGTGGGGGCCGCGCTACAGTGCGCTGAGCTCACACCATCTTTACCGGGCAGAGAATGGTTTTTGGGCCTAACTAAATTTGTGTTGTAATCAATACATGTGGGCATTCGATACATGCGGGCAATGTCTCCAGTGGGTGAGCCCTCCACCACCTGGGCCCGGGTGGCATGAGGGAACGCCCAATGGCCCATAGCCCTCACCTGGGGAAGAAACGCAGGCGAGAGGGGTCTCCTGGACCAGTCCTCCCCTACATTTCCCCCCTTTCGTTACTAAAGTAACAAATTCTTTAACTCCTCTATCCTCCTACACTCTACTTCGTTCATCACCGCCTCATCCCAGGCAGGAGTTCCTTTGATAGGCATCCATGCTCTGCACACCCCCCTTAAACTCTCACCTCTCCTGGCGTATTCATCGGGAGTACACGTAAGATATATGCACCCACTATCTCCTTCCAAATCTACCCACACTTCCTCGTACCATTCTAGTATGCGGGGCTCTTTGATAGTGGTGTGCCAAAGCTTATCTACAATATCCTTGTCATGGTACATGGGCACCAGTTGGTACCTTGGTGTGTTGTCTACCCCTGTTTGTACTTGTGCTTCTTGCACCGTTTTTATTGTACCGTGTGAGTTGCCCATTGTCACCATCATCATTGCACCATTTGGTACTGCGTTTGCACAGACTCGAAGACCCACCTGGCATAGGCAGAAGATCAATAAGAGGAACACCACAGCTGGCATCAAAAATTTCATCGTTGTTCCAAGCCATGAGGGGACCCAGGAGAAGAGGTTATCGAACCATGTACTATCTTCTGCTCCGCCTTCCATCTTCATTTTTTCTCCTAGGTTGTGGACTGCTTCGATCACATGGGACAGGGAGCCGTTTTCTGCGTCTTCAGAAGGTACGAAAGTTCAGCAGGCACTTCCTATTTTTCGGCAAACACCGCCGTCCATCGCCGTCAACAGGTCCAGGACATACCTGTTTTGCATGGTCATCAGTCGCAAAGCTCTTAGTTCGACCTTTATTATGTTAAAACCTTCTTCAGTGTCGTTCGCCAGCTGAATTAATTCCCAGCGTGTTATCTGGAGCCACTTTGCGTTAGCCCTTGCTTGGACACTTGATACGAGCGAGGCAAAGAATGTTTCTGCTGAGCTGAATAATCGATATTTGTCTGGGATCTGGGCCAATAGTTCTGATGATGCCTTCGATATATAGTTTGATGCTCGTCTGTTGCGGGTCAGCACCTCTTCCTTGCTTCCAGAAGACAGGACATACATTCGTGGTTCTGCAGTTGGTTGGCCCACACTCTGTTGTGTGCGTTCCTGTGTCCTTTTGCTTCCATCGATGTGGCTTTCTGGTATCACCATTAGAGCTGAGTGCAGAGTGGCCATTGAGCAGCTGCCACTCCACGACGGGGGGAGGTGTAGGTATGCCTGGTTTCCACATACCCAATACGTGTCCATAAGGGCCGCAGTCCCTTTTCTTAGGTCTGGGATAGTGAGGGTTTTGTTGCACTTCTTGTTCGTCCCCATGGGCGTTCTCCCCTCTCCTTTGAAACATAGTTCATAGTCTATTTCATTCTGCAACTTGAAAGGCTTTTCAATTGGCGTGACCCAGGTTAGTTTTGAAATGTGTTCTCTCCATACGGGTGTGCATGTTTCTTTTATCCATTGCAATTTCTCCGGCGCCACACCCCTCAGTGCTTCAGCTTTACACATTACTTCTTCATTCTTCCACTTGTTATCGGAAAAAAGTGTCCCTTCGATTGCAAAAAATGGTTCTTTCAGACATACAACCCCTGTCGGTTTTGGGTAGCACGTTTTCTCGTTCTGCAGCATTTGAAAAGTCACTTCATGTGCCTGGAAAGTGTTCTTAATTCTGCACAACGTGAGATGAAGGAGACATTGGGCATCTATAATCGGCAACTCTTTGGGTAACAGTACTTTGGGTGTACCTGATGCGTGAGGGATGAGGGAGCAAACATAACAGCTCTCGTTTGTTGTTTGTTTAGCTGTGGCACTCATATCTGCATACCACTTATTTGTTTGGTGGGGGTGTCGTGGGTCTTCCATCTTATCTAGGCCTAGCCCATAGTACTCATCATACTTCCTCCTCCCTGCTTCCCTCTTCCGTCTATTGTTCTTATCCCTCATATTCTTCCCTATTCCCTGGGCACGAGACAAACTAGACCCCCCTTTCTCATTCCCGCCCCCCTTCACCCAGTCATCATATAATATTTCATGTGTCTCTCTCATTCTTTGATTCTCTATGGTCGTGGGGGCAGGTTGGCTGGTGGGGGTATTATACAACCATGATATGGCAGAGGGATTTCGGTCGTTTAAACTGTGAGCATTGTAATTAGACATCTCAGGTGGGGACAGTGTGTTGTTTTGTCTTCCACTTTTTGGCCCTCCATTGTGTGAGATGACAACATTGGGTGACGTAGTATAGTAACCCCACACAAGTTTAGTTCCATCCCATATCAAAAAATCACCTTCCCTTGTGGTTGCGTTGACACTTGCAGTTGTATTGGTCCCAATAGTGGTGTTGCTCCCTCCCCCCTCGTTCATCTCGATAGAGATGAACGCTATGAACCAGTATGTAACCAGTCCAAATAATAATGTGAAAAACAATATAATGCACGCAGATAGTCCACATTCATACGAATATATACATTTCACAGTTAACCATTCTCTAATTCTAGTAAATTTATCCATTGCAGGCCGCCCGTTAGATGCCATGGAAGCTCCTGTTTTAAGATATAAAAGTGCATTGAGTGCATACATGTAAACATTTTTGTTGGCACCATCAGTGCCAATATACATGTGACGGGGAATGGAAGTGGGTGGGGATGCGGGGAGGGGTATTCACAGACAAGGGTGTATACACGCTCATAGTTTGGCATTCCATTTAATATATGTATATGATATATTCATACTCAACAAGATCAAAGTTAAAACAAAATTCCCCCCCCCTTTTTTTTTTTTTTTTTTCATCTTTATAAGTTGTGCATTTTTTCAAATTCAGTACCAGCACATACACGCAAGTTCATATTCAGTCATTCTGCTCAGTTGCAGCGTTTGCTGTTGTCTGTGCCTCCCCATCTACCTCCTCTTGTACGTTGCTATATGCCTTCCGTACATCGGTCAAGTGCACCCAGTACCTCAACCCTTTGACCTTTACCGCCGTAGGCGTGCAAAATATTACTTCATATGGGCCATGGAATCGTGGTGCATTCCACCGACGCACAAAACTTCTGACATATATCCAGTCGCCTGGCGTTAGCTGTAGTTGTTGCTCTGGCTCCGTGACAGCGCCTGTTACATTTCCCTCTTCTCTAGTGAAGGGTGGGGACAATTGCTTTGCTATCACACGCGCTGCCCTTGTCAGTTTCTTTAAATAGTCTGTGAACTCCTCTCCCAATATCGCGGCACTTCTGTGAGCGTCTGAGTGTTCGCGCAGTGGTGAGTGTGCTGTGTTCATCCGTCTCCCAGTCACAATCTCGTGCGGGGACAAATGGTGGTCTTTGCTTGGCTGGTTTCGCAACTCAAATAGCGCAAGCGGTAGGCAGTAAATCCAATTCTTTTTTAATGAGAAGCATAGTTTTGATAACCTGCCCTTCAACAGTCCGTTCATCTTTTCCACTACGCCATTACTTTGAGGATGATAAATTGAGCATAATTTATGTTTTATTCCTAGCAATGTAGTCACTTCCTTAAAAAGCTCATTCACAAAATGAGTGCCATTGTCTGAGCGGATTACGTCACAAATTCCCCAGCGCGGGAATACTTCCCTTACTAGGAACTTGGCGGCGCTCTTGGCATCGGGTCGCGCGCAGGGTCCTGCTTCCACCCACCTTGAAAATGGGCACACGACCACAATCATGTACCGTGCACCATGACACCTTTCCCCCATGTCTGCGTAATCGATGTGTAGTTCTTTGAATGGGCCAATGGGTTTAGGGATTGTGCCCCGGAGAGTGCGTAATGTCATCCCTGAATTGTATATTTGGCATGTTGTACATTCCATTGCCAATCGAGACACATGCTCCTGAAGACAGGGCACGAACCATTCTTCCTGTATTTCTGCTGCGATGTGTTGTTTGGTGTTATGTGCAGGGAAGTGTAGCTGTTGAAATGCAATCTCTAGTAGCTGAATTGGCATTACCACCTTCCCCGAGTTATTTTGCCTCCACAGCAGGTCTGTTCCTGACTTGCTGCACCCTCGCTTTGTCCACAATAGTTTTTCCTCTGCACTGGCTCCTTCCTGTAATTCTATTATTTGTGGTATGGGCATGATATTATATCCCTCTGGGGGCTCTTCGTTTGTTTTGTCCTTAAGCATGTACTCACCTGTGTCATTTTTCTGAAAATAGGAAGCCTCCTTGGCGGCCGCGTCCGCTGCCGCGTTCCCTAAAGACACAACATCTGTGTTAGACGTATGTGCTTGGCACTTTACTATTGCTACTGCAGTGGGGCTTTGCAGGGCCTCAATTAACTCTTTTAACAATTCTGCATGCTGGACAGGTGTTCCATCTGCCCTCTTAAAGCCCCTCCGCCCCCATCTTGCTAGGCCTCCATGTACTGTCGTTGTCATGTAAGCTGAGTCTGTGTATATCGTCACTGCACAACCCTTTGCTGCATGTAGTGCTTCTATGAGTGCAATCAGTTCTGCTGCCTGCGCGGAGTAATGTGATGGGAGACGATATTGTACCAGTGTTTCATACTCACCATCTTCTAACCTCACCACTGCCATGCCAACGTGTTTTTCTCCCGTGTCCGCGTCAATTGATGCGGACCCATCCACAAAGTACACTTCCCCTTCGCTTAGGGCGTTCTCACACACCACTGTCTCCTCCCCGCTTCCTCCTGTGTAGGTTGCGCAATCGTGGTTCTGCATGTCTTCGAGCGTGCACGCTTCTGTAATGAATGTGGCGGGGTTCACTGTCTTGCATCTCACTATATGGATGTTGGCACTGGACAGTATAACCTCGTAGGCGGTCGCCCGCTGTGTGGTCAGTGTGCTTTTTGATCTCTCTAGTATTGCAAATAATGAATGTTCCACAAACAATGTCACAGGGCAACCCATTACTATTGTGGCACTTTTCTCAATCGCGAATGCGGCTGCAGCGAGTGATTGCTCGCACGCGAAATGGCCCTGCATCACAGCATCTAAAGTGCCACTATAGTAAGCCAATGGCTTGTGTCCCAAAGATGTTTTTTGTGTCAGGACTGCTGTCATCAGTGTTTCCTTGCAGTGTGAGAATAGGTAAAACTCGCGTCCATAATCAGGGTTTGCGAGTACTGGGGCGCTTGAAATCAACTCTTTTAGTGTTTGGAAGGAGGAACTCATTTCTTCTGTCCATTCCATCTTCCTGTTCTCCTGTTGGGCCACCTTTAATGCTTGTAATAAGGGCCTGGTGTATGCCGCATAATCTAATATCCATGCTCGGCAATAATTGCACATTCCCAAAAATTTCTGCATGTCTTTTACTGTTGTGGGTTCTTGTACTGATCGTATGGCTTCTACCCTGTCTGGTATTATTCTTTTCCCATCTCTTGAAATCAGCTGCCCTAGGTACAGGACCTCTGTCAGACAGTACTGTAGCTTTCCCTTGTCCACTTTGTACCCCTTGTTGGCCAGCAAGGTCAACAATGTTACGGAATCTGCTCTGCATGTCTTTTCGTTTCGTGCGCAAACTAGCAAATCGTCTACGTACTGAATAATGGTGCTCTCAACTGATAGGTTTCCTAGGTCTTCATGTAATACACGATTGAAGATGCTCGGGCTCTCGCAGTAACCCTGTGGTAATCTGCAATGCTCATACCTTTTACCCCCCAGTGTGAAGGCGGTGAGGTATCTACTCTCTTCAGCCAGGGGTATAGAGAAAAATGCGTTTTTCAAATCCACTACTGTGAAATGTGATGCCTCTTTGGGGATGCTGCATAGTATTGATGCGGGGTTCGGGACTAGAGGGAACTCCTTCTGAATTACATCATTGAGGGGGCGTAGGTCTTGTATCATCCTCCACGACCCCCCTTTTGCTTTTTTGATCGGATAAATGCAAGTATTACATGGGGAGTTTGAAGGCACTATTATTCCTTGTGCTAGCAGGGCATTTATTGTCTCTTTTATCCCTTCTTCAGCTTCACGAGACAGAGGATACTGTTTAACTCGCGGTAAAATTGCTCCTTTCTTTAGCTTTATTACCACAGGCTGTACCCCATGCAACAGTCCCACATCATGGGGGCCTGTCGTCCATAAGCTGTTTGGTACGAGCCTCATGTCGTCATCAAAAAACGACGGTGGTGCTCCTACCACCGTCATCAATTGGACGGGAGTCTCCCTTGCTTGTATTAAAATATCACAGGGCATCGCTATTTCCATCACTATTTCACCATCCCCTTCTGAGTCTGAGAAGAGATCCTCATCTGTTACCTCTCGCAGGGCGATGTCGGCGTTTGTGCATAGGACTGTGCGCCACTCACACCCTTCCTCGTCCACCCCGATCACAGCTATTCTTTTTGCTGACACTTGCACAGCGTGCAAATCTAACGATACCACTGATCCTGGTGCTGCGTTGGGGCATACTATGGGGCGGTAGAGGAACTCCGCCGGGATCCTCCAGTCCATGCTTCTCAGCTCGGGAATTATGAGGGCCAGAGTCTTCAGCCCTTTGATAAACATTTCCTCATTTTGTGGCAGTCCTCGTATTTCCTGCGTGGTTGTGTAGGCTTGCACTACCAACATTGCGCGCAAGGGGCATATCCCGGGTGTGGAACACACTATCCCTCTCTCGGTAAATGATATGGTCATGTTGAGTTTACTCAGGAGATCCCTCCCTAGCAAGTTAATTGGGGAATGTTCGTAATACAATAAGGGTGCCTTCACAGTCTTACCCCCCACTGTTACATCCAAAGCTTCTGTATAAGGAACTTCAACTACAGCCCCAGAGAACCCCTGCGTCTCTAACTTCCTGTTAGATAACGGGAATCGGCCCTCTCTGATACATGATTTCTCCGCTCCCGAATCAACCATGAATATAAATTGCTTGTCTCCTATCTGCGCCCCTACCAATGGTTCCTCTGCTGCATTGTAGGTGGTGGATAGAACTGGACACGCAAGTGTTCTCTGTGGGCTGTCCTATGCGGGGTATCTCGTCGCCCCTCCCTCATTAAAGATATTTCCGGAAACTACCGACATGCCGCTGTAAGGCGCTGGCGCGGGGGCCCCGTTTGCTGTTGTCGCGAAAGGGTTACCTGGCGTGTATTGCATGCTGTCATTGTTTTGGGGGTGGTTCTGTGTCCTATACTGGTGTCCTTGTTGCTGGCCCGTGGTACCCTGGCCAGGGTTCCTTAGCTGCTGTTGTCCCATTGGGAGACCGTATGGGCTTCCCGGGTGTGGATGACCATAAGCCTCCCCCTCCTGGAACCCATTGTTTTGTCTACTTCTGCATTCCCGGGAGTAATGTCCCCATCTTCCACAGTTCCAGCAACTCCCTTGGGGGCCCCTGGGACCCTGCCATCCATTTCCTCCCATTCCTCCATACCCCTGTCCGCCTCCTCTCCGGCCCCTGTACCCACCTCGTCCCCCTCGAGGGGTCCACTCTTGCCACTGCGGGCTTCCACCTTGCTCTTGCTCAGTCCACTGCCGCTGTGCTGGTCCTGCCCAATTAGTTGCTACCCTTCCTTGGAGTGCTATCAGCCCCTCCTCCTCCTCATCTCCCTCCCTACTGTGTGGGAGCGCGTCTACTGCTGCTGCAACCTTCACTAACTTTGACTGTACTAACTTCGCCTCGTCTGCCAATCTTTTCTGCGCCACCTCCTTCTCCCTCTCCTTTATTCTTTTACAATGGTGTACTATTATGCTTTGAATTTCTGGCCATCCTTTTGCTTCAATACCTGCTATCTTGTCAAGCGCCTTCTGCACTTCCTTTGGGAGCCCTCTCTTTATAATAAAATAAAATAAAGATGTCGATTGATACCAGGGCGTGCCCGTTTCTGCTCTCCACATCTCTTGGACCCGGAAAATATAATCCATAGCCTCTTCCCCGTCATTCATTGTACACTGCATCACTGACTGCAAGTCCGGTGTGTCTGGGAATGTTTCGCGTAAGGCATCCCACACCCTGGCACGCACCGTGTTAAATGATGCCCCATCATGGCGGTCACAGTCTAACGTTACTCCCGGGAAACCGGCCTTAACCCATACCCTTTCAGCCTGGTCACCTACCGCTGATACCAGTAGACTTTTCACATCTCCTATGGCTAGGGGTACCCCGGCAGTATGTTTCTCAAAGGCATATATCCACTTACTTGCCCCTCCTGACAACGGGGGCAATAGCTTTAATAAATTGGCTTTATCCATCTGTGCCCATGGGATATAGTTAGGCCTCCCTCCTCCCCTGTGTATCAACGGGAGCTGTAGCCTTCCTTTTGTCGTTCCGTCCGGACCCGTTTGAGCTGTCGATGTCCCCAGTGATGCCATTTTTCCCACTCTGTTTCTTAGTCGGCCCATCCACTCATCATCCAGGGTTCTCAGCGAACACGTACCTTCCTCCCCCTCGCTTCCCCCTCCTATTGCCATACTCAACCTGTCGCTTTCTTCTACCTCGTCCCTTATATCACACAGCAACTCCTCTCTAAGTCCCCCCCGCCTTTCCTCGCTTGCACCATCTCCCTCTCCTGGCCCTACTTCTATTATTCGCGTTGGTTCTTCCTCAATTCTGAACAAAATCTCGCCCTTTTTCCACCCCTCTTCAGGCTTTCTATTTTCACCTAGCGCTCTGGGCGTGCGCCCTGATCTAGTTGCATCTAGTGCTGTCCGTTCGCATATGTCTTTTATCCTCGAGAGCTCATCCTTTGCTATCGTCAGTCTTGATTCTAAATCATCTGTGAGCTTCTCTATATCCACCCTTTGTGCGCCTGCCTGGGCTCGCTCCCTCGTGCTTTCATATGGCGGAGGTGCCGTGGGCCGGAGGGGTGTAGTATCTCTCGGGGGAGGTATGTAAGTGGGATCACTGTACCCCTCTGCGGGCACAGGCTTCTTTATTATCGGGTACAAGCTTATTACCTCTACTGGTGGCACTACACTTGAGCCTTCTTTGACATCTCTTTGTATTAGCAGTGGATTGTCTGTGGTGGATGGGAGATCAGTATTTAGTACTGGTGTCTTAGGCGGTGGTATCTCTTCAAATAACCTCCAAAGATCTAATATTTCCCTCCTATTTTGCAGCTGCTTTCCTTTGTATTTTATATAAATGCATGTGGCCACTGTATCCAGGACACTTTTATCAAACGACCCTCCCTCGGGCCAAATCTGAGGTAACCCCTCCCCCTTTAGTTCGGTCACCCATTGGTCATGATATTTTTTAATCCGCTCCACGTATCCCGGGAGATTCTTACAAATATGTGATAAGGGTGTTTCAGCCCCCATCTCTGTGCCCTCCTAGTGCTGATGTGCCTCGTGTGTTTGCAACTACAATGTAACTGTCGTATCAATATTATTCTTTATATATTACCTCACATTCAATGCTGGGTCCCTTTGGGCTCTCCCCCTCCCTGACTGCACAATACAAAACTGACCGTGCACAATGTCTATTATGTTCTTTTCGAGGGGCACATACAAGAGCAACCCATCCTTTGGTTTGACAATGTCAGACTGGAAATCAAAAAGGTACTCACTCACTCCACTATATTGGCGTTTTCTGAAGAGAGAGAGAAAACTTTTATCCGACCACACTTATTATGACCATTTAACTATTGTGCACTTCCAATCGTTCACGCATTCACAACGCCAAAATCTCCTCTAGCACATACGAGGTGCACACACCTCTTGGCACCATTCACCATTCAAGCTGCCCTCCCTTTCCTCCCTAGCCGGCTGTCCCTAATCGCCTTATTTAGTATTTAGATGCGCATATATATATATATATATATATATATATATAGATATTAATCTGTTTTCCCCTCCTTCTAATAGGACTTTGTTTCTCTTACTGTCTCCCCAAGTCTGTGCTAATCACAGTTCTTTATTCTCCCCCCTACCCTTAAGAAAAGGAAAAAAGTAATAGCGGTCACTAAATGTACTCTCAGTGTCCCCTTTTGCTGAACACTTTTATTTTATACTCCACTTCTTCATATATTCCCAGTACTAGTCAAGATAGCACTATGCGGCGCCGCCTTCCACCCCCTTTCGGAGCTAGGTTCCCGTCACGTTTATCTCTTATTCATCTCTTAATCCTAATGGCCATATGCAAAGAAAAAGCAAGGAAATTTTAAGATGATCTTTAGTAGATCTGCGTACCCCCTCTTCGTTTCCTGTCCTACACTTCACTCCCCACTCCCCTTAAGATCGCTCGCACTCAGTACTCACGTGCCCGTCTTGAACCGATACTCTCCGAAACTGGGTCCGTCCAGGCAGTGTCGCCGTCAGCTCAACAGTCAGCCCCGGCTCCGGCGAGCGGTACTCAAAGGGGATTTTTCAACCGGGATCCCGTACTCCCTCTCTATTGAGTGCGCACTTCTTAGTGTACCGGTCGCCGTTGGCGGGCCGCTTCCCGGAGCCGGCTCACCGTGCGTATCCCTTTTCGACCGGAGATTCTCGTGCCAAACGGGGACGGTTATAAGGAGTTTAGGAAGAAATAAAAATCACGCTATCGGGGTTACCACTGAAAGCAAGCGTCCCCAAACAGCACGATCCTCCCCGCAATGAGAGACAATGAAGGACTCTCCCAAAATGGGAATAAGACCAGGACAGAGTGCGGGTGAGCGTAAATGGGAGTTTATCAATCAGAATTGGGCATGCAAAGAACTCTGCAAACTCCGAGAGCGCTCTGTCTGACAATAGCAAAGACAGGCGTATATATTTACAAAAAACGTCATCAAAACCTACATACTATAGGGGGCACAAGTTCGTTGGGATTGGGTGGCGACGACTAACTATAGGTGCTGCTGCGGTGTGGTTGGTCTTGGCTGGAGGACGTCACTGGTCACCCTCGTGGGTTGGGCTGGGCCTGGCAGGTCGGCTTGAGTTCATCCGGGCGGTGTTGGTGTGCTGAGGCGACCTGTGGCAGAGATGAATGCCTTTCCTGACTTACTTGCCCTCAGCCATGCACCCCGCAGTCATTCAGTCATTTACAGCTCTATTCTCTTTTAGTAAATCTTTCAATAGGTTAAGGCAACACAGGAGGAATGCACCTTGTGAGGGGTCTGGAGATAATATATCGAGGCCTGGTTACTTGTGATCTGTTGACCGGGACCGTAGGTCGAGGGACTAAGCTTCGGGGACTGGGGCGGGTGGTACAGGTCTTTCTGTCTTGTTAGAAGTGGTTATAGATGTTTCGCTGTGTGTCGTCAAAGTGTTGGGTGTCCTGATTGCACAGGGCTATAAGTCTGAGACAGTCCGGTGGGTTGAGGGGTTTACAGGGGGACGCTTGAGTTTAAACTAAGGTTTATTGC
The DNA here is from genome assembly GCF_040938575.1 of Ambystoma mexicanum. NCBI lineage: Eukaryota > Metazoa > Chordata > Amphibia > Caudata > Ambystomatidae > Ambystoma > Ambystoma mexicanum. Next base: position 534,750,956 of record NC_090930.1, read on the forward strand.
TATGCTGTAAATAATGCAGGTGGCTGGCCGCGGCCTTGGGTGCTGCAGTGGGGTTACAAGTCTTTGAAGAGGCTCCAGTCAGGTCGGGGGAGGTGTGATAGCGCAGAGCGGGGCTCTGTTCTCATGTCTTGGCAGTCTTCTGAGGGAGGGAGGGGGATACATCGAGACCTTGTACGCTTTCACAAAGGTATCTCCCTCGTGCGTTGCCAAATATAGGTAAAGACATCGCAAACATTTGAATACTTTCTATAATACTTATTTAAAATCACTTCAAACCATGCATTTAACCTTGGCTGGGTGCGTTTCTACTATACCCAGTCCGAGCACCATTGTTGTACATTATACTCTAGCAGCTACAGTGTTTTAGTTACATGCATATACATTTGCAGTAAATGAGGTAGTGGTTAGATCAGTGGAGTACATAGAAAACGATCCGCCCCTGTACGTGACGATGGTAGCATATGAGGGGCTCAGACATTCACACATGATAAGTGCACGTCTTGCGCATTCTTGACATGAGTTCATAGTATATTTGCATCCGCTTTCTCGCGTACTCTAGCAGCATTAGTTTTAGTTACGGCGCGAAACCATGTGAGGTAGGCTGCCCAGTGATACACGCAACGAACAGATCCCTGGAGCGTCCCTTTATCATTAGCATCCACCTGTAATGGTGCGGGCTCGCTATAGCTTATACCATGGGAGCATACTCTCTCATTTTAATACATTCTACAGGCGTGTATATTTTGTGGGAGAAAGAAATAATGCAAGAGGACTTGACATTCATATATACATATATATATGTAAGGACTGTCTGCCATCAGAGGACCATTTTGCTGTTCATTTCACTGTTCAGGCCTGCTGGCTGGGTCATGCTGATAGTGATGGTACACTGTGGGAGGTGAATTGTTACAATGTTAGCGTATTTCGCTAGCTCATGTCCGTCTTGTTCGTGGGAACGTGCTCGCAGCGGATCTGCCAGGGTGCTGCGGCAACAGGGATGTTCTCCAAGGGTGGGGGCCGCGCTACAGTGCGCTGAGCTCACACCATCTTCACCGGGCAGAGAATGGTTTTTGGGCCTAACTAAATTTGTGTTGTAATCAATACATGTGGGCATTCGATACATGCGGGCAATGTCTCCAGTGGGTGAGCCCTCCACCACCTGGGCCCGGGTGGCATGAGGGAACGCCCAATGGCCCATAGCCCTCACCTGGGGAAGAAACGCAGGCGAGAGGGGTCTCCTGGACCAGTCCTCCCCTACACTACCTTTCGAATGATAAAGCAATCTGACAAAATATAAGACGGGACTTTATTAAAACATGATCATAATGCAAGTATGCATCACTTTGCCAGAAACAAGAAAGGAGTTGAGCCAGTCCGGCCATCAGGTGCAGTGGCATGTAGAGTAGGCACAAACCTCTTGCCCAGACATTGCACTGCAAAAATACACGTTGCCCGGTTCCATGAATCAGGGTTTGTGTCGGCAGTGCAAAGTCACTTTTCAGCAGTGCAAATTCACTTTGAAACGGGTAAATATTCCATGAATCAGGCCCAATGTATCCAACTGAAGAAGGTCAAAGGCTGAGCCCGCTGATCAAGAATTTGAACCAGGGAGTCAATTGAAGGATGAACACGTTTTCTAATATAATCGTGGAAAGCAAATAGCATGTAAAGGAACATTTACTATAGTTTTGAGTATGACGCTAATGGTAAAAACATGGGCTATATTTATGAAATAACTCCTACCTTAAAAAAAACAACTATTCATAAATTAAAATCACAAGTGATCTTTATCCAGTACTGAACATAGAAGGTACTGCATTTGGTAAATATGCGCTGTTTATCTCGTAAAGTAATTTCTTTATACCCCATGTGGTATATTTCACTTGCAATCAATATTCATAAATAGGTGGTATTTTAAAAATAGTATGTATTTTACATAGCATATTTTTAATGTTGCCTCGAGGATAAGGATGTAGAACTTAACATTCTGTAGTGAATATATGGAAAGCTAATTTATGACAGATTACATTTGCAGTAAAGCCAAGATGGCATTTTGCAGCGTCCGTCCATCTTGACGCCATTCTACTGTTTTGCGATTTCTGATCCTAGACAGTGCATTTGAATTCAGTATACATCGCTGCTGTCTAATTACACCCAGTACATACTGGAGGAAGAACCATTTTGCAGGAATTGTAAGAAGGAAGCATCTCAGCTTCATGGTGTCACCAGCTCGATTAGGCATGTTCAGCAATTACTTTGATACGGTCGGTTGCACTGTATTTTTCCATCTCCATATATGTTTGCCCTTGCAGAAGAAATATAAACTGCATTGCATTTTGATTGGCTGGATAACAATCTGGAATATTTCTGCATACAATGCATCATGTAATCTCCAGCAAAAAAATAAGACTCATTGGACTCTATGCAAGTTAAGCTTCTAAGAGATAAAAAAATAATTAGGTTGAACATACAGTACTATCAGAGTTTCCAAAAGATCATAAATGTCAAATGTTCACAAAAATAGTAAATAGGCTTGGAAATGTACTTCACATAGAGGGTATTCCAGCAGGAGTTGACTGGCCTATAGGGAACTCTGAACATTTCCTAATAGGCCTCTGCCCCCTGGGCCTCTTTTGTGTGGTATTTCCACATTTTTCTCATAGGAAAAGGGTTGGCCTTGGTGAAAAAGTGTGGTATGGGGCCACATTGAGAATTATTTCCAGGACTTATTTTGGTCCCCAGTCCAGCCCTGCATTCCAGGACCCAAAGGTGAGAAAGCTAAGACTGCACTGTTTATTCACATACCGACTGCAGGGCCAGTGCAAGGGTGGGAGAGGGAGGAAGTGGGCAAAGTCTGGGGGTAGATGTATAACAATTGCATTTACAGCAAAGGTTGCCGCATTCCCAGCATATGCTGGATATGGGAACACAATCTAATGCCCTTGCTTTGTTCAGAAGTCAGTAGTCCATAGTAAATCAGAGTCCAGGCAAGGAAACATATGTCAGGTTTTAGTTATTAAAAGCTTTAGGGCAGTCCAGAGATTCTGGTGTTATTCCTTTATCCTCAATTTGAGTTGAGGAATGTTTCAGGGGTTAAGTCAAAAACGGCTAAGAAACTCCCAACACTCTGTAATCATTTAACAGATACTTGTCAAAGTTTAATCCCGCAAGTGGATCTTGGGTTCCTAGGCATCTTATATTTGCTGATCCTCTGGGATAGGTATTATGGAGCCCAGCTTCAGTAAACCCAGTGAATGACACATAGGGCATCATTTTGAAGCCCACTGGACTACCAAATGTGGTGCAAAATCCTGGCATAAATGTGTTAAGCCAGGCTTAATTGCACTTTTAGCACTACAGGGAAATTGACTTTGCAGGCAGAGTGGGGGCAGGAAATGGCATCCCCCCCGCATGGCAAAACCAAATAGTTTTACGACAGCAGGACACATTCAGGGCACTGTAAAACTATTGGATTTCAATGAAAATAGCCCATCTTTTACACCTGCAAAAAGCAACTACTCCATAGGAATTCATTTCAAATGCCTCTCAGAAGTGTAGGTTGTCAGAGGCGATTAACATGTTTGCAGTACAAAGTGAAAACAAGTTTTAACCTGTTTTCACCAGGTTTAATACATTGGGGGTCATTACGAGTCTGGAGGTAGCCATGGTGATAATGGCTGCCTCCAAAGTCGTGTCCGGTTCCGGGTTCTCTGAATGGGGACTTACCGGGCCATTCCAACCTTGGAGGAACCGGTAAATACCCATTCAAAATACCCTTCCCCATTCCCATTCGAGCCACCATAGGGCTCAATGGGAATAGGGAGGATCTATTTGCGGGCCCGTTATTAGCACTCTGGTCCCTTAGCGGCACCCGCTAAGGACGGCTGGTTTTACCAGCCGGCCGTAGTGGGACCCGCTAAGGGACCTCAGAATATGGCGGTAAGGGGTTAACAGCACCGGCATCCTTACCAGCGCCGTTAACCCCTTACCGCCGCACTCCTAATGAGGCCCTTCGTCTGGTGAAGCCAGGGTGCAGGTGTGGTTTACAGGACTTGATACTCTGGGCATATCTAATAGGTTCAGAGTTGATAGAAAGTTCAGGTCCTGGTCTTTATAGAGGAGCTCACTCATTACCAGAATGGAATATCTCTGTCATAAATATTTGCCATTCGGTGGACCAGTCTTGAGAACCCTTGTGCCCCTGCTGTTGGCAAATAGTTCTGCTGCTAAACATTGCGTTGGTTAGATACTGCCCCACCTCCTAAACATGAACACATGTTTAACGCTAGCCTTGCAGCACAAGATGACCTTGGGCACCTTGTTTGATGGCTGGTGCTTTACGCCTTCGTGCCCATTATGGCAATATGGTTATAATTAGCGGTGTACCGAACTTCCCACATAGAACAAAGTTCTACTTGAAGGACATCAAACCCGAAAGACAGGTGTTGGTGGGTGTAGGAGTGTTCATGGATTTTAAGTACAAGGTACTGATTAGTTGGAGGTATTGGAAGAGTCATATACAGAGTTGCTGAGACAATATATAGCGGAACAGATTGTGTAGGACAAAATGGTTAGTGTAGAGATACATGGTCAAGTATGATGAGTAGTAGGAAGTGGATGACACACTATTGGGTCCTCATCCATCCTCTAGGAAGTCCAGTAATACATAATTATGTTATCACTGTATCTGTGCCTGAAAGCCATCATTTTATAAAAATAATGTGATATGTCATTATGGAAGAAATATATCACGCGCTACGTTTCCCTTCAGGTAATTGTTTATTGCTGCATGCTCGTAAATACATAGGGTTACAATATATAAATGATAAAGTAACCCCTGCCATAGATGGTAGGGATATTGCAAGTCGCAGAGGAGGTTTGCGACCATATTGAGACACCAGGACTCAGGCCGTGTGCTTTTATAAGGTCACACAACTCTGAAGCACTTGCCATATTATTATAATATGGAGTCGAGAGATCATCTAGGTTTTATAATACTTAGGATTTTATTGGCTGTGGGAGAAGACATTTCCTTTTAGACAATTAATATATTTTACAGTGGTTCAATTTATAGAGGAATGGCACAGATATAATTCCCCATCTATAACAATCCCGCCCCAAATCAGTCTGCTTTAATCAGAATATTATCATTATCATAAAAAGTAATACATTGATGAAAATATTACTGTGCTTCAGATAATTGTACAACAATGTGCTGACAGTGGGACAACAATTCTGCTTCATCATTGGACATGTGGACCAGTGGTCCAATAGCTCACAATGCTGAGGGAAAACACTACAAATGATTTAATGCTACAATGATAATGAGTACAATGTGCCGATTTTTGTCTCAATCATATTTTCATTTAACATAGTCCTCAAATTTACTTTACATATTTACACAAACATCCAAACACATATGGGCAAACAGGAATGGTTATTCTAGACAATGTATTGATATATTTTAAAGTGCAATTATCAGTATGAACAATGGCTTACAAAAGTAAATTAAATTATTACAAAAATATTATGGCCAACAAAAGAAAACCATCACAAACTGGGTTTGGCTTGACAATTCTGCTTTGAACAGATCACTTTATTAATGGCATCTTCAGTTAAATGGGGACATTCAAAATTAAACACTCAACATTCCGGTTCAGAATCACAGATGATTCAGAATAAACAATTTATAAGAGTGGGGAAAATATTCTAGTGGTTTATGTAATTAGAATTTGTAAGAGGAAAGCATTATGATTGTATAAAATAAAAAAGAGAATCTGATGTTTTCAGTTTTTTTGGTAAGAACAAAAGGTTTTTAATTAAAATGGTCTGAATAATGTAAAAGAGTTTAGATTTTCAATTGTGAGTAAATGAAAGGAAAGTTTCAAATGAGTTTGCTTTCTTGTTATAACAAATGGGAGGAAAAGCTTGCAGGGAATGTAAAACTTTAAATACCATATTTCTAAAGTCAAATTTTATTTTGAAGTTTCACCCATATTTTTATTTTTTGTAGAATAGTAGATTTCATGACAATTAATTATACAAGGACAATTTTCATATGTCAGACCTTTTAATTCCTTTGCCAAATTAGTGACATTGTACAAGAAGCCACATATTCCAGGAGGCATTTCACTTTTTAACTCAAGCCTAGGGAACTCATATTCTACTTAACTTTGGGAGATATATACCTCCCTAGTTTTCGCAGAGTTCTTTTGCTAAGAATGAGTATTTAACTACAACCGGGCATACATTCACTTACATTTTTATTGTTGTGACATTCAAGGCATGATTTACAAAGCCTTTTTCAATGGGATTGCACCATTGTAAAATGCTTTTTTAAATCAGGCCCTTGGTCTTGTGATCAGCTATCAGCCACTGGGTGAGATTGGGGTTGCTGGGTACAAGGGTGGCATTGGGCCTGATGGTATCTGGTTCTCAGGCCCTTTGGATCTTGGTAATAATGTGTCACATTGTTGACTCAATTGAAAAATTCTTTCTGGGCACAGTCATCTTTTTCGCCTGTACATTTTGGTATAAGTTCTAAATTGTGTTTGTTGGAAGGCAATAAGGAAATGGCCCAGCTTTCTTTATTTTACTCTGAGAAGAACTTAATTTGTTAGACAATGCCAAATCTCACCCATTTAGCATCATTTGTCACTACATTTTGGAATAGATGGGCTCTGTGCTTGGTTTCTCTGATTCCAACCCACCCACAAAGACCCTTCCACCAAGAATGAGAGCAGGCACTGAACTGAAATACATTATTCAGCCAGAAACATTATTCCACTACAGGAAACACTTCTAACTGATGTACCCATTAGAAACATTCTGCTTTGCTTCCAAAGCAACTGCTGATCCGGTTGGAGCTGGGAAAAAGTCAGCACTGCTCAGAACAAGCATGTCAAACAATACTACCAGAGGTGCCAATATGCCGGGGCTTGACTCCTAACAGCCTGGTATTCTCCTTTTTTGTAATATTGGTGAAGAAGCATCATGTTGCTTGATAAATAAGAATCGCAACTGAGCTTGTGCTTTAAAATGCAATTTGGCTGGACAACATCCTAGGCAGATTTTTGCAGTATATTGATTAGAAAGTCATGATGTCGCAAAGCGTTCTGATCCGAGGCAATGAATTGATCTTGCAATGCAAGATTGCCTGCCAAAACCCTGCTGTATATACATTACTCCTCAACAGCAGGACATGTAGTTGAGTGCTCACCAGAATCGTTAAGTGGCCTTTAAGATTAAGAAGCAGTGTCCATCTGAAGCACTTTTGTAAAACACAAATATTGGCCATCACGAATCTGACAGGAGAACATCTTTCATGTTAAATTCCTTTCCACTGGAGATATTGCTAACTTGAATTGCTGCACTAGAGCCATGCCAGATGTATTCCATGCGTTATTAGCATATTTTCTCAAGATGTCCATGATACTGTTCAAGTCATCAACACAATTCATGGGTAACAGGATACGGTAATTTGATTATCTAGGCTAATGTTATGTCCAGCACAATGTTATCACTATCGAATATCCCAATTCAAATTTCATGAATATGCCCGATTAGAATACCTGAGTCCTAATTTAGCAACCCAGTTAATGCTGTATGCCACTGACGTTGCAAATAAGACATACATGCACAGGACGCTTGCCCTATTTAATTCCTTTGCCAAATTAGTGACATTGTACAAGAAGCCACATATTCCAGGAGGCATTTCACTTTTTAAATGAAGCCTAGGGAACTGATATTTTACTTAGCTTTGGGAGATTAATACTCCCCTAGTTTTCTCAGAGTTCTATTGCTCAGAATTAGTATTTAACTACAACGGGGCATAGATTCACTTACTTTTTTATTTTTTTTATTTTTATTAAATGTTTATTGGTTATATTCTCTACTTATTTACACGGAAACAAAGAAAGAAACAAAACATTTCCATCATCTCAAAAATTCAACATCATAATCACAAGAAGTCATTTTGTAATCCACAAATTAATCAGAAGGGGGGAGAGAGGCAGTCACAGAGTTCATCTAAAACAATAATTTACAATTTAAAATCAAGAGCTACACATCAGGCTGAGTTTCCTCAGTTCTGAGTTGTCCTCTTATTAATACCAATATTGGATGTGTGGGATATTTTGACCCATTCCAATGTGGCTCACTACATCACTTAACTGCAATGGTGAAGGAAACAGCCCAAAATGACCGCGCTGACTCCTGTGCACGCTAAAATCTTTAAAACTGTTTGTGTCACAACCAGAATAAGGCTGCATACCCTGCCACACACAGTTCAAGGGGGGTGAAAACAGAGTCCTCACTGCAGGAGCATGCCAGTGGGCTCTGCCACAGTCAACAAGGAGCAAAGTGAATGAAACAGCATCATTGTGCTAAAACCCAAAAATGTCTTTTAAAATGACATTTTCTTAACCTTAAAAAGTGCTGTTTTTGGTGGCAAATCCATTCATTCCTACTGAATAATTGAGATAAAAGGGCCCTGCAATGCCCAGGATCATCCAGCGTGACTCAGAGGAACTAGGCCTCATTGGACTGACAGCTCCTACAAAATGTATCTATGAAAAAGCAACCCAGGAACCCTTGTTTTTATTTTCCACGGGAAAAACGCAGCTATTTCTTTGCAACAAACATCAAGAAACAGCTGTCCAGAGAAACTCTAAACAAAGGCATGATACACGTATCCATACTGCAAACAATTCCAGCACTCAAGGGAAGAACTGGAGCTGACTAAAATGTGTTTTTGCTGCAGATGTAAACCGGATTGAAACAAATAAGTTTAATGTGCTTTTTTCATGAATGAAGAGCAAAATCGCCTGTTTGTAAAGTATATTCTTGTGTAAAGGCCTAATTATTTAAGAATGTCGAAGGATTTGCTAATGTTAAAATCCACCTATAAACTGTTTTAATTTTATATGTTTAAAGGAAAGATTTAAAAAGGTGAAACTTAAAGCTAAACCCAGTCTGAGTTAATCAACTATAAAAAAAAAAAATCCTGCTCTGACAGTTCTTATCCCTGAGAAAGGTTGACACCTCCACTGCTGGCACAGGAAAGGCTAATTGCTGCTGGGAGGCCTTGAAAGGGACTTCATTAGACATTTGTCTTTGCCGAAGGCGAAGACAATAGCAGGCTTGGACACTCACCCTTCTAGTGGGAGGGGCAGGAAGCTCCACTCTCAGGGAACAGGCCCCTCATTCAACTTCAAAGGATTTGACATGTGACTTTTAGGTTTAAAATGCTTATTTTGCCACTGAACCTCAAGACATTTAACTTGGCAGCAAGAATGAGAAAAAAATTGCATACATATAAATCAGAATTTATGCTATTCATTTGAAAACTTGGTAGAATGTCTTACTGCATAAGGAACAGACTTTACAAAGAATAACCAATTGCGCAGAAGCTATTAATGTTGCAAACATAACGTTGTGTACACATATTCTAGGGGTAATCGCGCATATATGTACAGAATTGGGAAATGTTAGGCCAAACCGTTCATGGTCGTAATTGCCAAAATTCAACAGGAAGACTAAACTACGTCCCACAGACTTGGGAGTTGGACTGAAATGTGACCCACAGAATATGTAACTTGTGTATCTGATTTTCCTAGAGGGCATAACTACATAAATATGAATTTGTGGGAAAGTTAGATTTTGGTCCCAATAGCTATGGGAGGTTTCCAGATCATCTCATAAAACATGACATCCCTTTCTGTCATCCAATCAGCAAAAAGCAAGGTGGAAACTGTGCTTTTGCCCAATCATAGCATTGTGGGTGTGGGTTGTAAGTCTGCCCCTACAATAAACTTTAGTGATGTCATTTGGCATGATAAATAAGGGACCCTCAAAACACACAGACACTGATTCATGACTTCATCCTTATCTGCGTGGCGCCCTGTTCCTGAATTCTCCATCTTTGTTCCTAATTACAGATTTCTTTGCAAAGCCAAGGCATCTGCATTGCTGAACCCCTTTACAGCTAGGCCCAAATTCTGATGCAATTCCAAAAACCCTAAGGGAAGCATTTTGATCCAGTCTGGCTTGCTACAACTAAATGTTTGCCTGCTCCAAACCCGCCATATCACTGATCTCCGGTCTCCAGTAACCAAAGCAGTCCAGTGCAGTCTCCAGTCCGAGGTGCCATTCAGGTGACCAGAACCGCCCAGCTGAACCTGTTCTGCCAGATGTGCCCTGCTGTCCTTTTTATTAGACCCGATCCGTGTGATGACCAGAACCCTTGACGGTCCAAAATCTTAAATTAAAGTGGATTCTAAGTATTAACAGGAATCATAGTAAACATAGCATATCTTGCTTTGCCTTGTCCTATCCCAATTTCTAAACCATCCTATCTTTACCTTAAGAACCTGTAATATTGTCACAACCATTCTTGCAACGCTGTCTGTGATTCCTAGTGTTAGCACCGATTCTCTCTTCATTTTTGTTTTACTAGAACATAAGCCATAGTGATTTTAATTCAATGAAGTAATTTCCATAAAGAAAACGGGGTATCCACCACGTGAAGGTTTACAACGGCCGGGTAACTGTGGAGATTCACGGGTGGCATTCTCTTTTTCTTAGCCATTAAATCTAGTGTAAGTAAAATTAATCTGTCATTTTAAAACCGATTTTCTGTTTTTTCTCTGCTCTATTTTCCTAAAAACACCTCTCATTCAACATTGCATAACTTCCGCAATTTAATAGCTAAAGACTTCATTTCAATTCTGACTTATACATAAGACCTGTAGCTACATCCCAACACAAAAAACTTAAAAACCGTTTAGTGAATTTTAGGCGGGAATTCACATTTCTGCAAAGTTTTACACATGTGATTTTCAATTTCAATTATTTCCAAACTTCCGTTAAGATCCAAAGTCTTTACTTTTGCTTAACCTATAGCTTATGTTTGTTAGGATCTTTCCAGTGTTGCTCCCCTAGAGATTTGTATTGATTTAAGGACTTGTGCACACTTTTCATTGTTTTGCTAAGCCATTTTCGAATGTCATTGTAAAAGTGTAAGATTTCCAACCTGTTTTTCTCTCTTGTTTGGGGAGGGAAGGTTGTATTCAAATCCTGTACACTGTTTTTTAATCTTGAATACCGGCTGCTTCCTCACATCTGTTTAGAACTGATTATTTGTGAGCTGAGGAAATTTTCAGGGGGAAATCTTAACTCAAGTGCTATCTTTTCAAACAAGCCAAAACTGTTCTTTTCTGTGTTTTATATTCTCTGTTGCTAAAAGTGAATTCAACAGCATTACCTATTTTCTGCTTTGTATTGTAACTACATTGCTGATTGCTGCCCCATATATTATATAGCATATGTTTGATTTGAATTTTAAATAAATAAATAAATAAATATTACCTTTACCAACCAGCCTGATTCCTGGTCCATTGTGACCTGGGGGTATTTTGAGAAGGGGTGTGATACGAGTGGTATATCACTCAGAATATTGAACCTATAGACACAATAAACTAGTATTTCATTTGCGCACTGCATACTAGGCTGGGACATGGGTGTATTGCCTGATTGAAATCCTTAACAACTGTTTATCCAGCCAATCCCAACCATCTCCAATAACTCCTGTACCCTCCTCCCCACCATATTTCACTTATTAAACCATGGTCAATTTATTACTCATTAATTTAAATCTAGTATTGCCTACTCCACTAGTTTCATCACCGCCAAGGTGAGGCGAGGCCTTTCTCCCATCAGGATCCCCTCCCACCATTCCTCCAAGGGCATTGACATCACTTCCGGGGCAAACATTTTCAATCTCTCACTGCGTACTCTAGTCAACGCACTACCAGAAGTTACAAGATTAAACAGTGTTTCCACCAGCCTGATTGTCCCACAATGCCTAAACTGAGATGCATTGAAGTTAATCATCCTTCTTGACAACTGAACCTTATTTGTGGCTAGGATGTTTAATCGACATCTAAGCAGCAAGACTTGATAGTGGGCAGACAGGAACTTCAAAAGATACAAAGGAGGGTCAATAAGGCCCCTTCGTTCTCTATCTCTAGTAGGTCTTAGCTTATCCCTATCCCTTCCATTGAAAGGGGCCCCTAGGGGTCACTAATGTCTATGGAAACAAGGCGAGTCACCACACACGATAGATACGCCAGACACAAGGTTGTATTCCCAAAGCTAGGGTTTATTGCAAAGCAAAAGTCTCAGTTGGCCAACTCGGTCTCATGCCCCGCGACGTGTATCTCTAGACTTCGAGGGACGCAAGAGAGTGAATTACGTACATCAGTTACATATATACAAAATGCATATCAAACAATCAGTTATGACATGTTTAACACCCCCCTTTTATTGGGTTTCTTTGAACTTGGTGTGATGATGGACATCTCCGACAACTATGACACCTTCAAACATCTATTCTAGTAACAATTTGCAATTTGTGAGTGCGGAGGCATCTTTCATTTGTTGAATAGAACACAGCGCTTCTGTTCTTGGAAGTGAGCTACATACGGGGGGAAGAGTTTGTTTGTTTGTTTGTTTGTTTGTTTGTTTGTTTATTTGATAATGCGCTCCAAGCCCTTGGCCAGCTGGGCGCAACAATACAAGTAGACTCGGAACTTAGTTACAGTGCCTGGCACAGGCTATTACAAAACAGATGTAACTTACATCAAATGATACAAGTGATACAGTGCATATAGGATCAAGATGGGTAAGCGTAGAAGAATACCGTCTTAACATTTGTATAGCATGATCAGCTAGATAAGGGTGATATCATTACATATCATTGTTGTGCAGCCATTTGAGAGTGTTACATCTAAATCTAGTGTAGGGTAATGGGCGTCTGAGGTCAGGTGGGAGTATGTTCCATGATTGTGAGCTCTAACAGGGAAGCTAGATCCACCCGCTGTGGTAAGTTTGAATCTCGGGACTTCAAGTAAGAAGGTGTTGGCAGATCTGGTCAGTCGGTTTGAGGGGGGGTGCTTGATTGTTGAGGCATTTGGATGTGAGAGAAATAATTTTAAGGAGGATTCTGTCCTTTATCTTTAGCCAGTGGGCCTCAGTCCGGTGTTTGGAGATATGCTCTCTACATGGGATATTCAAAGCTGCTCTTAGGGCATTATTTTGTAATCTTTGGAATTTGTCAATGACCGACTTATTTGCACCTGACTATAGGGCGTTGCAATAGTCCAGTCTGGACATGACAAGGGCATTGGCCAAGGTGAGGCAGCTGGCACTGGACAGGAATGGTCTGGCAGCACGGATGAGTTTACACGTGTAAGTGGTTGTAGAGGCGAGGGTGTTCACTTGCTTTTTAAGGGTGAGAGCTGAGTCGAGGTAAAAACCTAGAGTTTTAACCTCTCGCATAACCTTAATAGTATTATTGTCGATGTTAAATCAGGCATAGTCCGGGGTGAGTTTAGTTAGGTTAAGGTCTGATCCGAGGAGAAGGATTTCAGTTTTATCGTCGTTCAGGCAGAGGCCATGGGTGGCCATCCATGCCTGAATGAGGATGTATATTTTATTCACCATAGCCAGGTCCACTTCATAGTTGCCCGAAAGGGGTAGGAGGATCTGGGTGTCATCTGCATAATTTGTGTAGGTGACACCCAGTCTCTCCAACTTGTCGAACAATGGCTTGGTGAAAATGTTGTACATAGTGGGTGAGACACAGGAGCCCTGTGGGACTCCACATGTAATTTGGATGGGATTGGCACAGGTAGAGGTGGAAAAGACTCTCATGGTCCGGTTGGCTAGAAAGGATTGGACCCATGCTATAGCTTCCCCTGTGAAATTAGCAGCGAGCTTGAGGTGGTTGCAGAAAACGGCATGATCCACCAAATGAAAAGCTGCTGACAAGTCCAGTAGGAGTAGCAGCGCTGTTTTCCCACTATCCTTGAATTCCTCAATTTTAGTTTTAAGATCTATCAAGGCTGTTTTGGTGCCATGGAGAGGACGGAAGCCCGATTGGCGCGAGCCTAGTAGATGGTTAGCTTCTAAGTAATCTTGAATTTGGAGATAGGCTACTCTATCGATGATTTTTAGTAGGAAAGGTACAGTTGTGATAGGCCTATAATTAGTTGGGGTGGATGGATAAAGGGTTTGTTTCTTAAGAAGGGGGAGGACCCAGGATTCTTTTAGGTTAGCTGGCACTGTGTTGGATTTGAAAGAGGAGTTAATGCGCTTTGAGATAAACGGGGCTAAATCTCTGGCTGCGTCCTTTATTATTTGAGCTGGGAAACTGTCGCCCTTACAGTTGGAAGGCTTCAGTGAGAGGATAACCTTTTCAGTGTTGATGATGGAGATAGGTTTGAAGCTAAAAGGAGGGGTAGTATTAGGTTCAGTCACTAGAGGTGCTTGTTGATCAGTAGGAGAGAGGGCGTCCTTTTTATTAGTTATTTTAAGCTGGAGGGTGGAAATGTAATTCGATAGGGCGTTCTGTATGTTAGTGCACCATATCTTGTCCTTGGGGACCGTGTCAGTTGGTTGGATGGGAGATTCCATTTCCCAGAGGATGGCAAAAACGTTCCTTGGTATTAGATTTGGCATTAGTAATTCTGTCATTGAATAAATTATTTTTTGTATTGATAATTTCTGTCTTGTAATATTTGGTGAATTGGGTTAAGTTAACTTTGTTGCCGTCAGTAGGCGAATTGCACCAGATAGTTTGGAGTTTTCGTTTCTGCTTTCTAAGGTCCTTAAGTTGGGGTGGGAACCGAGCATTAAGGTGGGCTTCTTGTTTAGCTTTGCGTAGTTTGGGTGGTGCAATAGTATCTAGTGCATGAGACATAGCTTTATTAAAGGTGTCTACTAGGGTGTCTGGGTCAGTATTGTTCTCCAGGCCATTGATAGTAGGCAGGAGGAGGGGGATGAGTTTTTTCTGTAGTAATGTCTTTTTTACTTCTGGTGGGGAGTGGTGGTATAATTTTGATAATTTTAGGGCTGAGGAGGTCAAGTGTGGCAGTGACATTTATTAGATAGTGGTCGGTCCATGGTTGAGGGATGATGTCAGTAATGACTATGTTGCAGTTAAGTTCAGATACCCAGTCAAGGGTTCTACCTTTAACATGTGTGGGGGGGGGACTTTTTGGGTAAGGCCGTGGTCGTTTAGGATAGCTGTTATAGAGAGGGCATTTTTATTATCTGGCTCATTGAAGCCAATGTTAAAGTCGCCCAGCAACAGCGTTTGCGAGTGATTTTGGGTATTGTTAGCTGTGAGGTTGGTAAGGTCATCTTTGAAGGTTCCCAAGGGACATGGGGGCCTATAGATCAAGTGAATAGTTAGCGTGCGGTTATTAGAGAGTTGCAATTTTGCTGAGAGTACTTTGCAGGAAACACAGGGAGGTGAGGTGGTGAGTCTGATAGGCAAAGTAGTTTTAGCGATGATGGCTAGGCCACAGCCTTTAGCATTGGGTCTATCTACTCTGTAGATCTGGTAATTGTCAGGTACGGCTAGCATCAGGGAGGGTCCTGCTGCCTCGTGGAGCCAAGTTTCTGTTACGGCAAGGAGGTTGATGCTGCTGTTGTTTAGTATATCAGCAATTTCAGTTGCATGGGCTACCATGGATCTGGCATTGATAAGGGATCCAGTAAGTGATAAAGTATTCTTAGGAATAGGATAGCTTGCAGATTTATCTGTGTGCTTGTTTCGACTCAGGTGTTTCTTTTTATGAAAGTGAGTGGGATTCGGGGTCGGAGTTGAGGGTTTCGTGGCTTGAGTTTGCTTATCCAAGTGCGTCTGTATAGTTGGGGATCTAACAGTATTGTTTGCGCTATTTCTTTTGGGTTCAGAAATGCAAGGTAGTCTTGTCCTAAGTCTCAGGTTTCTGTCTGAGGGGGGGCTATGCTGTAGGTAGCAAAGGCCATGATTGTAGTTAGGAGGGTCAGGGAGGTCAGGTTTCTACACATGGTAGTTAGAGTAGTTAAATGGTTCAAGTTACTTCCCTTACTTCGCTAGGATGCCTGGCTAGGGTGTCGCAATATAGATTGCGGGTGGCTAGCTATAGCCAGGGGTTCATCTAGTGAAATGGATCATGATATTCAAGAATCACAATATGAACTAAAATGCATGACTTAGAGTAGTTAGCAACGTGCAAGGCAGGCGACCCAAGGGTCTGAAATAGGTAACAGGATGCAGTGGCAAGCTACCAAGGGGTCTCGGATAGGTCACAGGGTGCAGTGGTAGGCGACCAAAAGGGTCTTGGATAGGTCACAGGGTGCAATGGTAGGCGACCAAAAGGGTCTCAAAAAGGTCACAGGGTACAGTTGTAGCAAAGCGGCAGTCTAGGCAGTACTGGGTGAATGAGTGGGCACATTCATAGCAGAGGTACAAAAGGCAAAGCAGATACCAGGCTTGCAGCAAATGTGGGCATATCAGGCAAAGAGAAATGCAACATACATGGGGCACCAATCAGTAGTGAGGCACAGCAGGTTAGGTTATGAAAGTACACTACACTTACATCAAGTAAGGAGCAGTGCATAGTACACAAGGCACCATTCAAAAGTGTGGCACGTCAAACAGGCATTGCACCTCGAGCATTATCAGGCAGAAGAGCGATGTAGGATACATGTGGAGCAGATCAGAATATGTGCGCAGCAGGTTTGGATAATGGAGGAGGTAGGCAGACTAACTCAAGAATCGCGCACATTAGTCTGAGGCAGGCGCAATAAGGGAGCATAGCAGGTAAAGCATAGGCAGTATGGCAGGTGTTAAACAGGGGTGCTGCAGGTGAGCACGTTGGTAGCAAACTGGGGGCGAGCAATATAGACGGTAAGGAGAGCGCTGTATCTCAGAGTCAATAAAGTACATTAAAGGTGGTGCAGGTAGCGTGGATTACCTTCCATTGTAGGTGGTCAAGCACTGCTGGTTGAGTTAGCCGGAGGGGCACTAGAGGCAAGATGAATTGCAGAAGTTTTTGGGCATAAGGACGTCGCCTGGCTGCATGGCTGCGCTCGGCCAGCTCAGTCAGGGGGATGGCCTTCTCTCTGGGCCTTACCTCATTGGCCGGCTCTCGCCTGCCGGTGATTGGAGGCACGATGTGTTCCCAGTCAGCACCAATCCGGAGGCAGGATGCAGGGTGCAGGTCAGGCAGGCATTCAGGACAAGGTCAGGTGCGGGGGGACCAAAGCGCGGTGGCCATCTTTAAATTACAGCAGCCATCTGTAAATTGCCTGACAAACGAATTTCGAGTGGAATGCAAACACATGGACAATATGTGCTTGGAGGCTGCAGGTAAGTAAGGTGAGCAGCCTTTGTAGAGTATAGCAGACAGGTGTTCTTCAATAAAAGCGATTTTAGAGCGGATGAGGTGAAGATGTGCTGTGAGGATAACGAGGGCTCTGAGGCAGCTGATATTATGCCTGGTGCTTACCTCTTCCTCTCTGCATCTCGGGGCAGTGCGGGCTGCTCCTACAGCGGGCTCAGCGACGGTGTGGCTACTGGACATCATGAGTTGCATTCTAAACCTTGCTATCTATTAGGTGCTATTCGTGTCCTGGGAGCCGACACGCTCTAGCGGGGCTCAGCAAAGGGGGGCCGTAAGAAAAGCTTAATTCAAGCCTTTTGCTGTATTATTCTAACATATTCTACCATATAATGACACTGGCTGGCAGCTGTGAAATGATTAAATGCCCTGCAGCTCTGCTTCAAGGCTACATTCGGGAGGGAGCCAGGCATTCTTCCTGGCGCTGTCTACGTTGTGTTTCAACAAACTCTTGTTATCCTCACGGCCCTGCGGCCTTGTCCTTTTTACGTGCAGACAACAATGTTTTACAGTCGAGCAGTGTAAGCAGAAAATATACTGCGAAGCAATAGGAACAGAAAGCAATGAGCAATGGTTAGAAAACAAAATGGTGATTCTTGTTACATCAAAAATGGCCGTTCATTGGCAAACTCGAAAACCTATATTCTGTCATATAGTGTATGAGACGGTTGGCCCATGGACACCAAAATATGTTTGTGGTCACAAAGTAGAGGTATCAATTTTTCTAGACTGACACCATTACATGTGTCAATCCAATCAATCTGCTGGAGTTTCTTTTAACCATCTGCGGATTCGATATGAGGTCACTTACCTCTATCCCTGTTTCAGTCAGGATAGATTCTTGTATCTCTCCACCTGGTTAAGCCATGGTCTCCCTTATGGTACTCTGATCTAAATGTACCAAATGGGGCTATCAATTCTCCTAACCTACATTTTCTGCAGGTTGTTAGTGACTTCCAGAGCACTATTGATTCAAGTGACTGTAATTGTAGCTCATGCCTAAGTTTCGCCATCGACAATGAGCTTGGGAGTCTTAATGTCTTGCGCCAAAAGCTAGCCTTTAATATAGGCCACACCTACCAATGCACACTCAACATTGCTTCCGCCCCATATGTCAATACCGGGGTCACTTTCTGCTGATAGAATGTCAAAAACAGAGAAAAGCAGTATTTACAGTGCTTCTGTATCAGCACCTTAGCCTAATTAGCCATATTCGAAGCCTTCAGCCTCAGGGCTTCATAATGGGTCTTTCGTAAATGTTTCTGTTAATAATGACCCCAAGATAAGTCATAACTACCTCCAATTCCTGATTTTTGACATGCCAGTACATTTCCTCTCAGTGTTTCCGGCAGCTGGAGCCATTATCAGTATCTTGGATTTGTTAACATTCATTTTCATTTGGTGAGCTTCCAAAAATGCACTGAGCCAAACAATCCCACGTTGCAGCCCAATTTATGCAAGATCCACAAGCATATCTCATCCACATAAATGATCCAAGATATATCCATGCCATCCACCCTTGGATGAAAGCCCCTAATGGACCTCTGCGAGACTCCCATGTCAGAGATATATAGGCTAAACAACAGGCTGGTAAACGCACACCCCGGTTTTAGACCCTGATGCTCTCCAATTTTTTTCTATTAAGGCACCTGATTGGTTTAACTCATTCTCACGGAGGTGTCTGCAAAAAGGGCTTTAATGGCCTCCAAAAGATCCTTGGGACAGAGGCTCTTAATGTATCCCAAAGGAACCCTCGGTTGACACAGTCAAAGGCCTGCTCCAAGTCCATAAAGGCAATGAAAACACTTGCCTTCGACTTCAATGCTCTTTGTTTCAGGATACCTAAAATAAACAGGTTTAGAGACATGCCTAGACCTTTTGTAAACCCCGTCTGCCTAGGATCTAGTCTATCCATTTGCTTTGCCCAATGTTCTAAATCTTGCAATAACACAGAGGCAAACAATTGGCCAAGCATATCTGCATGGGCGATCGGGCGATAGTTCCGTGGATCACTCCGATCGCCCTTCTTATAGATTGGAACAATAATAGCTTTGTGCCAAGTCTGGGGTGGACACTTTGATCGTAAAATGCAATCAAAGGTCAGTTTGGCCAAGTGCACCCAGGCTACAAGATTATCTTTAAGCACCTCATTGGGGACCCCATCTGGGCCTGCCGCCCTCGAGGAGCTTAACCTTCTAATCAGGAGCTCAAGCTGCTCCCCGTCCACCTTAATAGCCCAGGATCATTAGTTCTACACATATCAATCTCCCCAGTACCCCCAGGATTGGCAAATAGCGTGGAATAGGCGGCTATCCAAGAGGCTTCATTTACTTGACCGAGCATACTATTTGCTCTGAACTGACGTCCATTGTTTATTATCTCCCAAATGTTACGAGCCTTACTTTGGCAAACAGCTATCAGCATTACTTCTGCATCCTTCCGTGCTCTTAGGGCTCTAGTAGCAATTAACCAATTTTAAAAATGTGTTTGCGATGTTTCATTAATTCAAACATATTTGGATTTCGGGCAGATTTAATCCTTCTTAAGTCAGTTTGCAGCTCTCTTTTAATCTTTAGAACAATAGGATCATAGCTATGCTTAGCTCTAATGTCCCTCAGATTATTTTGCTTAGTTGGCTTTGTATAATCTTTGTATAATCTTTCAAAATCCATGCATAGTCAGGCTTTGACAAATCAATTAAACGATTTTTAGACTAATTTACCTCCACTTGTGGCATCCTTAATTGAGGGGCGGCACTTCCACATTTCGACTGGGAAATAGACACAAGGTCATGATCACTAGTTGTTTGTTTAATAATTTCAAATCTATTTGCCCTCTTTGCCAATTCTCCTGTCATAAAACAATAGTCAAGGCAGGATCTATGCAAGCCTCGGCCCCATGAGCATGCCCCAGGGATATCCCCTACAGTCTGGCCGTTTAGCATAGATAAGACACGTACAGTCATTTGTTGATACCATTGGAGTTCCCGGCCTACTAATTCACATTCTCTTTGCGGTATACCACTCTCGTCCAACAGACACACAGACGCACATTCAAGTCTCCACATCTTATTATATTCATTGGCTCTCCTTCGCACAGGATTTTGTCAATCACCTCTTTTTACACATGTTCACCCTCCAGTATACATTCATTAGCAAAAAAACCTCTTTCCCTATTTTAGTGGCTCGTTCAAGCTTTATGATCTGGATGCAGGGGCTTAGATTTTCCCGATTCAAAACTGTAAAACCTGCATCCACTTTTATAAGTGTTAATAAACCCAAATAAGGTCTTCCCAAAATGCCGTTTCCTGCTGGATTTACATAGTGCTCATAGCCATCACAAGTGGGTGTTGATCTGAGCCAAATTCCTTGCATACATATGATGTCATAATGTCCCAAATCCTGGTGTTTTTCATTGAACAGTGTTTTAAATCCATGCATATTCCATGAGCCAATATGCAGCTCCAGTTCCTCCTCAATTGACACAGTTAATTTGGGGTTTTTAGATGCCAGCACCCGGCCAGCCACTGCCAATTTAGTTTTGCAGGCCCCCTTGTTTGAGCCTCATTAGTTTTGGGGCCAGTTTTTCTACATACTCAATTATGAACTGTACATTTCAAATTATGCAGGTCATCTTGGCATTCCCCTCCTTGATGCTCTCGGTGATTATTATTGATCTTTATAATCCTCTTGTTTCTTGTAGGCTTTTTTTCCCTAGGGAGACTAAAGCTGCTTAGATTCAGATTCACTTCCAATTGTCTTTTTGCAAGGTGGGCAGGGGAGGTTTCCTTCATTTCTGCCTTTCCCCCCTCATCCGGATCACTCAGATCATACCTCATTGGCCATAGCTTCACACTTGCCAATATGAGTTGCGTTTTTAATTCTGAGGATACCAGATGAAGAATCACTGAGTTCATCTTTTTTCGGTAGCACATTCCACCACCTTTATATCATCCGAAATAATATTCCGAAGAGTAAATACACAGTGGAATAACTTCATCACATTGTGACGGTTCAGGATGAAAGTACCAGGCCTGTCAAGAATCCTTTCCAAATACACTTTGCAGTGAGCATCCAACAAGGGCCTCCCACCCTTTCCAGCAGTTTGTTGTAACCTCTTTTTAGCTTTCTGATCATACTGGGATTTTTGGGGATAACTTTTTTCCTCCACTGTTGTAGGATTCTCCTTTTTTCTTTGTACATTTGTCCACTTCATTTCCTGATCATGCTGGGCCTTTTGTGTTTGTCTTTTCTCCTCCAGGGTCTTAAATGCTTCCTCTGACAAATCTGTCCGAATAGGCCTATTTTCCGGGGTTAGATAATTCCCTTCTCGAAGGAGCAAATTACCAGTTATTAATCACACCTGCCTTTCTATTTCTGCCCTTTCGGAGTCACTTAGGTTGTTCGATTTCCCATCATCAGGGTCTTGATCGATGGCTTCCAGTCAATCACTCAGGCAAGTGTCTTCCAAATTGACTAATTCAACCCCCTGTGCACTCTCTCAATCAACTTCCTCCTGTAGCGACAGCTCTTTTCACGGTTTTTTAGCAGGCTGCTGCATGCCTGTTGGCGGGGGTTCTAAGATTTTGTAGGAAGGCTCTGGATCCATTAGATCACCCCTTCTTTTTAGCTGGTACATTTTTGGTCTTCTTAATCGGGGTACCTGGAGCTTCCTTTGGGTTAACCTTAGAAGAGTCTAAAGAAGGTTTCTCTTTAGATATGGTACTCAACACCACTTGCTCTTCTTTTTGACCAGCCTTAGAGGACTTAAGTGGTGGCTTCCCTTTAAATATGGAGAATATATTAAAATCCTTTCCAGGCCCACTTTGGATTGGGGGATCAAGGTCTATCGGGGGATTCCGACTGGATGGAGCACACCCCTCAGGATCTTTTGCTCGGTCTCAATTGCTCCTCTTGGGAGACCCACTTGCTGTTTCTTTCCATTTGGACCTCATCCACTTACAATCCCCCAGGAGAGCTTCCATTAGGAGGGATTTATAACAGGACTCTCTTCTGGCCATGTTGCATAAGCAATTCTGCCATTGCAACGAGGTTTCCACCTCTTTGTCCAGACGTTCTTCAACCTTAGAGGCCATTCCTTCCAGGGTACTCATTGTAGCTTGAAACATAGCTATCAAGGTAGCCTGGTCCTGTAGCAAGCCATGGATTGATTCATACAACTTGGTTAATGGTATTAGGGATATTGAAACAACAGACATGATCACTCTCTGTAGCTTCCCTGAATCCAGGCCTTGTAAGGCCATTTCAGCCATTTTGATTCTCCCAACTTGAGTAGTCACTGCTAGAGTTTGAAGATTCCATTGTTGCATGATTGTGGGAGCCACTAATTCCTGTGGGGGACAGTTGTGGATTCACCTCAAAAATTGTATTCGGGGACGGGCATAGGGTATTTCTTTTGCAAGGCGAAATAGGCACATCATTCACCTGGCTAGAGCTATTTGCCCGGGCCATTTATTTCAGAGGGTCTGCGCCAAACCTCTTTGCTCATCAGTTGATAGAGCTAGCTCTAATGCCGTAAGTCTGTCCTGGATTGATGCTAGGTTCTTTTATTGAGTGGTGATTTTAACTTTCAATTCTGTTAAACCTTGCAAAAGTTGTGCAGCCATTTCAGAGTTTTTCAAAAGGCTAGTCGGGGGGGTCTCTGATTCAGGCAGAGTAGGACGTTTTCTTGTTTTAATAGGGTCCTGCAAATCATTATCTAGAATCATCGAACCTCTATGTGAGGCCGTTTCTGAAGGCTCCCCCATTCGCGACCCATTATGCGTGTCTATTCCCAGAGGGATTGTTTGACAAATGTTTTGGACAAATTCCTGAGAGCCTCCAACAGATTTGGGGGAGGGAGGCACTCCCTCAGGGGACCCTCTGGCCAAGCTCATAGTTACTCTCCTTCATAGGAGCCTTATGTAGTTGCTCCAATGCTACAGTCTTAGGGCACTGCTGATTTTTTTCCACAGTGTGTTCTTCCAACCATCCTAGCGAGGGAGCACCCATCCCTGAACAGTCCGGGGTAAATCCACCATGGAGAGAGCTGTGTCCCCACATTTTAGGGGCATCATTTGAGGCCCATTTGTCGCTGTTTGTTTGACCTGGAGCCGTGTCCTTGACCTTGTTTGATCCGGGCCAGGCTCTTAATCGGTGGCATCTATATGGGGTTGAGTAGAACCTTTACTGACTATCCGATTCAAATATGTTCACTCGCTGAAAGACCCCCCGCTTTCAAGTTTGCCAGGGGCTCGTCCGTTTTCTTTAACAGGGCACAAGCTAGTAGTGATCCTGAGTTTGGACCCCCTTTTCGATATCTAATACAGTTCCTAATAAAAATTCCACAATGTCGGTTTCACAATAGTTCCCAGCGCTCACCTTTGTTTCAGCATAGTCTGCAATTTAAATAACAGAGACACCGGCACGGCCGCGTCCAGCCGACCACCGAAAACCCAATACTTTGCCAGGAAACTTCGCTCAGGCGCTTCGCATATCCAATGAGTTCTTAAAGCGACGCCTCCAAGAGAAGGTAAAGGGGCCGGCACACAGAGCAGGAAAGCGTGTCAATTTCCTTTACCCCGCCATGCAAGGAATGCTTTTCAAAGCAGCCGCTGCAAACAATGCTTTCAATTTCCCTCTGTTGACCAAGTTCACTAGCAGGAGCAGCTGGTAGCAAAGTAACTCAGTCCTCGACACCAAACTCTTTGCCAGGACACTTCCCGCAGGCGCTTCACGTGTCCAATGAGTTCTTAAAGCGACACCTCCAAGCAAAGTTAAAGGGGCCGGCACACAAAGCAGGAAAGCATGTACATTTCCTTTACACCGCCATGTAGGGAATGCTTTTCAAAGCAGCCGCAGCGAACAATGCTATCAATTTCCCTCTGTTGACCAAGTACACTAGCAGGAGTAGCAAAGTAATGCAGTCCTCGACACCAAAGAATTTGCTAGGACACTTTGCGCATCCATTTGATTGGTGGCTTTGTGGGGCATGTGACCTGAAAGCCAGAGGGTGAACCATACTGAAAGCCAGAGGGTGAACCATACTGTCTCTGCACTGTGTGAGCCTTGGAGTTGTAAAGCATTGCCACTGGTGAGTCTTTTGACCTGGATTGCATTTTTTTAAATCTTGCTGGCCTAGCTCATGCCACAAGTCACAGTATGGTTCACCCTCTGGCCTGCAGGTCATATGAAGATGATGTATGTAAATATAGGCATACGTGCTGTACAAATAACAAATCATTACATTACATTACATTGCTGCTCACTACCATGCTTCCCCCGGCCTTTTTTTCCCCACTTTTCCTCACCTTAGTACTGCACAATTGCCCATT
Organism: Ambystoma mexicanum; assembly: GCF_040938575.1. Taxonomy (NCBI): domain Eukaryota; kingdom Metazoa; phylum Chordata; class Amphibia; order Caudata; family Ambystomatidae; genus Ambystoma; species Ambystoma mexicanum. The sequence goes on from NC_090930.1 coordinate 534,775,523, forward strand.
TCATCTGTGGCTTTGTGGATCATTAACCAGAAATCCAGGAGCAGAACCACTCCATAATCAGGAACGATATTTCTGCATTGTGTAAACCTTCCTTTTTGAGAGATTATCCACTCCCCATCCTTCTGATATAGACCACCCTTTTAAGAAATGTCTTGTTTTTTTCATTGTCCTAATAATAATAATGTACCTTAGTTCTAAGAGGGTCTCTCTTTTAGTAGACACAATAATTAGATCAATGTGTTATTTGATTTATTTTTGTATTCTTGATGTGAGTTTTGCAGTATAGTAATGTTTAAATATTTATGTTGTTGTATGTGATGTGTCCGGATTGTGTATAAGTACTTGTCGTTTTGGGTGTGTAACATATTTTACATTTGTCATTTTTTCTATTTTTCTATGAAATTAAATGAAATAAAATTGAATTGTATTTTTAGATTATGACTACCTAGCTTTAATTTTCTGGGTCTGCGTGGAGTTGACAAACACTATGGGTCACCTTTGAATGTGTGATATATTGTTTTCTATCTCCTTTTTGTGACTGTTTGATATTGTCTCTTCCCAGAACATGGAGTTAGGTTTGTTGTTCAATAGACTCACACTTGGAAATACTATAAACCTGTATTATATTGATGAGTTCCAATTTATTGTAAATCTAGATTTTGTTATGATATACATTGGTAGTTGCAGCTCATGTTTCATTCATGTTTCAGCTATTTTATTTTATGCACGGCTGGTCTGATTGTTACTCCTAGATGAATTCATTTTACAGCTATATTCATTTGTTTTGCAACTAAATTAATTCATTCTGCATCCCAATACATTTGTACGCGGCTAGATTGAATGCTGCAGCTAGAAGAACTCATTTTGAAGCTAGACTAATTCATTTTGCAGCCAGGTTATTCATTTTTCAGCTAGATTATTTGATTTTGCAGTTTGATTGCTATACACAGCTAGAGTGACTGTTGCAGCTAGATTATTTCATGTTCAGGATTGAGTCATTCATTTTGCAGCTAGATTCAATTGTATGCACAGCTAAATTGATTGTTGAATCTACTTCATATTTTTTGCAATTAGATTAATTACATTTTGCAGCTAGAATAACTCATTCTGTAGTTGAAATGATTCATACACTGCTATATGGATTTTATCTGGTAGTCTGTTTCAATTTTGCAGCTAGATTACTTTCTTTTATGCTTATAGATTATTAATCCACTATGCAGCCAGATGGCTATGTGTAGCTAATGTGAGCTACATTCATTCATTTTGCAGCTAGGAAAGTTCATTCTGCAGATGATTGAATTAATTTTGCAGGTTTGTCAACTAATTTTGATGCCACTTTATTTCATTATGCAGCAACTTTAATTTATATGCACAACTAGCTTGCTTGTTGCAACTGCATTATAACATTTTGCAGCCGTAATAGTTCATTTTGAAGCTGCATAAATTAATTGTGCAGGTACATTTAGTTTTATGAATCTCTTGGTTGATCTAAGCACAGCTTGCATTTTCTTGCAGATAATGTATTAATGTTATAGCTACATTAATTTAATTGTGAAAATAGATTGTTTAAAAATTACATTGACTGTTGCTGTCAGATTACTTAATTTTGTAGCCAAATTAAAAAGTGTTCACAGCCAGATTGGTTGAAGCCCTATATTAATTAATTTCACAGATATTATTCTTTTTCCCAGCGAGAATAATTGCTTTTCACAGGTAGACTTGTTTATGTTATTTTATGTCATTGTGATTTATACTGTGCACCGCTGCCATTTTCATGGTTTCCAGGCACTCTTGTGGATATGACAAGGAAGGAGGGTTGGGAGGGCTTAGTTCGAGGGATTGAGAGGGAAAAGTCCAAGAAAGCTTTGATGTGCTGTTGGTAGCTTCAGTTCAGAAAAAAACTGTCACTGTGTGCTGGTTTGTTTTTAGTTGGTAGATGTTATGTGGTGTTTGATGCATGAGTGTGTATGGGTTGATTTGTGTGAAACTGGATTAATTTTCTTTTGGGTATTGAGGGGGGTCGGTTATTTACAGTGGTTTTTTGTTTTTTCTCTGCAGCTGAGATATGCGCGTGATTTGTTCAGTGTATGATTATGAAGAGTATTTGAGAGTTTTTAGTCGATTTATTGGGGAGTCATCTGAGTCCTTTTGTGAAATGTTATGTTGATCCGTTGAGTTAGTATTATTCAGTGCTGATTTGCAGTAGAATGCTTCATTTCTTTGTGTGACACTGTTATGGACCATCAGATTTATGTTGTTTTCAGTCTTTCTATTGTGATGTTTTAGAGGTTTCCCTTAGAATATGTTTCTTATTTAACCTGGTGAGTTAAAGAGCCATGTTTTTATCAATTTTCTGTACTTTATGTGATCTTCTGTTGTTTGTATTTTGTTTGGGAGCGAGTTGTAAAAAATCTTGCCGCTATGCAGGAGTATGTTGTTCCCCCAAATTTACGATTTCAGTATTGTTTAGGTTTGAGCCGAATGTCGTGGCTGGACCTTTGTTGATTTTGGTTTGTAGATAGACATTTATTCCCTGTATGAATTCTGCTCCTTGACCATGGATTGCTCTGTGTGTTAGGCAGAGTGTTTTGAAGAAAATGCATCTTTTAACCCAAGCCAATGTATTGTTCTCAGTGCTGGTGTGATGTGTTCTCTTTTAGTGAGTCTGAGGATTAGTCTTTCTGCTGCGCTCTGTATTAATTGTAGATTTTTGATAAGGCATACTGCCATTCCGAGATAGATGCTGTTAGTGTATTCTATTCTTGACATGATGAGAGAAATGATCATGAATGTTCTATGTGGGAAGGTGAAGTATCCGCTTGATTGGGTGTAGGTGGAAGAAGCATTTCTTTACTACTGTGTTGACTTGCGGTTCGAGTGTTAGGTCGTTGTCCATTCCTATTCTGATATTTTTCACCACTTTGGAATGTTCTAGTGGGTTTCCCAATTCAGTAGACCATGCAATGTGGTGATGGTTTGACAGATCTTGGGGCGTGATCATGATTACTGTTTTGTCCAGGTTGAGTTTAAGGTTGTATGCACTCATCCAATGGTTTATTTCTGTGAAGGGTTGGGTTTTGTTCCTCACTAGCATTGATTTTGCAGAGGATTTGTGTGTCATCTGCAGCAGGTTAGGTCATATTGTTTGATGAGGTTGATAATGGGGTCATGTAGATGTTGAATAGGAATGTTGAGAGGGATACACCTTGTGAGACTCGGCACTACAAGTTGTGCGTGGAGTTGAGTTGAAGGTTGTTAGCCAAGTTGCTTCTGTTCTTTCGGTCATGAAGGATTTTAGACAGATTTACACTATGTTGCTGATTCCTATATCTTTGAGTCTTTTGATGAGTGTTTTATGGTGGACTATGTCAAATGCTGTTGACAGATCAAGTATTATTAGTGGCTATTTGATTTTGGAGTCTGCATTGGTTTTTAGATCCTCCCATATTGATAGTAATGCAGTTTCTGTTCCTCACATGGGTCTGACACCGACTTGTGCCTGGTCTAGTGTCTGATTGTTTTGTACATGTTACAGGATTTGTTCGTAGATGTAGCTTTCTAGGAGCTTCACTGGGTATGGGACTTTATGCTCAATAGTTGGTTAGGTCTTCCATGTTTACCAATGGGTCTTTAAGAAGTGGTTTTCTGTGTGCTGATTTGAAGGCTCGAGGCACAGTTCCTGTTGCTAGTGAATGGTTGCAGAGGTTGAGGAAATATTCTGCAGGTGTTTTCTGTGTGAGGATAGACTTGTATATTTCTGGTGGGCAGGGGTCTGCTGGAGAGCCAGTTCTGTTGCTTTTGCTCACTAGGCTGTTGAATTCTTCTGTCAAGAATGATGGGAGGTTGTTTAGTCTTGTAGATGGTTTTGGCATTGGTTGGTTAGGGGGATTGTGGTTATTGTTAGGCATGATTTTAATGACTTGCTGGATGTTTGTGATTTTGCTTTTGAAGTGGTCTGCAAGGTCATTGCATAGTTTTTGCAATGGTGTTACAATATGTTTGCATGGTCTTGGGTTTCTTGGCTCGTTGATGTTGAACATCTCTTTCTGGGTGTTTCTTGAGTTTGTGATGCGTTATTTAAAATATGTCTTCTTTGCTTTGGGTATTTCAGCTTTGTATGATCATATCTGTCCTTGGTATGTGATTTATTTCTGTTGGTAGTAGTTTTTACTCCATTCTTTTTCCATTTTCCATTGTTTTTTCAGTGCTCTGAGGTGGGGTGTGAACCATCTTGACATTGTTTTCTTAAGTGATGGGGTGAATGGTTTTTCTGGTGCAATGCCATCTAGTGTTTTTGTGTTGCGTTTTTGGATTGCCTCATTTCTTTCTTCTATGCTGCTTCAGATGGTTTTGTGGCTTCCAATCTGGTGTTTTAGGTCTGCGATGTTGATGGATTTCCTGATTCTTTTCTAAATTTAAGGATTTTTTGGGGGGTTAATTTGTATTCACATTGGCGGGTGGATCACAAAGGGTATTATGAGGTGGTCACTCCAGAGGATTTACTTTGGAAGTGCAGTTGTGACCAGATTTTTGTTGAAAAAGATTATATTCAGGGGCCGATTCATAGAACAAATGTGAGCCGAAAATCTTGGCGCAATTGTGAAAAAACAAGTGCACGTGCACGCGTGCGATTCATGGAAGGGCCTGCACGTGTTTTCCCCGGGATGTGTGCCAAATCTGTGCGTGGCGCACACGGGCGCACACGTCATTGCAACATCCCGAACGCTGTGCGTGACGTGCACAGGGAAAGCGCACAATGTCGGCGCACACACCAAAAAGGGGGTGGGACACAGGGTGTAACATGCAGTATGGGGAACAACGCGTGAAAAAGAAGGCGTAACTGGGAAGTACTGCAGGGAAATACACAGAACGCCCACACGTATTCATGGAATCGAATACGGGAAACCCGCACACGCTAAAAGACGCGCACAGGCGTCAACACGTCCACCACACGAAGGCAGGCGGAGGCGTCCCCGCGTGCAGTATAAAAGTGCACGCAAACAACAAACACGTATATACAGCTACGATGAATGCCCCATTTGTCGCAGCACTGATCGTGGGACACCGCAGTAGGAGGAGAATAGCCAGGGCCTGCATTTTTTCCCCCGGACTAGCCTTTTTGGGATGCCTGACGACCAGGTCTATGGCAGGTATAGGTTTCCACCTCGTATCATCCTAGACCTGGTCAGGGAGTGGGAAGATGACCTTACATCACCCACCCTGTGCTCCCAGGCATTGAGCCCCTTGGAGAGGGGCAAAATGTCCTGCTTTTTTTTGCCACTGGGTCATTTCAGCGGACAACTGCCATAGTGGGTGGGGTCTCACAGGCCACACAGTCACGCTGCCTACACCAGGTATTGGCAATCATGACTGCGCGCCCCTCAGTCCGCAGGCACATATACATGCCCAGAACACCCGCAGAAAGGCAGGCCGTGGTCCAGGACTTTTACAGCGTGGCACACTTCCCCAAAGTGCTTGGTGCCATAGATTGCACCCATGTGGCCCTACATCCACCTAGGGCCACTGAGCACATCTATCGAAACCGCAAGCACTGGCATTCCATCAACGTGCAGGTCGTATGCGATGCCAAGGGAATCATCACCTCTGTCTATGCAAACTACCCTGGCTCTACCCATGACAGTTTCATATACAGAATGTCTGCCCTGAGCCGGGCCCTGGAAGCTGGGAAGCATAGCGATACATGGCTCCTAGGTGAGTACAAATGCCTGTGCACATGCATGCATGTCACACACAGACAAATACACAAACCCAAATAATCACAACCATTATCACCTCCCCAGGGGACAGTGCCTACCCTCTGAGCAACCACATGATTACGCCAATCCAGAAACCCACCACACCACCCCAGGTAAGATACAACGCTGCCCATATTGCAACCACGAGCATAGTGGAGCGCACATACGGAGTGCTCAAGTCACGCTTCCGCTCCCTTGACCGCTCTGGCGGCCAGCTACTATATGTACCCCCAGTAGTTTGCAGGATCATTGTGGCAGCATGTGTCCTGCACAATGTTGCAACATGGCAGGGTGTACTGGTGGACATGGTGGTGCCCCCACATCCCCAACCACAGGCACAGGCGCTGCCCATGGGAGGGGAAGGGCACGTGGCGAGGCAGCCTGGACCCAGCTTGTGGCCACATTTTTCACCTAAACTCCCACCCCTGCGGAGTCCACACAAGCCTGGCACACAGCAGGTGACAATCGATCATGACAAAGAGTCAGTCAACTGTCACAACCTTACCACCCTGCGAATGTTGCCATGGAAGTGCTACATTGTGTGCATCCCTAGCTACTTAAACAGAACCAATCCTGTGTGACCAAAAGGAACACATGCAAGGTGTGTATCACACCCCCCCGAAAAACAGGCCATGACAATCCCTGGTATGTCACCCAAACCCTCCCAACCCACATCACCCTTGTCTGCCACACCATGACATTGCATGCAATAGCAAAAGCCCAACACATGACCAATAAGATACAAAGTGACATGTGATAAATGGAAAGTGGCCCGAGACAATGATGCCTGACATGGAATCAGATGAAATGACTGACCCACAACCTTCCACGCATACCAAGTCATCCACAAATGCTTTCCAGCAGTCGTAGCATGAACACAATACTGAATGCCTGTTCACATTCACATTGGACAAGGCAAAATCGCTACTCCTGAACCCGTGTGCTGTGTGTGTCTCCTGCAACACACTGCTCGGCACACAGCACAGTGAGCAGCCATTGTGTTGGGGATACACCTTGAGCATCAAATGAAAAGGACAAACAAAATAAATAACCAATTGACGAATGTACAGGATCCCCAAATGGTAATAGATCATGCGCTGCAGGGACACAGCGTGCCCGAGAAGGCAATCTGTGTGCACCTGTGGCCGTGGAAGGGTGGTTGTATGTGTGGTGGAGCATTGTGCAACTGTGTGTGTCAGTAGGGACATGCACTCAATATAAGCATGTGAAATCAAGTGACCCACAGTGTCCTGTACACATCACATGTGAACATTGCCCATGTGTACACCCCAGCATGTCAAACCACACCGATCCCCTGACACCTGAAAAGTAAAGACAACACAGGAACTGGCATTGACCAGCAGAACACATCATGTACATAATACCCCACAATTACAATGTCAGAGTGCCCAAACACTGTAGCCCAAGCTAACTGTCCAACAACAAAAGGCCCTCCCTCATTTACACATCACCGTGACCTTCTGAACAACTGTGTCTGGGGTATGTAGCCTTCTTCCATCAAGTCTACCTGACTACAGGATCACCCTACCCCTTGGTCTCCATGTTCCACCTTGTGTGTAAATAGGGTCCAGCCCCCTCAGAGGCCCCCTTGACTGGTAAAAATACCAAATCGCAGAGAACTCCAAGGAGCCAACCCCCCAAACTAGGGAAAAGACTGTAGGCAGAGTTGAATAGGCAAGGGAAAGTAGGCAAAATACAAAATACAACTATTGACAATAACACATACTCAATCAGAGAAACCATGTTCATCATGCACATTGTACCAAATGAGTCAAATGCAAGCCAAAGAGAGACTTATCTCTGGGGTGAGTGCTGGCCTCCTGCCTGCGCATTCTCAGGTCCGGTAACAGGAGCAGTTCAATGCTGCAAAGAGAGCATGAGTTACTAATCTGTGTGTATTTACAACACACACACACAACACCATTCATGCCCCAAAGTAAACGACATCTCCACAAAGAAACACTCTTGTCTGCTGCTATGTACGTATACGTTAGCTTGCCCCCGTGATGGTTCATACAATGTCAATGCAGTAAGGCAGGCGCACGTGGATGCGGGCAAATGGAAGACTAATGCGTCAAGAATCACATATGATACAATGGTCCCTGGGTGAGCTGCTAGATGCATATAGCGAGGTGCAACTTCAGTACAAGTCATGTTCTGGCAGCCGCTGATTTCAATAGGTAGTGCATGTGGCAATTTGCACATGCAAATGATATGCACTGCACACGAGTCTGTGCCTCGCTGGGTGTCCCTGTGTGCTGTATCAGTTTCTGGTTAGGAATGCTACTGCGCCAATAACTCAGCTTCAATGGAGCAGGGGCGACGCGAGGATATGTTTGACGGCCCCTGCGTGTGCCCCTGACAACTTGTAAAGCTACTTGGCATTTGGCCCTCAACGCATCTTAGCTGTACTGTGCGCTTCTACAACAATGCCTGTTCAAGTTCCCCAGCACTGGTGCTACTTAGCATGCATATGCTAGTGGCCTAGTGGAAGGTTGGCTGCAGTGTGGCCCCTTGTGCTGCTCACCTTGCTTGGAGCTCCTGGAAACACGTCTGCTTCTGTCGAACGTCTGAGCACAAGCCCTGTGCTTCTGCTTGCGCACACATGCACACGTCTGCACCACCGAACGTGGCCAGGTTTCACTAATACTTGGCCCTGTGTCTGCTGGCAAAGGTAGTCTGGAGGCTCATTTTCCTGCAGAAAGGGCATAAAAGATATTAATGAGGCTGGAAAGTTCCCTGTGTGTATGTCTTCATGCTGGTTGTCTCTGGGCCAGGTTGGAGACCTACATCCGAACTCTTCCCACCATCAGTGTGACTTTGACAGACAAAGGGTGCAGGCTACTGTCTACAGCATGAAGTGCATCAAGCACATATACAGGCAAGAAAAGAACATACATCACAATCCACATCAATTAATGGAGATATCAATCATGTACTCACACAAATTGATTACAGACATGGCGTGTATTCAACCCTCTCAATCCCCACTAGGGGTGTTAACAAAAGTAGTACAGCTGCAGACAGGCCACAGATATGACAAAAGTCACCAAAGTGACCACAGGTTGTTACACCAAACCATCCTTGCGAGTCCATGGATAAGGGAAGCAGGAGTGGCCTATGTGAGTCAGGACCCCAAGCTGCAAACACATACACGAGACAAACTTGAAGGGCCCAGCTGGAACAGACAGTGGATGCTTTCAAAAGCCACAAAGCACCACACCGTCACATGAATGCACAATAGACAAGCAATTGTAAACTATATTAACTAATTAAACTAACTATCAAAAACCATATTTACTAACTAAACTGAAATCAAAAATCAAAAAATGGCCACATACAACCAGGGGGGGAAGGCACCCAAGAGGGGGGGGGTACAGGGTGCACCTCAACACCCACATGCGATGATGTTGAGACAAAAAAAAGCCCTCCATGGGCTCAACACCTGCAGAGCGTGACCTGTGTGGGAGATATCTCATCGTCCGAGTCATTCTCTCACTGAAAAAGTTGACGTGGCATTGTAGCCTGACCACGCCTAGGCGCAGCTTGCCCCTCGTCGGCATCAAGTCTGCGGGACGGGTGAGCCTGGTTCTGTGCGGCGATGACATGTAGGTCAGCATGTAGAACCTTGCGTGATACGCGTGCTTCCTCTTAAAAGGTAACACGTGTAACACGGAGTTCTTCCTGCTTGGCCTGGCTGGACAACTGGTACACCTCCCGGCAAGCACGTAGCTCAGCCGAGATGGTACTCTCTAGCTGCTCCAACCTCTCCTCTGACCGCGTCCTATGGGTCATCATGAGCACAGCCTGAGTAGATTTGAGGGATTCAAAGTCAACCCTCATGGCCTCCATGTGTGCCTCTGCGTGAGCAGCAATTGCTTGACGGAAAGACACCATTTCAGCCTGGCGTGCCCTGCCTGAGGCCGCCATGCCCAGCCTGAGTGAGTGGGCCGTGGACTGTACAGTCCGCTGCTGGAGTTGCACCTGCTTAGCAGGGGGGAGCATGGATTTGGCCACACGTTCCATGCTCACAGCGATGTTATTAATTGCTGCCCCCTGGTATGCTGAATTGGCAACCATGGCTTGCTCCCACTCAGTATACCCCAGTGGTGTGCGGCCACCGCGTTGCTGGGCTTCACACCTGCGGGGCCCAAGGACCCGCCATACTTGTTGGGTTGGCACCTCCCGCGGCTGCAGGACTACATGCCCCCGTCGACGTGATGCCCTAGGCACATCAGCAACTGGTGTGGAGGGTGACCCTGCGTCCCGATCTACCACAGGCAGAGGTCCCACCACGGTCTGGCCCCTCAGTGCAGGTGTCGGAGACAGAGGAGCGTCCACATCAGAATCACTCACCCTTGATTAATGGACCCGATGCACATCCAACTCGACATTGTCATCAGAGTGATCATCCGGGCTAGACTCATTGCCAGCCATAGACAAGATGGTCTGTAACACATGTGGGTTCTGTGGTCTACCACCCCACGACCCCCACTTGTGCCGGGTTGCTAGTGTGATAGCAAACCTGTGTCTGGCATGACAACACCATCCTCTAGCTCCATTGCGTCATCATCTGAAAAGTGGAAGAAAAAAATAACATTAGTACACATGTCAGAAGCACATAACACACACACACATAGACATCACACAGACAGCCAACACATGAAGCAGACATGTCACACACAAATGAGAACTTGGCATGCATGCCAGGTCACTTTGACATAGCATCAGTGAGTAGGCATGTAGAACGGTGTAACACGGCTCAGAAGTGGGTTGATGCAGTGCAGAACATGTGTACATTACCCACTATCTACATGAACAAGTACATCATGATGTGTATCAATAAATGTGAAGGCAGTGCAAGGGCAAGATCAGGCATCACGTGCTATGTGTATGCAATGGGTTGCATGGCTACAAGCAAACCCCCACCCCTAAGTGAAAATGCAGGGATGCATTACATGGCAGCGAAAGGGTGACCAGAGACCTGTGTATTGGCAGACAGTGTTGACTAGCATCAATTGCATCATCTGAGTGAACTGACAACACAGCAGATGGTGATGGGACAGTAAGCAGGACACATGATGAACCCTAAGTAGTACACCAATGTGTGCAGAAGCAACTACACAGGTTGAACAGAGTCAGTGGGCCTGAAACAGGGGGAGGCCTGTGCCCCACACAGACTGTGACACCCTAAACATGTGCGTGATGCAGGACTGAGCCAGAGTGGGCATGGAATGGATGATCAAATGCCTTAAAATGTAGGTCATCCTGGACACGTACTACAATGATCATCCAGTCAAGGACACATAGGGTCATGCATGGAATGCACATGGATCATGCATGGGCACTCATGTCCCTGCGGAGCATCTGCCATCTGCACAGTCCAAGTGAGACACCCTGCATGAAGGACAGAGGATGTACCCCACTGCATGTGTCTGGCAGGTTGGCTGGTGGAAGTTTGCATGTACACAGGAGTCTTGAACAGGCCATTGTAGTACGCCAACATGATGCATACCAGTGCAATGGTGAAATTGGGGTGCAGGGGGGTGGAGGGGCAAGGTAGCATGCCTACGTGGAGTACCTGCATGCAGGCAGAGGACACATGCACATCAGCCATGCAATGACAGAGTCCCAGTGCTGAGAGGAAAGACACCCCAGGCTACATGCAGAAGGGCCAGTGAGCTGGAACATGGACCGGAGGGGTAGCCGGGTGACTTGCATGTGAGTAGGGTGCAAGTGTGGTGATGAGGACAGTCCCCGTCTGCTCTACATGTCCACTATCCTGCACAGCAGGTACGCATCAGTGAAGCATTGCATGACTTGCACATGAGAACCATGTACACATGACATGTAGTGGCAGTCAAGCACAACACATCACAAAAGCAAAACACACATGGCCTCGACAAACACGCAACAACACTCACTGGACGGGGCATCAAAGTCAAGCATCTCTCCCACTCCTTCGACCATTCCTGGTGGTATGAACCCCACAATGACTGACTCGTGCGGAGTGAGGTCTTCCTCCTCAGGTGGTGGCCCACTGCCAGTAACCAGAGTCATGTTGTAATTAGAGGCACGCTTCGCCTTAGTGCTGCGTTTGAGGTCATCCCAACGCTTTATGCACTCTTGAGCTATGCGCACCTCAAGGCCGAATGCACTCACATGACTCACAACTTGCTTCCAGTGGGTATTACGATGGGCAGCCATAGTTTGACAATTCGGCCCCACTAGCATATCATGGTTGTGGTCCCGCACGTAGTCCACAAGGAAGTCCAGAAAGGCTTCTTCCTCGACGTGCTGGCGGCCGTAGCTGTGTCTGGGGTCCCAGCCTGTACTGAAGGTGCAGCCTTCCTCCTCTTGGACGGTGGTCCGGACCCTGGCTGGAAAATGTCGCCCTGATCAGTATGGGCAGTGGAGACGGTGGATAGAACCAAGGGAGTGGCAGGTGGAACAAGGACGGAAGCCCTGACTTGCGTCAGTGGCTGCTGGGTGCCCTGGAATGGACCCTGTGCAGCAACATCCGCTGTGCCAGGGTCATTGACCGGGACTGTCCTGGATGGTAGACTCACAACCGGGGTGGTGTCGGCTGCCTCTGCCAATGCACTTGCCAACACCCGGCTGGTCGGGGCAGCAGAAGACATTACTGCCCCAGGGACATGTGCCTCGGTCAGGGCAGCCCTGCATGCACCTACAGTGTGCCTCCTGACCTCCTGGAAATCTTCCATGGGCTCTTCAGGTGCCAACGCAGCCTGCGCTGGCAGACCCTGAGCCTGGGTGGTGGTGTCCATAGCTGCACCAGCAGCTACCACTACCCTTGGGCCCGTGGCAGTCGATGAAACGGACTGCCGGGTCACATGGGCACCAGTGCCTGATGCAAGAACTGCATCTCTAGGAGCTGCAGGGGGTGGTGGCATGACTGCACCAACACGTGGCACAACATTGTGCCAAACTGGTTCACCCCTGCCTCTTCCCCCTCTGCAGCCACCCTGGACACCCTGGAGTCCCCCTACTCCCTGGTCACCCCAGCCACATCCCTGACCATGCCTGCCATGTGGAGTACGCCCAGCTAAGGCGCCCCTCACCTTTCGTGGCCTCCCAGCCATGGCACAGATGTAGTAGTGCCGGCACAGATGTGGTAGTGCCAATAGGAGGTGTACACGACAATTGTCCTGGGCAATTGGGGTTAAGGGGGTGGGATACAAGATGTTAACATCACCCCTGCACCTGCAAGGCTGTATGTGACCCCGGTGATAAGGTGACGGGTCACGCAACACTCAGGATCCCCAAAACTGCAGTAAAACCGTGCATGCATCCCCCAGTAGCCCACGTGTGTGGAATTAACCTGTGTGGAATTAACCTCCTGCAGTACGCGGTGGCACCGGGGGACACGAAAAACACCTACGCGTGGGACAAACAGGCTACTATGACCTCGAAAATGGGTATGTGATACACAGGGGCACCCGCAGTGGGAAAAATAGCATGCGCGACGCACTGTCAGACTAGCGTGATAATGAAAAACACGTGTAGCCAATACCCCCACCAAAAGAAGAGATACGTCCTTGATCTGCTGTGAAGTTGTGATGGTGCGCGAAACAACACGAAGTAGCAACACACACATCGGTCTCCACGAAAGGCACGTACAGCGAACTGCTGGCCCGCTCACCTTTAACCCGTGCTGAGGGAAACGCCCGCGTGCGTCACTTCACAGACGCGCTAAGGGCCTTTCCTCGAATAACACGGTGACGTGCAGTTTTTTCACGTTCCAAGTCACTCCGTATTAAGCTGGCCACGCAACTACACACGGAAGACCACGCTCCTGCCCTGAAGGCCATTTTCCTTCCCCCCCAGAGCCCCGAGCACACTCCCACCTGCCATCTGCTGCTGCCTGCCTGCCTGCTGGCCACGTGCCCTGCTATTTGGTGCCTGCACATCAGCCATCTGCAGGGGTCCAGTTGCTGTGACCACCCCTGCTGGAACAGAAGACTCCCGACTGGTATTCCATCGCTCCACAACCCAGCCCCAGGACCCAGTTGCCCACCCACACCTACCTTGGGGGTTTCCATGTCCAACACAACACCATCTGGCACCAGTGGCAACCCCCCAGCAGAGAGGCAGAGGCTGCCAGCTTCAGTGCCAATGAAGTTGGCATCCTGGTGGAGCAAGTCCTGGGGCTTAATGAGGCCCTCTTTGGAAGTTCACGCGATGATAATGAAGGACGGAAGAGGATCTGGAAGGACATCATGGCTGCCATCAACGTGGAGGGGGTGGCAGCCCGCGACATGCAACACGTCCAGAAAGCGCTGGGAGGACTTCAGGTCCAGGACCCTCAGCAAGGCCTGCCGCCTCTTTAAGGGAAAGAATGCAGAGGGGTGCCGGGTCCGCCTTAGCAACATCCAGATGAGGGTCCTGGAAAGCATAAACCCAGCGCTCCACCGCCAGATCCTTCAGAGGCAGACCCGTCCGGAGTCGAGCGGTAAGTGACCATGCCTACTGATTGGATGCTGTGCATGTCGAGGTGTGGCAGGAGTGTACAGGTTGGACTTATTTCTTGGAAGGCCCATGTATGGATGTGTACGTACAGGGACATGAGCCTGCCGCATGTGAGTCCAGTCCTGTGTGAGGCACATCAATGGTGCATGTGTTCGAATGCATAGTGCCCAAATGCATGTGTCAGTATACACATGTTTTGAATTATGTGTATGTACTGTGGCATGGTTGTGGAGTGACGCATGGATGCTGGTTCCACCTTCATGTATGTGCACAATGTACATGTGCGAGTGTGTGTATTTGACATGTGTGCCACTGTGATACACCATGGATGCATGTGACACCGACATGTAGGAGGCTGATTGGCAGATGTGACATGGATGCCGATGATTTAACTGCGACAGGTGGTGGAGATGTACAGATGCATGTATGTCTGGTGGCGTGTGTGCATGTGTTTGGCACTCCCACTCATGTGTAACTGTCAGACCATTGTACAGTGCCCTGATGCCTGTGTTCTGTCTCTCCCTGTCTGCAGCGTCAACTGATGAAGAGGGCGGAGACGGTGCTGTGGAGCACAGCGGCAGGGATCCCACCGCCAGCCGGAGACGCAAGGGCCAGCTCCCCTCCCATGTAGTCATCTCGTCGGTAAGTGAGGGGTCTGGTGCCGCGTCCACCGCCGCAGCTGCCGAGGGTAGGTCCAAGAGGCAGAGGTCGGAGGTGGACTCCTCGGCAGCAGAAGGGGCAGCTGAGACCCCACAGGGGCCTATGAAGGAAAATGGCACTGAGTCATCCAGGTTGGTGGAGGGTTTGGTTGAGGAGGAGGCCGTGGAAGGGCCACACACGGGGTCTGAAAAGGGGGATTCCACTGGTGCTAGTGGTACAGTCCAGGGGCAGGGACAGGAGGCAGCACAGGCGGCCACGGAGGTGCCTGCGTGTAATCCTGTCCCTGATCCTGTGATTGCATCATCCCGCACCAGCAGGGATGCCTTCGTCCAGACCCGTTTTCAGGAAGGGGATCCGTTAAAAACAACTGGCCTTCCTCTCCCTGCGGGCGTGGCAATCTGGTACCGTGTTGAGCCTGTCCTGGCTGGGGTGGCGTTGCGTCAACTTGGCATCCGGGATAACATGTAGGGTTCTCGTGAGGACGCTGCACATTATTTTAGATGCCTCGTTGACTGCATCGGTGCTGGGTTCCTCGGTGTGCTGGACCTTATACCAAACCCCTCCTCAACTGAACCCCCCTATGCACCAGTCATCCTCTGTGCCATCTTCCTGGCCACCTATCACCTGGCCACCCTGTGGAGCTGCCCCTGACCCAGCGGCCAGGCTGGTGGAGGACACATCCCTGCCACAGTCGGGAGTCGGAGGTCCAGCAGGGGTGGCCACCACAACAACTGGACCCCAGCAGGAGGAGGACGTGCAGGCATTGACAGGCAGGGCATGTGCATGGCAGCAGCAGGCTCAAGGTGGGAGCGATGATGGCTCAGGGCCATCAACATCAGAGTGGCAGGCATCGGCTGGATTGGGAGTGTCTTCCGTGTGGCAGTGGTTGGGCCAGCAAATAGATGCGGAGAGGAGGCGGGCGGAAGAGGCACGGCTCACTATGGTCAGGGCAGAGAACTCCATGCGCAGGGCGTTGAGGCGGGCTGAGTGCCTCGAGGAAATTCACAGGGAGTTGGAGGTGGACATGGCATTATCCCTGTGAGACCTCGGGGCCAGGGAAGAGGCCCGCCTCCAGAACGTTGAAGAGGAGTTCGATGATGCCCTGGCCCGGGACATCAACAAGTGTGCCATTGGAGACTTGCCCACCGCCATTGTATATAGTTCATTAGTGTAAGTTTCCTTTCTATTTTTTTCTTTTGGGGCGCATAGACTATGCCCCACCTTTTTGTATATAGTTATTTATTAAGTAGGGTTTTTTTAGGTATTCTTTGGATTTTTGGGCTCATGGACCCTTGGATGTTCTTTTGTAAATAGTTTTAGATGTGGATGGATTTCATTTTCTTGGACCCATGGTGGAATACTTTGATTTTTTTGAACTCTGAGTTTTTTTTATGGACAGACCCATAAGAGCCATTTTACTTTGGATTTTATTAGTTGAAGCATTTATTTTTATTTATCATTTTTGGAGTTCCGGACTTGGCTTGGTTTCTTTTCATTATTGTGTGATTTTGTTTTATTCATTTTGTTAATTATTCAATACACTCTTTTTCTATACTTTACTTCTGTGGTCTTCTATCATTTGTTTTGTGCATGTCACAATGTTGTTTTTCACAGTCATGAGTCACCATTGTGTCGGTCTGAGGGACATGTATTCATGGGCATGCTGCTTATGTATTTTCTATCATGACTTTGGGAATTCACTGTGGGGTGTTTGGTGGGAATTGGGTGGCCATAAGGCCCATGGGTCTGGAGTGTGATGACATGTCGGTGGGGGGACATGAGTCGGGGCCTGCTGGCAGGTGCCCGTCACTGCTGGGTTGGTGGTGGTGCAGGGGGACATGAGTCGGGGCCTGCTGGCAGGTGCCCGTCACTGCTGGGCTGGTGGTGGTGCAGGGGGACATGACTCAGGGCTCACAAGTGCATGGTTCCATTTGGGCTGCCTGCAGGGCATGGGTAGGGTTGTAGGGTAGTCCCCTGTGGTGTGGGATGCCTGCAGGGCATGGGGAGGGGGGAAACCGCACACCCAGGGGCGCCCACAATGCCAAATCACGTGTAGAACTCCCCCACACCCGCCAAATACATGTTCCCCGCTCGCCCAAGGCCTATCGCATGTGAAACTCCCTGCGCACCCCCCAAATACACATTCCCCGCTCGCCCAAGGCCTATCGCGTGTGAAACTCCCTGCGGACCCCCCAAATACACGTTCCCTGCTCGCCCAAGGCCTATCGCATGTGAAACTCCCCGCGCACTCCCCAAATACACGTTCCCCGCTCGCCCAAGGCCTATCGCATGTGAAACTCCCCGCGCACCCCCCAAATACACGTTCCCCATTATCCAAGGCCTATCGCATGTGAGACTCCCTGCACACCCCCAGATACACGTGCCCCGCTCGCCCAAGGACTATCGCGTGTGAGACGCCCCACGCACCCCCAAATACACGTTCCCCACTCGCCCAAGGCCTATCGCGTGTGAGATTCTCCGTGCACCCCCCAAATACATGTTCCCCACTCGCCCAAGGCCTATCGCGTGTGAAACTCCCCGCACACCCCCCAAATACACGTTCCCCGCTCGCCCAAGGCCTATCGCGTGTGAAACTCCCAGCACACCCCCCAAATACACGTTCCCCGCTCGCCCAAGGCCTATCACGTGTGAAACTCTCCGCGCACCCTGCAAATACATGTTCCCCGCTCGCCCAAGGCCTATTGCATGTGCAACTCCCCGTGAACCCCCCAAATGTACGCAGGCACCCCATCCACCCTGGGCATGCCCCACTGGCAGCATACTCACCCTCCCCATGCCCCACAGGCAGGTCATCCACCCTGGGCATGCCCCACAGGCAGCCCATGTCACAGGGGGGTGCTTTTTCTACATAATTTACCTGGCGTGAGCAGGGTACGTGTATTCTGAGGGGTGCACGTGGAGTTTTACACACGATGGGCCTGGCGCGAGCGTGGTATGTGTATTTTCCGGCATGTCCGGGGAGTTTTACACATGATGGGCCTGGCGCGAGCGGGGTTTGTGTATTCCGAGGGGTGCGCAGGGAGGTTTACACCTGATGGGCCTGGAACGAGCGGGGTATGTGTATTCTGGGTCGTGCACGAGGAGTTTTACATGTGTTTTCCTGAATGGGGGCTCTATGCTGCTCCACTGGCCTTTGCACCTGGTACTGGATTTGTGTGATTTCTTTGGCGCACAGGGCGGGGTTGGGGGCGTAACTGGCACTGCTGCAGGGTCGCGGCGCCACTCTGCGCCACGGCTGGTTATGGATGTATAAATCCATGAATACGCTGGCGCCTAAATGGGTTTTGGCGCACGCAGCTGGCGCAAACTGCCGCACGTGCACTCTGTGCGAATTACCCCCTTAGGGTGTGGCCTGCTGTGTGTGTTGCCCACTTCACCAATTGTTGTAAATGCATCGTTGCTAGCTGATTTGTTAGGGTTTTGGGTGAATCAATGTTTTCTTCTTTGAACCAGATGTTGAAATCTCCCAGTATGATCAGGTGATGTTGGTGATGGCATCCACAAATATGTCCATGAAAGTACGGTTGTATGTCGGTGGCCGGTAAACAAATATGAATGATAGGTTGGTTTGGTGATCTCAGGCTAAGTGCAGGAGGAGTGATTCACAATTTGGGATGTTTAGTGGTTCTGCTGTTGTTATCTTTAGCTTATCCTTGTATGCAAAGGCGAGACTTCCTTCTATTTTTCCTTCTAAGTTGGCTTGTTTAAATTTGGCGTTGTTGGGTAGGGAATTGTGTGCTGTTACCATGAGGTTTTGAATTAGCCAGGCTTTGGTGGAGAATAGGATGTCTGTTCCTCCATTTCTTTAGCAGCTTGTATATTTCTGTTTTGTGTTTTGACATTTGTCTGGCATTGATTAGCTTGCACTGTATCTCTTTTGGGGTTTGTTTGTCCTTTGGCAGTGTCATCCGGTTCGGTTGTTTCTGTTTCTTCTGTTGTTGGGTAGGTCAAAAAGTATGCATTTTGGGTTGATGTTTTCTTCCGGGTTGTCTGTGTGCTCACAGTGATGATTCTTTGTGCCATGCCAATTTTTGGGTGATGAATGATGTGTTCGGGTTGCTTCTTTCAGTTGTGCTTCTGTGGGTTTCACGTTTGTCTACTGGGTTTACGGCTATCCTCTTTGTGGGCTTACGGTTCTTGTGTTTGGTTGGTTGGTCAAGTGCGTGGTATGTTGATAGGTAGCACAATAGGTAGAGGGATTTTGGTGTTGTTCCAACAAAGGGTCTCTTTGGCAGTGGGCAGTAGGTGTGCTATTTCTTGGTGTTGGTTGGTTCCCCATTGTGGTGTTTTGAGATGGTTGGGCTTGTTCCAGTTGGTTTGTTCTGTTTTTGATATTTCTGCTGCATAAGCCTTTCCTGGTATTGTGCCTTTTGTGGTGTTGTTTTGTTGCTTGGGGTTGGATTTCTTGTTTGTTTCAGTTTTTCCCAATCAGGTTGGATGTTCATTTTTATTCTGGTGGATTGTCTGTTTTTCCTCATAGTTTTTGTCACCGCTTGGGCTGTTTGTGCCATTCCAGCATGGAGCAGGAGTGTCACTAGGGTGTAGTTTGCAGGATGATATTATTGGGCTGTCCCATTGTTCTAGCTGTCCAAGGGTCAAACTGTCCCGTGGGAATACTTATACCAGGAGCTAGCCTGGTTCTAGGGGCTAGCTTTTTTTTAATGTGTAGCCTGTCCTTGGTCTAAACCTTATCCCAATGCCAGAACCCTCATCCCTGGAGTGGGGCCTAACCCAGGATTGGGACACATCCCAGGAGCGGAACTATCCCTGGGGTGGGAGCTATCCCCATGGCAAGAGCTACCCTAGGGGCAAGATCTATCCCAGGGGTGGGAGCTATTATAGGGGTGTCAGCTATCCCAGGGGTGTGAGCTATCCTGCGGGTGTGAGCTATCCCAGCAGCATGAACTATCACAGGAGCTGAGCTATCCCAAAGGCTGAAATGTTTCTGGGAAGAGCTATTTCATGGTCAGAACAGTTCCCGGGGAAGAGCTGTTTCCGGGGCAGAGCTATTCCAGGGCAGAACTATTCACATGAAGGACTGACTATTCCAGTGGCAGAGCTGTCCCAGGGGCTGAACTAGCCTCATGGTGGAACTATCCCAGGTGGAAATTACCTTATGTGTGAGTGTGCCAGGTACATTATTATCCATTGTCTTCAGTTATTTCGGTGTGGTTTACCTGTTTGTTTGTTTGTTTTGTTTATTTGTAATGCGCTCCAGACCCAGGGGCATCCGGGCACAGGAAATAAGGATATGTTCAGCTTAGTTACATGGTTACATGAGATACATAGATATAGATAGGTGCATGAGATACATGGGCATAGATGCAATGTACATTACATGAGCGGATAGATACAAAGTGATCACAGTACAACACAGAGAAGGTGTCCAGGGGGGACTAACACATAACAAACAAATAAGTATGCAGAAAGGATATGCGGTGTTGGAGAATATATATAGTCGAGTAAATGTTAATCAGAATAATTATTTATCATTTTCCTTCAGCCAGTCAGTCAAGTTCTGTCTAAATTTGGAGAAGGATTGGTATTCTCTAAGACCACGGGGTAGGGAGTTCCACAATTGCGCAGCCTTAACTGGGAAGCTGTGTCCCCCAATAGTGGAGAGTTTGAAACGTGGTACTTGGAGGCAATTAGAGTTGGCTGTTCTGGTCGGTCTGAGAGAGGTTTTTCTGCTGATTCTGTCAGTAAGGTATTGCAGTGCTCCATTATTGAGGTACTTGTATGTGAGGGAGGCAATTTTCAGTTGGATTTTATCAAAAGTAGATAGCCATTTGTATTTTCTTCTAGTGGAAGAAATATGTTCATTTCTGTTGATCTTAAGTGCTGCTCTCATGGCATTATTCTAGAGTACCTGTATTTTTTGGATAATCTGTTTGTTCGCACCAATGTAGAGCGCGTTACAGTAATCCAATTTAGAGAGTATAAGGGCTCTAGCGAGAATAAGGCAACTGTTAGTGGAGAAGGAATTGTTTACTAGCTCTGATTAGTTTGCACGTGTATGCAGTAGCAGAGGCTAGGGAGTTGACTTGTTTAGTGAAGTTCAGGGTAGCGTCTAGATAGAAGCCTAGGGTCTTCACTTCCTTAGCTAGTTTTATGTCATTTCCATCAAAGGTGAAGTTGGCATAATCTGGGCTTAGTTTAGATAGGTGGGTTGAGGTGCCTAGGATAATGCCTAGTTGAACAGTATAACGAAATCATGAACTCGGCCCTTGACAATATTGCACCTCTCAAACTAACGAAGAGTAAACCTAAAAAACATCTTAACACCTGGCTCACCCCTCACTTAAAAAACCTTTGACTACTTAAAAGAAAGCTTGAAACTGCTTGGAGACTCTCACCCTCAGCAGAAAACAAATTAAATCTTACTAACATCTCAACCCAATATCAGTGAGACATCGTCCTAGCTAAACAGGAGACGTATGATAACAGAATATCACAATCAAAATCTAGCATCAAAGAATTGTTCATTATTCTAAAAGAACTGGAAACACCCATCGTACCGCAAGAGAACTGTACCAAAGATAAAATGTGGTGCTCCAGTATCCAGCACACCCTAACTATCAAAGTAGCCAACCTACAAACTAAAATTGCCCATAAGAAAGCCTCTCTAGCACCTCGAACCTCTCACAGTATAGTTCCATTGCCGCATTGCAAACATGAAACTCGCTTCAGCTTCTCTAAAGTTTCTGTCATTGAGGTGGAGAAAGTTATACTGGGAGTCAAACCGTCCAACTGCAGGGGTGACCAATGCCCGGCACAACTTATTAAGGATGCGGCGAGAGAACTTGCGCCCTTCATAACTAAACTTATCAACTCCTCATTCACAACTGGTACTGTTCCAAAGAATTTGAAAGAATCTTGGGTACTACCACTACTAAAAAAGCAAACCCTTGACCCCGCCATACCCACTAACTTCAGACCCATCACGACTGTGCCATTTCTCTTAAAAATTCTAGATAAAGTGGCATACATTCAAATACAGAACTTCCTGGAATCTAACCTCCTACTATGTTCTCGCCAATCCGGATTCTGTCCCCAACTGGTATGGAGACAGCTCTAATTGATCTTAAGACCCAAACAGATGAGTTTAGAGATAAGGGCCAATCAGCCCTACTCCTCCTACTAGACCTCAGTCATTCTTGATCAACAGGACCATGAGAGTCTTTTCACCATCGGCATCAGCAGACCCTATCCCTATAACCTTCGGTGTACCTCAGGGATCTTGTGTGTCACCAACACTCTACAATGTATTCACCAAGCCCCTCTTGGACGAAATGGACCATTTGGGTATCGCCTACACGAACTATGCAGACGATACCCAAATCCTCCTACCTCTTACCGGAGATTACATCGTGGATCTGGCTTTGGTGAATAGAATTTATGGCATCGTTCAGGCACAGATCGCCACCCATGGACTATGTCTGAACGATGACAAAACTGAGCAACACTCTTAGTGCTCGGAACTTGTGATGAGGGGTCTCCCAATGGTAATATCTCCTAGTGGTAAGGCCTTACTGTGTTGGGGTTCCTACTTGTGAGTCCATGTAGCCATGGTGCCTTGTATTGGTGAATGACTTAATGTGGCTTTAGCTCCAGATGATTTCAGCTCCCCTTTCTGGGGCCTTGTAGTGGTGTTAGGTTCACAGTGGTGAAAGCCAATCTGTGATGGTTGTATTTCAGTCTCAGAGTCTCGAGGTGCTTGGGAACCCCAGCTTGCTAGGGTTTTGTAGTGGTATTAGTCTTAAAGTTTGGATTGATCAGTGCAGATAGATTAATTCGCTGTTCTAGATTATTTGTTATGCACTGGCAGATTAAATAAAGCACAGCTAGGTTGATTGTTGCTGCTAGAGTACTTAATTTTACCACTAGATCAATTAATTTTTCAGCAAGATTAATATATGCACAGCCTGAGTGGATGCTACATCTAATATATTTGAGATAATTTATTTTTCTAGCTAGATTCATTTGTATGCATAACCAGATTTATTGTTGCTGCTATCAGCAACATCTACTTTAATTGTTGAATGTTGCCACTAGATTAGCCCGTTTTGCAACAAGATTAATTTGTTACACAATTACATTGATTGTAGCACAGCTTGCTTTCATGCAGAGGTACAGCAAGAGCTGTAGCTATATTAATTTATTCTTTAGCTATGCTAATTCATTTTTCAGATAGAATATTGTATTACATTTGATTTATTGTATCTATGTTAATTACATTTGTGGTTAGATACATTAATTTTTCAGGTAGGTAATCCAAATTGATATTTGCTGTTAGGTTAATGCATTTTGCAGGTAGTTTTATTTATTTTGTACAACTAGATTAAAACACTCTACAGCTGTATTGATTTAGGCACAGCTAGGGTAATTTATTTTAGTGCTAGATTGTATCATTTTGCAGCTAGCGTATTTAATTTAGCTACAATATTATGCACACCTTGATTGCTGTGCACCAGGCTAGATTAAGTCATGCTGCAATTAGATTAATTTATTTGTACAGCTATACATATATTTGTGCAGAGCTATATTGATTGTTGCAATAAGAGCAATTCTTTTTTTAAATAGATTAATTTCATTTAGCAGCTAGATTAACTTTTATTCATAGCTTCATTCATTGTTAATTTCACCAGTAGCATTTAATTGTTACAGCTAGATTCACTCATTCTGAAGTTAGAATGATTTGTGCACAGCTAGATTGATTGTTGCAGCTAGATTAATTCTTTTGGCAGATACAGTAGTTCAAAGTTTGCAGATAGATTAATTAATTCTGCAGCTAGATTAATACTTTCTGATAGTAGGTTATTTCATTGTGTAGCTAGATTAAATTTCATGCACAGCTAGATTGATAGTTGGAGCTAAACTATTTCACTTTGCAACCAGATCTTAGTTGTGCAACCTCTGGCTCTACAGATTTTCTTGTGATGTGATTCCCATGATCCCTAACCATTGATTATGGTGGCTAGGGCGAACGGAATTTTTGTAGTCCACAAAAACTGGACAAAAACAACTGGACAAGCAAAGGCTTCAGGCCCCTGAACTAGAATGTTTCATTGTTCAGCTAGTTTCATTACCTTTTCAGCTAGATTGCATTTATGCCCAACTAGATTGATTGTTTCAGCTAGATTCATATCATTTTGCATTTGGATTCCTTTCTATCATTCTTTAGCCCAATCAATTTCGTTTCACAACTTGAATGATTTCTATACACATGTGGACCAGCTAGATGAATTCATTTTGAAACCATACAAGCATCGATGTATTGATTGTTGCAGCTAGATTAATCATGTATGCAGGTAGAGTAGTTACTCCTGGCGTTTGAACAATTGATGTCCAGCTAGATTGATTGCTGCAGGTAGGTTCATTCATTTTGCTGGAAGTTATTTCCTTTTGCAGTTGGGTACATTTAATACACTGCTAAATTGATTGTTGGATCTATGCTATTTCATTTTGCAGCTAAAATATTTCATTTTGCAGCTGGATTAATTATTTCCATGACTAGATTATATTATGAACAACTAGATTTATTTATGCACAGCTAGACTGCTTCAGATAGATTAATTAATGTTGCATCTGGATCCATGTGCATGCACAGTTAGATTAATTCATTGTGTAGCTGAGGGTAATTCTTATGCACATCTAGATCAAATGTTGTAGCAAGATGTATTAATCTTACAGCTAGATCACATTGCATGAACAGCAATAGTGATTGGTGTTGCTAGATGAATGTCTTTCTGAGATTGATTGCTTTAATTATATAGCTAGATTAGTCATAGTGATGTTAGAGCAGCTAGATGATTTCCTTTTTGCAGCTAATTGAATTACTTCTGAAGCTCAATTGACATCCGTTTAGCTAGACCTCTGCCGTCAGTATATTTAATTTTGCAGTTAGAAAATATATGAATTTATTTTGCAACTAGATTAACCTTTTGCATTCCGAGATTGATTGTTGGTCTAAGATTAATTCATTTTTCATCTAGATTAATTTTTTGGGTAGCTAGTTTAATTTATATGCATAGCATTATGCATTGTTTCAATCAGATTCATTTATTCTGCAGCTATATTTACCGTTATGCACATCTAGACTTACTGTTGCAGCTATAATAATTCAATAATTCATTTCACAGTTAGTTATTTCATTTTGCAGTTGTATTATTTTAATTTTCAGTTAGGTTATTTGTTTTGCACATGCCAATGGATTGTTGTTGTAGTTTGATTAATTCTTTTCACAGATTCATTCATTTATTTTTTTGCAACAAGGTGAACTTACCCAAGATGTACAGCTATGGTGTTGATTGGTGAAGCTGTCAAGGTATTGTGTTGCTATTGCACAATTCACAAATGAGTAGGGGAATGGTGCAATCCGACCCAAGCCAGAGGCATATAAACTCCAAGCAAAGCAGACTGCCCATTAAGGAGCAGGCCCTGGGGTAATTTAGACAGCAAATCATTGGGGGTAATGGAGAATGGTCTTCTAAAGATAATTCTTGGCCTTCTGAAGGTCTGCCCCCCAATCCACTTGCATGAGGCGTGAAATGTGTGTTACTTTAGTCACACTGACGCACTCGGGCCTGTGTTATACCGGATTGGACTCTGGAGTGCCCCTGAGCTGGGAAAACATAGAGACTCAACCAGGCAGAAATCAGCGTTTCCACTAAATCAATTATAATAAGTGATTTCTTCGCCAAAAAGGAAGTTGAAACTTTGGATAAAATTGCTGATTCCACATTATTATCCAAGTATTGGACGAATAAATCCAACCAAGGATACAAAGCTTACTTGGATGGGATGAAGCCTAAATTCATGCGCTCGCTGAATGTTAAAGTCAGATTTAGGATTATACCCCTTGCATATCGTCTGAACAGATGGGATA
This sequence comes from Ambystoma mexicanum, assembly GCF_040938575.1. Classification (NCBI taxonomy): domain Eukaryota; kingdom Metazoa; phylum Chordata; class Amphibia; order Caudata; family Ambystomatidae; genus Ambystoma; species Ambystoma mexicanum. Next base: position 534,801,359 of record NC_090930.1, read on the forward strand.
ACAATGCATGTGACAAATATCTGCATTGCAAAACAGTAATTGAAACTGAAGAACATTGTATGCTTATTTGCCCAGCATACTTACAATTTAGAAAGTTATATTTGAAACCAAGATCTGTTGAGTGAGACTTAGCCATAGATTCTATGTGCCTCTGCAGAAGAGCAGATGATGAAACCAGAGTATACACGGTTGCCAAATATTTGTATAGAACATGGTTAAGGATGATGTCGCTGTCCAAACATTAATGTAGCAATTCACAAGTTTTCAGTATTTAGTTACCCCACAAAAAGAGCATTGTGCTAACATGTCAGCACGTGTGTTTTAGTTCATTTTGATGGAACTTTTTATTATGTTGTTTTTAGTGTGATAGTGTTATGTTATGTTATCCTTATTTCTTAAGCGCACGTTCACCAAAGGCATCATGGCGCTGGCAGCTGTAACATGTTGTGAGAGGCTAAAAGAGATGTGCCTTCAGACAGCGGCGAAAAACAAGATGGTCCACAGTAGTTAGCAGGGCAGCGGGAAGGGCATTCCATGCCTTTGCGCCATCCTTTGTGAAAGCCCATCTGCTGACGCGAGAAAGTCTAACATGAGGAACAGCCACTACATAAGCTGACTGCGAAAGGAGACATCAAGAGGGCATATACTGAGAGAATTTTTGTTGAAGATATTCTGCCCCTATGCCAGAGAACGCACGATGAACAAGACATAGGGATTTGAAAAGAATGTGCTGTTCAAGTGGCAACCAGTGAAGCTGTCGGAGCAAAGGGGTCATATGGGCACCATGGGGAAGGCGCTGGATGGTTCTGGCGGCTGCATTTTGCGGTAGTTGGAGACATTTTATGAGAAACCGTGGCTGATCCAGATACGAGTTGCAATAATCAACTGTGCTCAGCACGAGGGCTGCCACCACAGGAGCCTGGAATTTTTCAGGAATGTAGGGAAGCACCTTCCGAAGAATACGAAGTTTGAAGTGACCACCTTTACACACAGCCACAACCTGCTTGTGCATCGAAACGGAGGAGGTAATTTGTACCCCCAAATTCCGCACCGTGGAGGACGGCAAAGGAAAAGGGCCCAGGGATGTAGGTCAGAAATCGCTTGTCCAGAACGACAGAGGGGTGCTTGTACCTACAACCAGTACCTCTGTTTTATTTCTGTTAAGCTTAAGCCAGTTGGCTGTTATCCATGCCCCAAGATCTTCCAGGCACATCCTAAAATGGCCGCAGTGTCAGGGCAAGTAAGGTCCAGGCGCAGCAAGATCTGTGTGTCATCTGCGTAAGAATAGTAACGGAAACCATGGGAGTAGATAAGTGACAGAAGGGGCTGGATATAGATATGAAAAAGTATAGGTTAGAGAGCGGTCCCCTAAGGGACATTGCAGCCCAGCATCATAGGTTTGGAGAGAAAGGGGGGCAGGGAGACAGATTGAGAGCGATCGGAAAGAAACGTGGTGATCCATCTCAAAACCTGTCCAGACAGACCGGCCGAGGATAGATGGGAGATCAGGGTGGTCCACTGTGTGAAACGCGGCAGACAGATCGTGCAGCAACACTGCTTCAACTCCTCCCTGATCCACAAGAGGAGTAAGGTCATCCATCACAGAGTTCAGGACCGATTCTCTCCCTATGCCTGGACGAAAACCTGATTGCAAACGGAAGTCACGAGAAAAGTGGAGAGCAGTGGTGATACCAGAGCCTCCAACAACTACATAAGGAACGGGAGGAGTGAGCTTGTGATTAGATATTGGCGGTCGGATTGGCTTTAGGATCAAATGCATATTACTTTTTTTGTGTTTTCGGATGTTCAGGGATTGCATGCACACATTTTAACGAATGGTGTGCCTCATGACTTTACATTGATTAAAGGCTAATGAATTAATGAATGATATTTGCCAGATCGATTGGCGATTTATTTTGCAGCTCGATTAATTCATTTTTTTAGAAAGCCCAATTGTAAACACAGTAAGGTTGATTGATGTAGCTAGATTAGTTTGTATTGCATCTATATTTATTTCATTTTTCACACAGATTAATATTCATGTACAACCAGATTGAGTGTTGCAGTTGGATTAATGACTTTTTCAGATAGATTAATTCATTTAGCCACTAGGTTAATTCATTTAGCAGCTAGATAATGACCTTTTGCAGCCAGATTAAATATTCGGCCGCTAGATTGAGGGGCCGATTCATGGAACAAACGTGCGCCGAAAATCTTCGCGCAAGCAGGCGCAAGCAGGCGCAAGCAGGCGCAAGCGGAAAAAAACAGGCGCACGCGCACGCGTGCGATTCATGGAAGTCCCTGCGCGTGTTTACCTCGGGATGTGCGCCAAACCCGTGCATGGCGCACACGTCACTGCAACATCCCAAAAGACGTGCGCGACGCGCACAGTGAAAGCGCACAACCTTGGCGCATACACCAGAAAGTGGGCGGAACACGGGGCGTAACGCGCAGAATGGGGAACAACTCGCGAAAACAAGGGCGTAACTGGGGATGTACTGCAGGGAAGCAGACGGAACGCCCACACGCACCCGAACCACACGTATTCATGGAATCGAATAGGGCAAAGCCACGCACAGCGAAAGACACGCACAAGCCGATACACGTCCGCCACACGAAGGCAGGCGGTAGCGTCCCTGCGCATTACAAAAGTGGCAACATACAGCAATTGTGCGAGCGGGGCACGTGTATTTCGGGGTTGCGCGGGAAGTTACACACGCGATTGAGCGGGGTACGTGTATTCCGGGGGTTCGTGGGAAGTCACACACGCGATCTGGCCTGGGGGAGCGGGCTACGTGTATTACAGGGGTTCGCGTGAAGTATTTCACGCGATCGGGCCTGGGGGAGCGGGCTACGTGTATTTCAGGGGTTCGCGTGAAGATTTCCACGCGATCAGGCCTGGGGGAGCGGGCTACGTGTAATACAGGGGTTCGCGTGAAGTTTATCACGCGATCGGGCCTGGGGGAGCGGGCTACGTGTATTTCAGGGGTTCGCGTGAACTTTCTCACGCGATCGGGCCTGGGGGAGCGGGCTACGTGTATTTCAGGGGTTCGCGTGAACTTTCTCACGCGATCGGGCCTGGGGGAGCGGGCTACGTGTATTTCAGGGGTTCGCGTGAACTTTTTCACGCGATCGGGCCTGGGGGAGCGGGCTACGTGTATTTCAGGGGTTCGCGTGAAGTTTTTCATGCGATCGGGCCTGGGGGAGCGGGCTACGTGTATTTCAGGGGTTCGCGTGAAGTTTTTCACGCGATCGGGCCTGGGGGAGCGGGCTACGTTTATTTCAGGGGTTCGCGTGAACTTTCTCACGCGATCGGGCCTGGGGGAGCGGGCTACGTGTATTTCAGGGGTTCGCGTGAACTTTCTCACGCGATCGGGCCTGGGGGAGCGGCTTCGTGTATTTCAGGGGTTCGCGTGAAGTTTTTCACGCGATCGGGCCTGGGGGAGCCGGCTACGTGTATTCCAGGGGTTCGCGTGAAGTTTCTCACGCGATCGGGCCTGGGGGAGCGGGGTACCACTCACCGTCTGCCTTGCATGTAGAAGAACGCGTAGCCAACACCCACTGTGAAGTAATAGCGTGTGAACCCCAACGGATGGAAAACACACGCACCGCACGAAAAGCACGTACAGAACATAAAGGCACGCGGGATCACCAAGCCCTGCCAGGGCAACGCCCGTGCGCAAAACGTCACAGACGCGCTTACGATGTAAGGGCCTTTGGTCCAATGAAATCGAGTACGCGTGCTGACGCGCTTACGCGCTAAGGGCCTTTCCTCGATTTTCACGCTGACGTGCAGGATTTTCACGTGCCAAATCACTCCGTATCAAGCTGGCCACGCGAAAACACACGGAAGACCACGCTCCTGCCCAGAAGGCCGAATTACTGCCCCCCAGTGCCCCGAGCAGCCTCCCAGTGCCATCTGCTGCTGCCTGCCTGCCTGCCTGCTGCCACCGTGCCCTGCCATTTGGTGCCTGTACATCAGCCATCTGCAGGTGTCCAGTTGCTGTGTCCACCCCTGCTGGAACAGAAGTCTCCCGACTCGGATAACATCGCTCCACAGCCCAGCCCCAGGACCCAGTTGCCCACCCACTTCTGCCCCTGGGGTTGCCATGTCGGGCACATCAACATCTGGCACCAGTGGCAACCCCCGGCCAGAGGGGCAGAGGGGCACCAGCTTCACTGCCACCGAAGTTGGTGTCCTGGTGGAGCAAGTCCTGGGGCAGTATGATGCCCTCTTCGGATCGTCCCGTGCCAACAAGGAAGGACGGGAGAGGATCTGGGCCGACTGTGTGGTTGCCATCAACGCGGAGGGGGTGGCAACCCGCACCATCCAGAAGGTCAAGAAGCGCTGGGAAGACTTGAGGTCCAGGACCCTCATAAAGGCCCGGCGCTTCGTGGAGGGGGGCCGGGGCCGCATGAGTTCCATCCAGATGAGGGTCCTGGAACGCGTACACCCAGCACTCCACGCCCAGGTCCTTGAGAGGGAGACCCGTCTGGAGTTGAGCGGTAAGTGGCCAAGCATTGCTGTGTGAGACAGGGCATGTTGCAGTGTGCTGGTTGTCTGATACCTGCCTGTATGTGTGACATAGGCCATGTACGCATGTATGTGTGCAGGGACATCATGGTAATGCATGTGCGATCAGCAATGTGTGAACCGCACGGTCGTTGCATGTGTTTAAATGCGACATGGGGAGCCCTATGCAGATTGTACACATGAGAGCATGGCAGTCTCTGTTCCTGGACATGGGTGGGGGTGAGGGATGGGTGCTGATGCCAGGTACATATATGGTATCCATGTCTGTGTGCCTGACCTGCGTGTCTGTGACTTGTGAATGCCATGGATGCATGACACATGTCTGTGACAATGTACAGATTCACTGATGCAGCCTAGTCATCCTTGTATCCACTGTGATTGGGGTGTACGGGGCCAGATGGATGTGACTGAGGTGAAGTGTGTGCATGTGATAGGCATGACCCATGATGCATGTGAGTAGCATTACATTGTATGTTTCGAGAGTCCATTGGACATGTATGGAAATGTCCATGGCATGCACCATGACTGTCACTGTGTGTTTTGCCTGGACTGGCACATGTGTTGTGGGGGGACATGATGGAAGTGTACTTTGACAGTGGCACTCATCTGCTATTGCTTCCTGTCTAGGGGACCATTGTACAGTACCCTGATGCTTGTGTTCTATGTCTCCCTCTACGCAGCGGCTAGTGAAGAAGAGGGTGGAGACGGCGCTGTGGAGCAAGGCGGCGGGGATGCCTCTTCGTGAATTGGTCCCTTTGAGTAAATGCAGAGCTGTCTTCACATTAACACAAGATAAACATTGCTCTGGGGAACATGTATGGAAAGAATATATTTTTGAACTAGTGCAATTTTTGCCCTAGTTTGGATACTATGCAAAATTGCACTCATATAGGTGCAAAGTTTCGATTATAGCATTTTCTGTAGGAGAATACCTTCCTCGCTACTTATAAACCTCACCAAGTCTTCATCACAGAGTTTGTTATCCAGACAAGACAATGCACCATGAAATTACTTATTAATATCTGGTATAGGTTGAAGAACTGGGGCCACATTGTCTAGAATTTGCACCACCGCTAAAAGTGAGCAAATGCACTTTGTACCAGTTTTTAAACTTTTGGGTATATGTTTTTCCAATCTATATTATATTAAGATGTTTGCACTGTTGCAAAAATGAGGCATTTTGATGTTTCTACTATCTCTGCTTGACATGAAAAGAGACAGATTTTGCCTCTAGCCATCTCACGTTTCACTTGAAAAAATAGAGAAACTAATTAATTTTCTTAGTAAAATGAAACAAAAAAAAATGGCAAAGCAGTTTACGTGCTTACGCTTCTTGCCTTGGTGCAAAATGTTGGGAAGTCGGGATCTGGCTAAATTTGCAGCAAGCCCTGTTTACTATAATCCCTATAAAACCAGTAGAAGAAAATAAGCAACAACATTCACCTGGTGTGCTCCATTCGGTATCACACAAGCAAAATTGATATTACGTGCTTTTTGAACTTTTTAGCACCTCTGCAAATGTTAGATAATCTAGCTGCAGCTGGATAGAGTGCTACTAATTGGTCTCTACTAAATTTCCTTGCCACTTCCCGGGTAAAATTATTAGCATGTTCGTCAATTCTCCAGTAAGATCAATGCAGCAAATCTGTTTGAACATAATTGGGCCTAATTTACAAAAAAAGTACGAAGTCCGCGCTAAGTAGTTAGCGCAAGCAAGAACCTTAGGCGCATGCAATGTTTAGCACTGGGAGCTGATTCAAGGAATTGAATGCTTGCAGAGACCTGCAGCGCAAAGAAAAATGAGTAGCCTGGAACGCCCATAACACCCTCCCATGGCAAACAGAACACTGCACTGCCAGAAAACCTTTGCGCCGGCCCATGAAAAAAGTAATCAAGGATTACTAACAAGCAATCACCATTGCTTCCACTCCTTTCCTGCGACTGACAAGTCCTTGTCCCAGTGGCCCCACTAATCTGCGCTGCAAACCTCTATTTTAAGGCAGCACTCACAAGTCCGCACTCATCCCAATACCCCCACCAATCTGTGTCCCAAGCCCCTAATTTAAGACAGCACCCACAAGTCTGCCCTTATCCCAGTACCCCCACCAATCTGCACCCCAACCTCCTAATTCAAGGCAGCACCCACAAGTCCGCCCTCATCCCAGTACCTCCATCAATCTGCACCCCAGCTGCCCATATTAAGACAGCACACCAAAGACACCCAGAGCCCAGTTCAATGTGGAGCACTTACCTCATCACCTCTGGCTGGCATGCACCATGAAGTACACCTGGCACACATCCCCCTCCAACATGGTGACGTGGAAACAATGCTGTTGTATCCAGACAGTCACCTCTTCCATGGCTCACACTGATTTGCACAACAGCAACCAACCATATTGCGACTGCACCTACCACTTTGATCCCATGATGTACAGGTGACATAGTCTACGCGTGATGTGTGTTGCACAGTGATCCAGAGTGAGGCCACATCCCTTCTCCCTATCTTCAATGCCAATAAGCCAAACCTGTTTCGAAGTGTGGGCACATCCACGTACACAAGCAAGTGTCAAAGGTACACCTAAACATCAGTGTTATCAGAGAAGAACATAGTGTACAATAAACAGAACTTCAAGAAATAAATGAGTAAAGATGAATGAGCTGTCACCAGATACCTCAAACATATCAACTCTGTGGAACATCTGACAAGACACATGAAGAACTGAGTACCTATCCCCAATAAGAGACCCAAAACACTATTATAAACATCACACTCATCACCAAACATATCCCCACATTGACACCAGCAGACACACAATCAACAACGTACTCAACCAACACTGAGACACCAACACCAAACAAGCAGTGCCCCTGAACAAGGAAGGGCATCAGACACACATTCCTTGCCACCCCCAGGCTTGAGATGGTCCCTCCCCTACATGTGAAACACATGTCCACATGACCATTTGGGCTAGTCAAACACAGCAATGCCACCATGCCTACC